>NW_024742186.1:0-26024 GCF_018991925.1 Homarus americanus
TATATTCGAGCAGGGGCTTTGGGTTGTTATACCTGATCAGGGACTTTGCTATACTCCGGATCAGAGTGCTCGGTTATACCTGGGATCAGGGGACTTTTTCTATACCGACTCAGGGGACTTTGTTATACCTCGGATCAGGGAATTTTTTGTTATACTCTAATTAGGGGACTTTTTTATACTCGACCAGAGGACCTTTGTTTTACCCGGATCAAGCGGATGTGTTATACCTGGATCAGGGACTCTTTGTTATACCATCCAGAGGACTTTGTTATACTCTGGATCAGGGACTTTTGTTATACCAACCAGGGGACTTTTTTATACTGACCAATGGACTTGTTATACCTCGATGAGGGCCTTGTTATACTCGATCAGGCCTTGTTATAATGGATCAGGGATCTGTTATATCTCGATCAGGTGATATGTTATACCGATCAGGGGACCTTTGTTACACTGACCAGGGACTCGGTTATACCCGGCGAGGGGGCTTATTATCCCTCGACCATGGATTTTGTTTTACCTGATCAGGGGACTTTTATACCTCGAGCAGGGGCTTTGTTCTACTTGATCAGGGGACTTTGTTATACCGACTGTGGAGGCTTTGTTATACTCGATGAGGGACTTGTTATACTCGACCAGGGACATTGTTATAATAATGATCAGGGACTTTATATATCTGGACCAGGAATTTTTATACCACCAATGGATTCTGGTTATACCCGGATGAGGGGCCTTGTTATACCTTTCGATGAGGGCCTTTGTTGTACTCGATCAGGGGACCTTTGTTATACCGGATCAGGGTATCTTTCTTATATCTGACAGGGGGGCTTTGTTATACTCCGATCAGGGGACTTTGTTATACTCAATCAGAGGCTTTGTTATACCTCGATCAGGGGACTTTGTCAAACCCGATCATTAGGTATTTTATATCCGAGCAGGGGGTTTGTTATACTCGGGACCAGGGGACACATTGTTATACACGATTAGGACTTTGTTATATTCGCATCAGGACTTTTATACTCTGGACTAATGGACTTTGTTATACCGATGAGGGGCCTTGCTATAATTCTCACATGGTAGCCTTATACTCAATCAGGGACTTTTGTTATACCTCGGGATCAGGGGTATCTTTTCTTATATTCGAGCAGGGGGGTTTGTTATATTTCGACCAGAGTACTTTGTTTTACCTGATTAGGGGAGTGTGTTATTTCTGGATTAGGGAATTTCTGAGTTATATCTTTATCCAGAGGACTTTATATACCCGATCAGGGGACTTTGTTGGCACTCAATCAGGGGACTTTGTTATACTCGACCAGGGGACTTTTTGTTATACTCCGATCAGGGGACTTTCTATACCGGACCAGGGACTTTTTTATACTTGACCAATGGACTCTTTGTTTTACTCGGGATGAGGGCCTTTGTTATACCTGATCAGGGGCCTTGTTATACTCGATCAGGGGACTTTGTTATACTGTCCAGGGGGGCTTTGTTTTTACTAGGATCAGGGGACTTGGTTATTCTCGAAAAGGGACTTTGTTATACTCTGCCCATTGAGGCCTTTGTTATACTCCGGTCAGGGGACTTGTTATAACCGATCAGGGAGTTTGCTATGCTCGATCTGGGGACTTTGTTATACTGGGCCAGGACTTCGTTATACCTCCGGACCAGTATAATAGCGTTATACCGATCAGGGACTTTGTTACACCGGACCAGGGACTTGTTATACCAGGATCAGAGGACTCTGGTTATACCCCGATTAGGGACTTTTGTC
Organism: Homarus americanus; assembly: GCF_018991925.1. Taxonomy (NCBI): domain Eukaryota; kingdom Metazoa; phylum Arthropoda; class Malacostraca; order Decapoda; family Nephropidae; genus Homarus; species Homarus americanus. Next base: position 1,769 of record NW_024742186.1, read on the forward strand.
TTATTCGATCAGGGCCCTTTCTTATACTCGACCAGGGATTTTGTTATAATCGGATCAGGGACCCTTTTGTTATGCTCGGATCTGGGACTTTGGTTATACCGGCCAGGAGACGTTGTTATACCCGAGCAGGGGATATGTTATACCTGGATCAGGGGACTTTGTTATACTGGACCCTTGTGGGATTCTGTTTACCCGACCAGGGACTTTGTTATACCCGGATCAGAGGCTTTGTGACACTCGACAGGGATCTCTGCTATACTCGGTTCAGGGACTTTTGTTATACTCGATCAGGGGACCTTTGTTATACTCTGGACCAGAGGACTTTTTTTATACTCTGACCAATGGACCTTTGTTATACGGATGAGGGGCCTTTATTATAATCGATCTAGGGACTTTGTTAGACCGAGAAGAGGACTTTGGTTATACTGGATCAGGGGGACTTTTTTATACCCCATCAGGAGGACTTTGTTTTACCTTTATCAGGGATATGTTGTACCATCAGGGGACTTCTTTGTTTTATTCTCACCCAGATGACCTTGGTTTTACTCCGGATCAGGGACTTTGTTATACCAATCAGGGGACCTTGTTATACCTGGATTAGCAGCCTTTTGTTATACTCCGATGAGGGGGCCTTTTATTATACTCGACCATGTATTTTTGTTATAATCGATAAGGGACTCTTTTCTTATACTCGAGCAGGGGGTTTTGTTTTACCTGGGATCAGAAGACTTTGTTATAATCGATCAGGAGGTTTTTGTTATACCTTTATCAGGGGACTTTTGCTATCTCCTTTAATTAGGAGCATTGTTATACGATCAGGGTTTTTGTTATATTCGGGACCAGGGGACTTTTATACCCTGACCAATGGACTTTAAGGTACTTCCGATGAGGGGCCTTTGTTATACTCATGGATCAGGGGCCTTTGGTACCATGATCAGGGACCTTGTTATACTGATCAGGTATCTTTCTTATATTCTATTATACTCAATCAGAGGACTTTGTTATACTCGACCAGGACTTTGTTATACCTCTATCAGGACCTTTGTTATACTCGACCAGGGACTTTTTATACTTGATCAGGGACTTTGTCATACTCGACCAGAGGCCTTTGTTATACTCGACAAAATGTATACTCGACAGTGGACTTTCCTATAATTGACCAATGTCTTTGTATACCGATGAGGGGCATTTGTTATACTCGATCAGAGACTTTGTTATACTCGACCAGGGAACTTTGTTATACTCGATCAGGGTACTTCGTTATATACTCGACCAGGAAACTTTGTTATAATCAGATTAGGGACTTTGTTTTACTCCACCAGGACTTTGTTATACTCGATCAGGGACTTTGTTATACCACTAGGGCCTTTGTTATAATCGATTAGAAAACTTTGTTATACTCGACCAGGAAACTTTGTTATAATCGTTCAGGGACTTGTTATACCCACCAGGACTTTGTTATACTCGATCAGGGGATATGTTATACTCGATCAGGAGTCTTTGTTATACTCGATCAGGGACTTTGTTATACTCGTCCTGGGTGCTTGATATACCCGATCAGGGACTTGTTATACTCGATAAAGTGACTTGTCTTACTGATCAGGGCCCTTTATTATACTCGACCAGGGACTTGTTATAATCGATCAGGGACTTGTTATGCTCGATCAGGGGATATGTTATACTCGATCAGGGGACTTTGCTATACTCGATCAGTGGACTTTCCTATACTTGACCAATGGACTTTGCTATACTCGATGAGGGGCCTTTGTTATACTCGACCAGAAGACTTTGTTATTCTCGATCAGGTGATATGTGTTACTCGATCAGGGGATTATGTTATACTCGATCAGAGGATTTTGTTATTCTCGACGAGGGGCCTTTGTTATACTCGATTAGAAAACTTTGTTATACTCGACCAGGAGACTTTATTATACTCGATCAGGGGACTTTGTTATACCCGCCAGGACTTTGTTATATTCGATCAGGGGATATGTTATACTCGACCAGTTGACTGTTATACCATCAGGGTCTTTGTTATACTCGTCCAAGGGCTTTTATACTAGATCAGGGGACTTTGTTATACTCGATCAGGACTTGTTATGCCTCGATCTGGGAGTTTGTTAATCGTGCCTGGAGACGTTGTTATACTCGATCAGAGGATATGATACCGATCAGGACTGGTTATACTGACCAGGGACTTTGTTATACTCGATCAGGGACTTGTTATACTCTGATCAGGGGACTTTGTTATACTCGTCCAGGGGGCTTTGTTATACTCGATCAGGGACTTTGTTATACCTGATTAGGGGACGTTGTCTTACCCAATCAGGCCTTTGTTATACTCGACCAGGACTTTGTTATTATTCTGCGCCAGGAGACGTTGTTATTCTCGATGAGGAAATGTTATACTCGATCAGGGACTTTGTTATATTGGACCAGGACTTTGTTATACTCGATCAGGATTTTGTGAAACTCATCAAGGGACTTTGTTATACTCGTCCACGGGCTTTGTTATAATCGATCAGGGACTTTGTTATGCCTGATCTGGGGACTTTGTTATACTGCGCCAGGATATGTTGTTATTCTCGATGAGGGATAGTTATACTCGATCAGGGACTTGTTATACTGAACAGGACTTGTTATACTGATCAGAAGACTTTGTTATACTCGATCAGGGACTTTGGTATACCTGATTAGGGACTTTGTTTTGCTCGATCTGGGGACTTTGTTATACTGCGCCAGGAGACGTTGTTATTCTCGATGAGGGATATGTTATACTCGATCAGGGACTAATTATTAGACCATGGACTTTGTTATACTCGATCAGGAGACTTTCTAAGACTCGATCAGGACTTTGTTATACCTGTCCAAGGGGCTTTGTTATACTAGGATCAGGGGACTTTGTTATTCTCGACCAGGGTCTTTGTTATACCCTGACCAGTGGCCTTATACTCGATCAGGAGACTTTCTTATACTGACCAGCGGACTTGATACCTGTCCAGGGGCTTTATATACTAGGTCCAGGACTTTGTTAATTCTCGACCAGGGACTTTGTTATACTCGGTGGGGGGACTTTTTATAATCGATCAGGGACTTTGTTATGCTCGATCTGGGGACTTTGTTATACTGCGCCAGGAGACGTTGTTATTCTCGAAGAGGAATATGTTATACTCGATCAAGGACTTTGTTATACTGACCAGGACTTTGTTATAATCGATGAGGGACTTTTGTTATGCTCGATCTGGGGACTTTGTTACTGCGCCAGGAGACGTTGTTATTCTCGAAGAGGGATGTTATACTCGATCATTGGACTTGTTATACTCGTCCAGCTTTTTATACTAGGATCAGGGGACTTTGATATTCTCGACCAGGAACTTTTGTTACTCGAAGAGGCCTTTGTTATACTCCGATCAGGGACTTTGTTTTACTAGACCAGGGACTTTGTCATAATCATCCAGGGGCTTTTTATACTAAAATCAGGGACTTTGTTATTCTCGACCAGGGGACTTTGATATACTCGACCAGAGGCCTTTTGTTACTACTCGGTGGGGACTTTGTTATAAATCGATCAGGACTTTGTTATGCCTGATGGGGACTTGTTATACTGGGCCTGGAGACTTTGTTATACTCTGATCAGAGGATGTTATACTCGATCAGGAGTTTGTTATACTGGACCAGGGACTATGTTATACTCGATCAGGGACTTTGTTATACTCGATCAAGGGACTTTGTTATTCTCATCTAGGGCTTTTTTATACTGATCAGGGGCTTTGTTACACTCGATCAGGGGACTTGTCTTACTCGATCAGGCCTCTGCTATACTCGACCAGGACTTTGCTATAATCGATCTGGGGACTTTGTTATGCTTTATATGGACTCTTGTTATACTCAAAGGGGAATTTTTGTACTCGATCTGGGGACTTTGTTATACTGACCAGGACTTTTTATACTCGATCAAGTGACTTTGTTATACTGATCACTGGACTTTTGTTATCCTCAATCAGGAACTTTGTTATACCACCCGACGCCTTTGTTATACTCGATCAGGGACTTTGTTATAACTCGACCAGGAGACTTTGTTTATACCGTCAGGAGCTTTGTTATGCTCGATTAAGCGGCTTTGTTATATTCGATCAGGGACTTTGTTATACTCGATGAGGGGCCTGTGTTATACCCGATCAGAGGCCTTTGTTATACTAGATGAGGACTTTGTTATACTCGATTAGCCTTTTTGGACTTGATCAGGAGACTCTTGTTATAATCTCTATCAGATATGTTATACTCGATCAGTTGACTTTGATATACTCGGTTTAGGGACTTTGTTATACTCGTCCAGGGGCTTTGTTATACTAGGATCAGGGGACTTTGTTATTCTCGACCAGGGAACTTTGTTCTACTCGACCAGAGGCCTTTGTTATACTCCTGTGGGGATTTGTTATAATCGATCAGGGATTTTGTTATGGTCGATGTGGGGACTTTGTTATTCTGGTCATGGAGACTTTGTTATACTCGATCAGGGTATGTTATACCTCGATCAGAATTTGTTATACTGGACCAGGGACTATGTTATACTCGATCTGGGGACTTTGTTATACTCTGATCAGGGACTTTGTTATACTCATCTAGGGGCTTTTTATACTCGATCAAGGGGCTTTGTTATACTCGATCAGGGACTTTAACTTACCTCGATCAGGGAACTTTTTATACTTGACCCATGGACTTTGTTATACTCGATGAGGCTTTTTATACTCGATGAGGGACTTGTTATACTCGACCAGGGACTTTGTTATACTCGATCAGAGGACTTTTTATACTCGACCAGAGGACTTTGTTATACTCAATCAGAAGATATGCTATACTTGATCAGGGGACTTTGTTATACCCGATTAGGGGCCTTTGTTATATTTGATATGGGGGCTTTGTTATACTCGACCAGGAAACTTTGCTATACTCACCAGGCCTTTGTTATACTCGATAAGGGACTTTGTTATACTCGATCAGGGACTTTGTTATACTCGATCAGGAGACTTTTTATACTGACCAGAGAACTTTGTTATAACTCAATCAGGTGGATATGTTATACTCGATCAGGAATCTTTGTTATACTCAACCAGGGAGTTTATCATACTCGATCAGAGGACTTTTTATACTGATCAGGGACTTTGTTATATTCGATTAGGAGCCATTATTATACTCAATCAGAGGACTTTGTTATACTCGACCAGGGACTTTTGTTATACTCTATCAGGACTTGTTATACCACCAGGACTTTTTATACTTGATCAGGGACTTTGTCATACTCGACCAGAGGCCTTTGTTATACTCGATCGGGGTAATTTGTTATACTCGATCAGTGGACTTTCCCATAATTGACCAATGGTCTTTGCTATACTCGATGAGGGGCATTTGTTATACTCGATCAGGAGACTTTGTTATACTCGACCAGGGAACTTTGTTATACTCGATCAGGGTACTTTGTTATACTCGTCCAAGAGGACTTTGTTATACTCGATTAGAGATATAATAAATTGTGTGTCATAGGAGAAGATCAGCTAAAACTAATGGCCCATCACTTTTTGAGCCAGGTACAGTGTATATAAACAGAAAATAATTTCAGTTTCAATATTTTAGCCTTTTGGTAGATACTGCAAATTTTAGCGTGAAATTTATCGAAAATCTAACGTACAGCTGCGATAGTGCATTACAGCTAACTAGTGATTGCATTGCTTTCTGACTTCATTCTTTAACAACCCAACTAACAATATTTTTCTGTTTAAGATTCTGATGCATTTATAAGTTGATAATATTTGCGATGGCTGCTTGTTTTCAGGACGAGGAATAAAATCAGCCATCTCGGTCATATCTTGGGTCTGGGAGAGAGAGCTCACAGTCGGAGTTACTTACATTGAGAGATGTCTTTTTGAGATCACGATTGTTTAATCAGGCAAATCAGTGAAAAGAACCAAGAACTTACACAAAACAAAGACTTATTTATGATGATATGACCAAAGCTGTCTTGCTTTAGTACACTCCTGGCTAACTTACTCCGGATTCTGAAAAAGAAGCCTCCAGTCCTGCTTTCATCAGAAAGAAGATTGGTGAAGGGCTACTACATGGTGGAAAAGGCAAGAGATATCTCTCTTGGGGAAAGGCACCTGCAGTTAAGGACAGCTTTGCCAAGCCAACTGGACAGTTATTTGACTAATTACTTACCAAGTTTAATTGTTCTCTGTCCTGAGTTTGGATACGTCGTGGAAGGCTATAAATCCGGTATCTCCTGTATTTGCAAGTGTGAACTGAAGATTCACATGAATCCATCGAACTGGCATTTGTCAAGCACAGAAGACCTTTAAGCAGTATAGGGAGCTCCTCATGATTTCTAACCAAAGATATTCGGAGTCAAAGACAGAGCTGCCACAGAGAGACAGAGAAAGTTGCCGAGAAGGGCTTGAGATATGGCCCAGGAGGTGAGGTAAAAAGGTCGATGATTGAGTCAAGCTGATTCAAGAGTTGAATGACTTCCCCATGTAGCTGATCAGTGCTGACCAGGAAAATGTTGACTTTGTCCCTAACCAGAAAATAATGATCCCAAAACCTTCCAGGCATAAGGTTCAGAAATAAACCGAGCATAGCTCTGGCCAACATGCGACCACCACACCTGGTCTTCAAGAGAAACTGCAGAGATAGCAACAGCTGCCTGGATTCAGTGGTTTGATAACACCTGATGAGTATTCACCTGGTGATAGTTCATAACAAGAAGCAGGAGAGCTCAGGGAGAAACTTTGTCCAGTAACCTAGAAGAGGAGTTTGATATGAGGGATAAGAGAAAATGAAAAGAAATCAATTGTTTGTTCTATTTTACTGATGGGAGAGGATGACACTAAAGGTGTTCTTGAAGAGTTGGAAATTCTGACAAGTTGTTCCCCTGCCATGGTGAAGGAGGAACACTACTCCTGCTGCAATGAACCCAGGAGGGAGAATATTTGTGGCATTTCACTCCAAGAAAGAAAAGATGACATCAGGAAACCAGCTGAGATGAAGTGGCAGATAACATTGTGAACTGGCTCAGAGAGAAGACGTAGACAGACCCTGCGAACCATTGGAGGGACACTTTCTTGAACACAGGTGGCAAGAGGGTCCTTCCTGAGTGATGGAAACGGAAGATTGGAAAATGAGTCTGGATTGTTTGTGACCTCCACCACCAACGAGTTGCCCTCAGACATCATCTGATCCAGGAGCTGGATAGCAAGAATACTTTTCAAACAACAAGATGGTCTGGTCTCTCCTTGGCAAGATGCTGGACTCTCTGCCGCAGTTAGAAATAAATCTGAGCACTTTGAAAAAAAAAATCACTGTAGGCCCTCCACTCGTTGAGCTTGCACATACTGTCGTGACGACCTGAGTACTGACCAGTACTATAGTTACACGCCAATTTACCAGTAAAACTGGTCATACCTGATGTTTTACTTTTAGACCAATTGATCCATTCTCAGTTCGCACTCTACAACAGCTCTCCGGTTCTACGATTTGGGTCGCTCATCATAACTGGGGAGGGAACCAGCTTCACAGCCCTGAGACTATTATCAGTCATCGTGAGTGTCTACTTGCCAAATTGGTTCCAACACCAGGTCAAATCATGTTCTCGAAGGTCAGAGGCATGTTCTCTTCCAGCTTGAGCTCCTGTATGAGGAGTCCAGCCAAGGAAGGTTGTTCAGATTGTGGGCAGGCGTGAGGATCTTCTGTGCTCATCCAGAGCAGTTCTGCAGACAATGCTCTGCAATGGGAAGAAGGAGAAAGAGTGACAGTCACAAAAAAGTCTTGGATATATGAGACTTATGAGAGGATCTGGGCATGACAAAATCAGTTGGTGACGATTCCTTCAGGGTCAGAAGACTCCTATGAGGGAGTCAATCTAGGTGCCAAAACCCTCTTTTGATCTCTCATAGATCTGGATAACATCAAGGCTGGCAGTGAGCCCCTCTTACCTGCAGCCTCACCAATGTTCAAGTCAGAAACTTTTCTGGACAACCTTCATGCATGTCCTGCCTGGCCCTCGCACACCCAAAGTATAAGCTGGGTGTACAAGCAGTGGCAGAGGCCAACGAATAAACAATACTGAAGGAGAGGACTTCAAGCTCCATAATAGCAATGACAGTCAGCAGGGAGCGATGGGAAGTGAAAGCAAAGGTATGTTCTCTGTATTGCAGCAACACCGAGGTGTGTAGTAGTAAACCAGTTTTTGTATTTGATGTTTTTGTTTCTAAAGGAATATTAAATTTAATAAATGTGTCAAGATCTATTCGTTTCCACTATTCTGGATGTTTCATCCTAATAAATTAACCTGATACATTTACTTCCACTTTAAATAAACTGTGGTGTTGGTAAAGGTGGGAATACTGAATTTTCTCAAATTTCATTATAACATTTTTACAACAAAAATAAAGCTTTTTCAAATCTGAAAGATATCACATGATTCTGCACATAGAACCATATTTAAACTACCATGGGCCGATTTTTTCCAAGCTCCAAAAAAAAAAAAAAATCGCCTCCATTATGACCTTACCTATGTTATACTCGATCAGGGGACTTTCTTATACTCGTGATGAGGGGTTTTTTGTTATATACATAATTAGGGAATTTTGTTATATAATCTATGAGACTTTTGTTATAAACTAGGGCCTTTATACTCGATTAAGCTTTGTTATACTCGACAGGCTTTTATTATAATCGATCGAGACTTTACTTTGTTCTCGTCTGGGGATATATTATACCATGATCAGGGTCTTGTTATACATAATCAGGGGACTTTTTGTTATATAAATCCTGGGTACTTTGTGTCTCTCAATTAGGGACTTTTGTTGCGCTAAACGGACCTGTAATCGGGGACGTTGTGCGCTCTGAGGACTTTTATTGTTATACTGGGCGAACATTTGTTTATGCTCGATCAATGGATATGTTATATACTCGATCAGGGGACTTTGTTATACTCGATCGGTGGACTTCTATGGCGACCCAATGGACTTTTCGCTACCGATGAAGAGCGCTGTTATACTCGATCAGGGACATTGTTATGCTCGACCATGGGACTTTGTTATATTCCCCGATCAGGGGACTTTGTTTTACTAGACAGACGACTTTGTTGCATACTCGACCAGTTGATATGTGCCTTATGATCAGGGGACTTTGTTATACTCTCGATCAAAAGGTTGTTATACTCGACGAGGACGCTGTTATACTCGATTAGAAAACTTTTGTTCCGCATACTCGACCGGGAGATTTTGTTATGCTAGTCTGAGGGGTCTTTGTACCCTGCCTACGATCAGTAGGGTCTTTGTTATACTCGATCAGGGGGTTTTGTTATACTCGATCAGGGGACTTTGTCTTACTCAATCAGGGCCTTTGTTATACTCGACCAGGGGACTTTGATATTCTGCGGCAGGACACGTTGTTATTCTCGATGAGGGGAAATGTTATACTCGATCATGGGACTTTGTTATACTGGACCAGGGGACTTTGTTATACTCGATCAGGGGACATTGTTATACTCGATCAGGGAACTTTGTTATACTCGTCCAGGGGGCTTTGTTATAATCGATCAGGGGGCTTTGTTATGCTCGATCTGGGGACTTTGTTATACTGCGCCAGGATACGTTGTTATTCTCGATGAGGGGATATGTTATACTCGATCAGGGGACTTTGTTATACTGCACCAGGGGACTTTGTTATACTCGATCAGGAGACTTTGTTATACTCGATCAGGGGACTTTGTTATACTCGATCAGGGGACTTTGTTATACTCGTCCAGGGGGCTTTGTTATAATCGATCAGGGGACTTTGTTATGCTCGATCTGGGGACTTTGTTATACTGCGCCAGGAGACGTTGTTATTCTCGATGAGGGGATATGTTATACTCGATCAGGGGACTTTGTTATACTAGACCAGGGGACTTTGTTATACTCGATCAGGAGACTTTGTAAGACTCGATGAGGGGACTTTGTTATACTCGTCCAGGGGGCTTTCTTATACTAGGATCAGGGGACTTTGTTATTCTCGACCTGGGGACTTTGTTATACTCGACCAGAGGCCTTTGTTATACTCGATCAGGGGACTTTGTTAAACTGGACCAGGGGACTTTGTTATACTCGTCCAGGGGGCTTTGTTATACTAGGATCAGGGGAGTTTGTTATTCTCGACTAGGGGACTTTGTTATACTCGACCAGAGGCCTTTGTTATACTCGGATGTGGGGACTTTGCTATAATCGATTAGGGGACTTTGTTATGCTTGATCTGGGGACTTTGTTATACTGGGCCTGGAGACTTTGTTATACTCGATTAGGGGACTTTGTTATGCTCGATCTGGGGACTTTGTTATACTGCGCCAGGAGACGTTGTTATTCTCGATGAGGGGATATGTTATACTCGAGCAGGGGACTTTGTAATACTGGACCAGGGGACTTTGTTATAATCGATGAGGGGACTTTGTTATGCTCGATCTGGGGACTTTGTTATACTGCGCCAAGAGACGTTGTTATTCTCGATGAGGGGATATGTTATACTCGATCATTGGACTTTGTTATACTCGTCCAGGGGGCTTTGTTATACTAGGATCAGGGGACTTTGTTATTCTCGACCAGGGGACTTTGTTATACTCGACCAGAGGCCTTTGTTATACTCGATCAGGGGACTTTGTTTTACTGGACCTGGGGACTTTGTCATACTCGTCCAGGGGAATTTGTTATACTATGATCAGGGGACTTTGTTATTCTCAACCAGGGGACTTTGCTATTCTCGACCAGAGGCCTTTGTTATACTCGGTGTGGGGACTTTGTTATAATCGATCAGGGGACTTTGTTATGCTCGATGTGGGGACTTTGTTATACTGGGCCCGGAGACGTTGTTATACTCGATCAGGGGTATGTTATACTCGATCAGGGGAGTTTGTTAGACTGGACTAGGTGACTATATTATACTCGATCAGGGGACTTTGTCATACTCGATCAAGGGACTTTGTTATACTCATCTAGGGGGCTTTTTTATACTCGGTCAGGGGGCTTTGTTACACTCGATCAGGGGACTTTGTCTTACTCAATCAGGGCCCTCTGCTATACTCGACCAGGGGACTTTGCTATAATCGATATGGGGACTTTGTTATACTGGGCCAGGGGACTTTTTTGTACTCGATCAGGGGACTTTGTTATTCTGGACCAGGGGACTTTTTTATACTCGATCAAGGGACTTTGTTATACTCTTTCACTGGACTTTTGTTATACTCGATCAGGGGACTTTGTTATACTCGACCAGACGCCTTTGTTATACTCGATCAGGGGACATTGTTATATGCGATAAGGGGACTTTGTTATACTCGATAAGGGGACTTAATGTTAGACTCGAACAGGGGACTTTGTTATACTCGACCAGGGGACTTTGTTATACTCGATTAGGCGGCTTTGTTATAATCGATCAGGGAACTTTGTTATACTCGATGAGGGGCCTTTCTTATACTCGATCAGAGGCCTTTGTTATAATAGATCAGGGGACTTTGTTATACTCGATTAGGGGCCTTTTTTGGACTCAATCAGGAGACTTTGTTTTACTCGATCAGGGGATATGTTATACTCGATCAGGGGACTTTGTTATACTCGGTTCAGGGGACTTTGTTATACTCGTCCAGGGGGCTTTGTTATACTCATCCAGGGAGCTCTGTTATACTCGATCAGGGGACTTTGTTATACTCGATCAGGGGACTTTGTCTTACTCGATCAGGGCCTTTTGCTATACTCCACCGGGGGACTTTGTTATAATCAATTAGGGGACTTTGTTATGCTCGATCTGGGGAGTTTGTTAAACTGGGCATGGTAGACGTTGTTATACTCGATCAGAGGATATGTTATACTCGATCAGGGGACTTTGTTATACTGGACCAGGGGACTTTGTTATACCCGATCAGGGGACTTTGTTATACTCGATCAGGGAACATTGTTATACTCATCCAGGGAGCTCTGTTATACTCGATCAGGGGACTTTGTTATACTCGATCAGGGGACTTTGGTATGCTCGATCTAGGGACTTTGTTATACTGGGCCAGGGGACTTTTTTATACTCGACCAGAGGACTTTGTTACACTGGACCAGGGGACATTTTTATACTCGATTAGGGGACTTTGTTATACTCAATCAGGGGACTTTTGTTATACTCGATTAGGGGACTTAGTTATACTCGATAAGGGGACATTGTTATACTCGATAAGGGGAATTTGTTATACTCGATAAGGGGACTTTGTTAGACTCGAACAGGGGACTTTGTTATACTCGACCAGGGGACTTTCTTATACTCGATAAGGGGCCTTTGTTATACTCGTTTAGCGGCCTTCGTTATACTAGATCAGGGGACTTTGTTATACTCGCTTAGAGGCCTTTTTTAGACTCGATCACGGGACTTTGTTATACTCGAGCAGGGGGCTTTGTTATACCCGATCAGGCGACTTTGTTATACTCGACCAGGGGACTTTGTTATACTCGAGCAGGGGGCTTTGTTATACTCGACCAGGGGACTTTGTTATACTCGATCAGTGGAATTTTTTATACTCGACCAGAGGACTTTGTTATACTCAATCAGAGGATATGTTATACTTGATCAGGGGACTTTGTTATACTCGATCAGGAGGCTTTGTTATACTCGATTAGGGGACTTTGCTATACTCGACCAGGGGACTTTGTTATACTCGATCAGGGGACTTTGATATACTCGACCAGGGATCTTTTTTATACTTGACCAATGGACTTTGTTATACTCGATGAGGGGCCTTTGTTTTACTCGATCAGGGGACTTTGTTATACTCGACCAGGGACTTTGTTATACTCGATCAGGGGACTTTGTAATACTTGATCAGGGGACCTTGTTATACTCGATTAGGGGCCTTTGTTATACTCGACCAGGGGACTTTGCTATAGTCGACCAGGGGACTTTGTTATACTCGATTAGGGGACTTTGTTATACTCGATCTGGGGACTTTGTTATTCTGCGCCAGGAGAAGTTGTTATTCTCGATGAGGGGATATGTTATACTCGAACAGGGGACTTTGTTATACGGGACCAGGGGACTTTGTTATACTCGTTCATGGGACTTTGTTATACTGCACCAGGGACTTTGTTATACTCGTCCAGGGGGCTTTGTTATACTTGTCCAATGGACTTTGTTATACTCGATGAGGGGCTTTTGTATTACTCGATGAGGGGACTTTGTTATACTCGACCAGGGGACTTTGTTATACTCAATCAGGGGACTTTTTTATACTCGACCAGAGGACTTTGTTATACTCAATAAGAGGCTATATTATACTTGCTCAGGGAACTTTGTTATACTCAACTAAGGGAAATTTGTTAAACTCGATCTGGGGACTTTGTTATACTCGATCAGGGGACTTTGTTATACTCGATCAGGAGACTTTGTTATCCACGATCAGGGGACTTTGCTATACTCGACCAGATGACTTTGTTATACTCGATCAGGGGACTTTGTTATACTCGACCAGGGAACTTTTTTATACTTGACCAATGGAATTTGTTATACTCGATGAGGGGCCTTTGTTATACTCGATGAGGGGACTTTGTTATACTCGACCAGGGACTTTGTTATACTCGATCAGGGGACTTTGTAATACTCGATCAGGGGACTTTGTTATACTCGATGAGGGGCCTTTGTTATACTCGACCAGGGGACTTTGCTATAGTCGACCAGGGGACTTTGTTATACTCGATTAGGTGACTTTGTTATTCTCGATCTGGGGACTTTGTTATTCTGCGCCAGGAGAAATTGTTATTTTCGATGAGGGGATATATTATACTCGATCAGGGGACTTTGTTATACTGGACCAGGGGACTTTGTTATACTCAATCAGGGGACTTTGTTATATTTGATCAGGGGACTTTGTTATACTCCTCCAGGGGGCTTTGTTATAATCGATCAGAGGACTTTGTTATGCTCGAATTGGGGACTTTGTTATACTGCGCCAGGAGACTTTGTTATTCTCGATGAGGGGATATGTTATACTCGATCAGGGGACTTTGTTATATTGGACCAGGGGACTTTGTTATACTCGATCAAGAGACTTTGTTATACTCGTCCAGGGTGCTTTGTTACACTAGGATCAGGGAACTTTGTTATTCTCGACCAAGGGACTTTGTTATACTCGACCAGAGGCCTTTGTTATACTCGATCAGGGGACTTTGTTAAAATCGATCAGGGGAATTTGTTATGCTCGTTCTGGGGACTTTGTTATACTGGGCCTGGAGACGTTGTTATACTCGAACAGGGGACTTTGTTATTCTCGATATGGGGACTTTGTTATACTGCGCCAGGAGACGCTGCTATTCTCGATGAGGGGATATGTTGTACTCGATCAGCGGACTTTGTTATACTGGACCAGGGGACTTTGTTATAATCGATCAGGGGACTTTGTTATGCTCGATCTGGGGACTGTGTGATCCTGCGCCAGGAGACGTTGTTATTCTCGAAGAGGGGATATGTTTTACTCGATCAGGGGACTTTGTTATACTCGTCCAGGGGGCTTTGTTATACTACGGTCAGGGGACTTTGTTATTCTCGACCAGGGGACTTTGTTAAACTCGACCAGAGGCCTTTGTTATACTCGACCAGGGGACTTTGCTATAATCGATCAGGGGCTTTGTTATGCTCGATGTGGGGACTTGGTTATCCTGGGCCTGGAGACTTTGTTATACTCGATCAGGGGATATGTTATACTTGATCAGGGGACTTTGTTATACTGGACCAGGGGAATTTGTTATACTCGATCAAGGGACTTTGTTATACTCGATCAGGGGACTTTGTTATGCTCATCTAGGGGGCTTTTTTATACTCGATCAAGGGGGCATTGTTATACTCGATCAGGGGACTTTGTCTTACTCGATGAGGGCCCTATGCTATAAGCGACCAGGGGACTTTGTTATAATCGATCTGGGGACTTTGTTATGATCGATATGGGGTCTTTGTTATACTGGGCCAGGGGACTTTTTTGTACTCGATCAGGGGACTTTGTTATACTAGACCAGGGGACTTTGTTATACCCGACCAGACGCCTTTGATATACTCGATCAGGGGACTTTGTTATACTCGATAAGAGGACTTAATGTTACACTCGAACAGGGGACTTTGTTATACTCGACCAGGGGACTTTGTTATACTGGATAAGGGGAATTTGTTATGCTCAATAAGGGGACTTAATGTTAGACTCGAACAGGGGACTTTGTTTTACTCGACCAGGGGACTTTGTTATACTCCATTAGGCGGCTTTGTTATAATCGATCAGGGGACTTTGTTCTACTCGATTAGGGGGCTTTGTTATAATCGATCAGGGGACTTTGTTATACTCGATGAGGGGCCTTTGTTATACGCGATCAGAGGCCTTTGTTATACTAGATCAGGGGACTTTGTTATACTCGATTAGGGGCCTTTTTTGGACTCGATCAGGAGACTTTGTTATACTCGGTTCAGTGGACTTTGTTATAATCGATTAGGGGACTTTGTTATGCTCGATCTGGGGAGTTTGTTATACTCGACCAGAGAACTTTGTTATACTCACCCAGGGAGCTCTGTTATACTCGATCAGGGGACTTTGTTATACTCGATCAGGGCCTTCTGCTATACTTGACCGGGGGACTTTGTTATAATATATCAGGGGACTTTGGTATGCTCGTTCTGGGGACTTTGTTACACTGGACCAGGGGACATTTTTATACTCGATTAGGGGACTTTGTTATACTCGATAAGGGAACTTTTGTTACACTTGATCAGGGGCTTTGTTATACTCGTCCAGGGGCCTTTCTTTTACTCGATTCGGGGACTTTGTTATACTTGATAAGGGACTTTGTTATACTCGATAAGGGGAATTTGTTATACTCGATAAGGGGACTTTGTTATACTCGATCAGGGGACTTTGTTATACCCGATGAGGGAACGTTGTTATACTCGATCAGGGCCCTTTGCTATACTCGACCGGGGGACTTTGTTATAATCGATAAGGGGACTTTGGTATGCTCGATCTAGGGACTTTGTTATACTGGGCCAGGGAACTTTTTTATCCTCGATCAGGGGACTTTGTTACACTGGACCAGGGGACTTTTTTACACTCGATCAGGGGACTTTGTAAGATTCTAACAGTGTACTTTGTTATACTCGACCAGGGGACTTTATTATACTCGAATAGGCGGCTTTGTTATACTCGATCAAGGGACTTTCTTATACTCGATGAGGGGCCTTTGTTATACTCGATCAGGGGCCTTTGTTATACTAGATGAGGAGTCTTTGTTATACTCGATCAGGGCCCTTTGCTATACTCGACCGTGGGATTTTGTTATAGTCGATCAGTAGACTTTCCTATAATTGTCCAGTGGACTTTGCTATACTCGATGAGGGGACTTTGTTATACTCGATGAGGGGACTTTGTTATGCTCGATCTGGGGACTTTGTTATACTGCGCCAGGAGACGTTGTTATTCTCGATGAGGGGATATGTTATACTCGATCAGGGGACTTTGTTATACTGGACCAGGGGACTTTGTTATAAACGATCAGGGGACTTTGTTATGCTCGATCTGGGGACTTTGTTATACTGCGCCAGGAGACGTTGTTATTCTCGATGAGGGGATAAGTTATACTCGATCAGGGGACTTTGTTATACTGGTCCAGGGGACTTTGTTATAATCGATCAGGGGACTTTGTTATGCTCGATCTGGGGACTTTGTTATACTGCGCCAGGAGACGTTGTTATTCTCGATGAGGGGATATGTTATACTCGATCAGGGGACTGTGTTATACTGGACCAGGGGACTTTGTTATACTCATCTAAGGGGCATTTTTATACTCGATCAGGGGACTTTGTCATACTCGATCAGGGGACTTTTCTTACGCGATCAGGGCCCTCTGCTATACTCGACCAGGGGACTTTGTTATAATCTATCAGGGGACTTTGTTATGCTCGATATGGGGGCTTTGTTATACTGGGCCAGGGGACTTTTTTGTACTCGATCAGGGGACTTTGTTATACTGCCCAGGGGACTTTTTTATACACGATCAAGGGACTTTGTTATACTCGATCACTGGACTTTTGTTATACTCGATCAGGGGACTTTGTTATACTCGACAAGAGGCCTTTGTTATACTCGATCAGGGGACTTTGTTATAGTCGATAAGGGACTTTGTTATACACGATCAGGAAACTTTGTTATACTCTTCCAGGGGGCTTTGTTATACTCGATTAGGGGGCTTTGTTATACTCGATCAGAGGACTTTGTCTTACTCTATCAGGGCCTTTTGCTATACTTGACCGGGGGACTTTGTTATAATCGATGAGGGGACTTTGTTATGCTCGATCTGGGGACGTTTTTATACTCGACCAGAGGACTTTGTTATACTCAATCAGGGGATATGTTATACTCGATCAGGGGACTTTGTTATACTCAACCAGGGGACTTTGTTATACTCGATCAGGGGACTTTGTTATACTCGATTAGGGGACTTTGTTATACTCGATTAGGGGCCTTTGTTATACTCAATGAGGGGTCTTTTTTGTACTTGATCAGGGGACTTTGTCTTTCTCGATCAGGGCCTTTGTTATACTCGACCAGGGGACTTTGTTATAATCGTTCAGGGGACTTTGTTATGCTCGATCTGGGGACTTTGTTATACTGGGCCAGGAGACTTTGTAATACTCGATCAGGGGTAATGTTATACTCGATCAGGGGACTTTGTTATGCTGGACCAGGGGACTTTGTAATACTCGATCATGGGACTTTGTTATACTCGATGAGGAAACTTTGGTATACTCGTCCAGGGGGCTTTGCTATACTCGACCAGGGGACTTTGTTATATTCGACCAGGGGACTTTGTTATACTCGATTAGGGGACTTTGTTATTCTCGACCAAGGGACTTTTTTATTCTTGATCACGGGACTTTGTCTTACTCGATCAGGGCCTTTGTTATACTCGACCAGGGGACTTTGTTATAATCGATCAGGGGACTTTGTTATACTGGCCCAGGGGACTAAGTTATACTCGATCATGGGACTTTGTTATACTCGATCAGGAAACTTTGTTATACTCGTCCAGGGGGGCTTTGTTATACTCGATTAGGGGACTTTGTTATACTCGAACAGGGGACTTTGTCTTACTCGATCAGGGCCTTTGTTATACTCGACCAGGGGACTTTGTTATAATCGATCAGGGGACTTTGTTATGCTCGATCTGGGGACTTTGTTATACTGGGCCAGGAGACTTTGTAATACTTGATCAGGGGTAATGTTATACTCGATCAGGGGACTTTGTTATACTGGACCAGGGGACTTTGTTATACTCGATTAGGAAACTTTGTTATACTCGTGCAGGGGGCTTTGTTGTACTCGATTAGGGGTCTTTGTATACTAGATCAGGGGACTTTGTCTTACTCGATCAGGAGACTTTGTTATACTCGTCCAGGGGGCTTTGTTATAATCGATCAGGGGACTTTGTTATGCTCGAACTGGGAACTTTGTTATACTGCGCCAGGAGACGTTGTTATTCTCGATGAGGGGATATTTTATACTCGATGAGGGGACTTTGTTATATTCGATCAGGAAACTTTGTCTTACTCGATCAGTGCCTTTGTTATACTCGACCAGGGGACTTTGTAATAATCGATGAGGGGACTTTGTTATGCTCGATCTGGGGACTTTGTTATACTGGGCCAGGAGACTTTGTAATACTCGATCAGGGGTAATGTTATACTCGATCATGGGATTTTGTTATACTGGACCAGGGGACTTTGTCATACTCGAATATGGGACTTTGTTATACTCGATTAGGAAACTTTGTTATAATCGTCCAGGGGGCTTTGTTATAATCGATCAGGGGACTTTGTTATACTCGATCAGGGTACTTTGTCTTACTCGATCAGGACCCTTTGCTATACTCGAGCGGGGGACTTTGTTATAATCGGTCAGGGGACTTTGTTATGCTCGATTTGGGGACTTTGTTATACTGGGCCAGGGGTCTTTTTTATACTCGATCAGTGGGACTTTGTTATACTCGATCAGGGGACTTTTGTTATACACGATCAGGGGACATTGTTATACTCGACCAGAGGCCTTTGTTCTACTCGATCAGGGGATATGTTATACTCGATCAGGGGACTTTTTTATACTCCACCAGGGAATTTGTTATACTCGATCAGGGGATATGTTATACTCGGTCAGGGGACTTTGTTATACTCGATAAGGGTACTTTTTTATACTCAATCAGGGAACTTTGTTATACTCGTTCAGGAGACTTTGTTATACTTTATATGGGGACTTTGTTAAACTCGATGAGGGGCCGTTGTTATACTCGATCAAGGAACTTTGTTATTCTCGATGAGGGGCCTTTGTTATACTCGATCAGGGGAATTTGTTTTACTCGATCAGTTGACTTTGTTATACTTGATCAGGGGGCTTTATTATACTCGATCAGGGTACTTTGTTATACTTGAACAGGAGGGTTTTTTTTACTCGATCATGGGACTTTGTTATACTCCACCATAGGACTTTGTTATATTCGATGAGGGGGCTTTGTTATACTCGACCAGGGGACTTTGCTATACTCGACCAGGGGACTTTGTTATACTCGATCAGGGGACTTTGTTATACGCGATCAGGGGACTTTTTTATACTCGACCAGAGGACTTTGTTATACTCAATCAGGGGATAAGTTATACTCGATCAGGGGACTTTGTTATACTCAACCAGGGGACTTTATTATACTCGATCGGAAGACTTTGTTATACTCGATCAGGGGACTTTTTTATATTCGATTAGGGGCCTTTATTACACTCGATGAGGGGATTTTTTCATACTTGATAAGGGACTTTGTTATACTCGATAAGGGGAATTTGTTATACTCGATAAGGGGACTTTGTTAGACTCGAACAGGGGACTTTGTTATACTCGACCAGGGGACTTTGTTATACTCGATTTGGCGGCTTTGTTATACTCGATCAGGAGACTTTCTTATACTCGCTGAGGGGCCTTTCTTATACTCGATCAGGGGCCTTTGTTATACTAGATCAGGGGACTATGTTATACTCGATTAGAGGCCTTTTTTGGACTCGATCACGGGTCTTTGTTATACTCGAGCAGGGGGCTTTGTTTTACTCGATCAGGGTACTTTGTTATACTCGATCAGGAGGATTTGTTATACTCGATCAGGGGACTTTGTTATACTCGACCAGGGAACGTTTTTATACTTGTCCAATGGACTTTGCTATACTCGATGAGGGGACTTTGTTATACTCGACCAGAGGACTTTGTTATACTCAATCAGGGGATATGTTATACTTGATCAGGGTACTTTGTTATACTCAACCAGGGGACTTTGTTATACTCGATCAGGGGACTTTGTTATACTCGATCAGGGGACTTTGTTATACTCGATGAGGAGGCTTTGTTATACTCGATCAGTGGACTTTGCTATACTCGACCAGGGGACTTTGATATTCGCGACCAGCGGACTTTGTTATACTCGATTAGGGGACTTTGTTATTCTCGACGAGGGGACTTTTTTATACTTGATCACAGGACTTTGTCTTACACGATCAGGGGGCTTTGTTATACTCGTTCAGGAGGCTTTGTTATACTCGATCAGGGGACTTTGTTATACTCGACCAGAGGCCTTTGTTATTGTCGATCAGGGGACTTTCTTAAACTCGAGCAGGGGGCTTTGTTATACTCGTTCAGGAGGCTTTGTTATGCTCGATCTGGGGACTTTGTTATACTGGACCAGGAGACTTTGTAATACTCGATCAGGGGTAATGTTATACTCGGTCAGGGGACTTTGTTATACTGGACCAGGGGACTTTGTTATACTCGACTAGGGGACTTTGTTATACTCGACCAGAGGCCTTTGTTATACTCGATCAGGGGACTTTGTTATACTCGAGCAGGGGGCTTTGTTATACTCGTTCAGGAGGCTTTGTTATACTCGATCAGGGGACTTTGTTATACTCGACCAGAGGCCTTTGTTATTGTCGATCAGGGGACTTTCTTAAACTCGAGCAGGGGGCTTTGTTATACTCGTTCAGGAGGCTTTGTTATGCTCGATCTGGGGACTTTGTTATACTGGACCAGGAGACTTTGTAATACTCGATCAGGGGTAATGTTATACTCGATCAGGGGACTTTGTTATACTGGACCAGGGGACTTTGTTATACTCGATCATGGGACTTTGTTATACTCGATCAGGAAACTTTGTTATACTCGTCCAGGGGGCTTTGTTATACTCGATTAGGGGACTTTGTTATACTCGATCAGGGGACTTTGTCTTACTCGATCAGGGCCCTTTGCTATACTCGACCGGGGGATTTTGTTATAGTCGATCAGTAGACTTTCCTATAATTGTCCAATGGACTTTGCTATACTCGATGAGGGGACTTTGTTATACTCGATCAGGGGACTTTGTTATGCTCGATCTGGGGACTTTGTTATACTGGACCAGGGGACTTTGTTATAATCGATTAGGGGACTTTGTTATGCTCGATCTGGGGACTTTGTTATACTGCCCCAGGAGACGTTGTTATTCTCGATGAGGGGATATGTTATACTCGATCAGGGGACTTTGTTATACTGGACCAGGGGACTTTGTTATACTGGACCAGGGGACTTTGTTATACTTGACCAGAGGCCTTTGTTATACTCGATCAGGGGACTTTGTTATACTCGAGCAGGGGGCTTTGTTATACTCGTTCAGGAGGCTTTGTTATACTCGATCAGGGGACTTTGCTATACTCGACCAGGGGACTTTGTTATACTGCACCAGGAGACGTTGTTATTCTCGATGAGGGGATAAGTTATACTCGATCAGGGGACTTTGTTATACTGGTCGAGGGGACTTTGTTATACTCGATCAGGGGACTTTGTTAAACTCGATCAGGAGGCTTTGTTATACTCGATGAGGGGACTTTGCTATACTCGACCAGGGGACTTTGTTATACTCGATCAGGGAACTTTGCTATACTCGACCGGGGGACTTTGTTATAGTCGATCAGTAGACTTTCCTATAATTGTCCAATGGACTTTGCTATACTCGATGAGGGGATATGTTATACTCGATCAGGGGACTTTGTTATAATCGATTAGGGGACTTTGTTATTCTCGATCTGGAGACTTTGTTAAACTTGGCCACGAGACGTTGTTATACTCGACCAGGGGACTTTGTTATACTTGATCAGGGGACTTTGTTATACTCGATCAGGGGATATGATATACTCGATCCGGGGACTTTGCTATACTGGACCCGGAGACTTTGTTATACTCAATCAGGGGAGTTTGTTATACTCGAACAGGGGACTTTGTTATACTCGTCCAGGGGGCTTTGTTATAATCGATCAAGGGACTTTGTTATGCTCGATCTGGGGACTTTGTTATACTGCGCCAGGAGACGTTGTTATTCTCGATGAGGGGATGTGTTATACTCGATGAGGGGACTTTATTATACTTGACCAGGGGGCTTTGTTATACTCGATCAGGGGACTTTGTTATACTCGATTAGGGGACTTTGTTATGCTCGATCTGGGTACTTTGTTATACTGCCCCAGGAGACGTTGTTTTTCTCGATGAGGGGATATGTTTTACTCGATCAGGGGACTTTGTTATACTGGACCAGGGGACTTTGTTATACTCTATCAGGGGACTTTATTATACTGGACCAGGGTCTTTGTTATACTCGTCCAGGGGGCTTTGTTATACTAGGATCAGGGGTCTTTGTTCTTCTCGACCAGGGGACTTTGTTATACTCGACCAGAGGCCTTTGTTATACTCGGTGTGGGGACATTGTTATAATCGATCAGTAGACTTTGTTATGCTCGATCTGGGGACTTTGTTATACTGGGCCTGGAGACTTTGTTATTCTCGATCAGGGGACTTTGTTATGCTCGATCTGGGGACTTTGTTTTACTGCGCCAGGAGACGTTGTTATACTGCGCCAGGAGACGTTGTTATTCTCGATGAGGGGATATGTTATACTCGACCAGGGGACTTTGTTATACTGGACCAGGGGACTATGTTATAATCGATCAGGGGACTTTGTTATGCTCGATCTGGGGACTTTGTTATACTGCGCCAGGAGACGTTGTTATTCTCGATGAGGGGATATGTTATACTCGATCAGGGGACTTTGTTATACTGGACCAGGGGACTTTGTTATACTCGACCAGGGGACTTTGTTATACTCGACCAGAGGCCTTTGTTATACTCGATCAGGGGACTTTGTTATACTCGAGCAGGGGGCTTTGTTATTCTCGTTCAGGGGACTTTTTTATACTTGATCACAGGACTTTGTCTTACTCGATCAGGGGGCTTTGTTATACTCGTTCAGGAGGCATTTTTATACTCGATCAGGGGACTTTGTTATACTCGACCAGAGGCCTTTGTTATTCTCGATCAGGGGACTTTGTTATACTCGAGCAGGGGGCTTTGTTATACTCGTTCAGGAGGCTTTGTTATGCTCGATCTGGGAACTTTGTTATACTGGACCAGGAGACTTTGTAATACTCGATCAGGGGTAATGTTATACTCGATCAGGGGACTTTGTTATACTGGACCAGGGGACTTTGTTATACTCGATCAAGGGACTTTGTTATACTCGATCAGGAAACTTTGTTATACTCGTCCAGGGGGCTTTGTTATACTCGATTAGGGGACTTTCTTATACTCGATCAGGGGACTTTGTCTTACTCGATCAGGGCCCTTTGCTATACTCGACCGGGGGATTTTGTTATAGTCGATCAGTAGACTTTCCTATAATTGTCGAATGGACTTTGCTATACTCGATGAGGGGACTTTGTTATACTCGATCAGTGGACTTTGTTATGCTCGATCTGGGGACTTTGTTATACTGTGCTAGGAGACGTTGTTATTCTCGATGAGGGGATAAGTTATACTCGATCAGGTGACTTTGTTATACTGGTCCAGGGGACTTTGTTATAATCGATCAGGGGACTTTGTTATGCTCGATTTGGGGACTTTGTTATACTGCGCCAGGAGACGTTGTTATTCTCGATGAGGGGATATGTTATACTCGATCAGGGGACTTTGTTATACTGGACCAGGGGACTTTGTTATACTCGATTTGGGGACTTTGTTATACTCGATCAGGGAACTTTGTTATACTCGATCAGGGGACTTTGTTAAACTGGACCAGGGGACTTTGTCATACTCGATCATTTGACTTTGTTATAC
>NW_024742187.1:0-17002 GCF_018991925.1 Homarus americanus
CACCTCATACCCAGGCACACCCTGACACTTCCAAGCACACCTCAGACACCCCCTGCACCACCTGACACTGCTGGTTCACCTCTGACACTCCTTGGTACACCTCTGACACTCCCAGGCACACCTCCTAACACTTTGGTCTCCCCTGACTCCCAGGCAGCACACTCAGACACTCCCAGGCATTCCACTGACATTCACTGGTTCACCTCTGACACCCCTGGTACACCTTTGACACCCCCAGGACACCCTGACACCCAGGCACACCTCCGATACTTGTACACCTCCGATACTTCCAGGTACCTGATACCCCAGGTTCTCTGACACCCTGGCACACCTTGACACCTCCCAGGTACACCCCTGATGCTCCCCAGGTACACCTCTGACACTTCCAAATACACCCTGACACTCCCAGGCACGCCAATGATTAACCAGGGACACCTTGAAACTACCAGGCACACCTCCGATACTCCCAGGCACACTGATACTTAAGGTACACCTCAGACACCCTGGTTCACCTCTGACACTCCTGGCTTACCTCTGACACTCCCTGGCACACCTCTGATACCCCAGGTACACCTTACACCCTGGTTCTCCCTGACATCCCAGGCACACCTCAGACACTCCCAGGCACAACTCTGACACTCAGGTGCTCACTCTGACACTCCTAGGCACGCTCTGACACTCCCAGGCACACCACTTAGTTACACTGAAGCCCAATCACACTCCCAGGCACACCGCTGACACCCCAGCCACACCTCTGATATTCCCAGGCACACCACTGACACTACCAGGCACACCTCTGACACTCCCAGGCACACACCTCTGACACCCCAGGCACACCTGACACTGAGTACACCTCTGATACGCCATATACCTCTGACAATTCGAGGCACACCGCTGACACTCCCAGGTACACCGCTGACACTGCAAGATACACCTCTGACATTCCATGTACACCCCAGACACTTCCAGGCACACCTCAGACACTCCCAGGAACACCTCAGACACTCCCAGGCACACCTCTGACACTCCCCAGGCACACCTCTGACACTCCCAGGTACTCCTTGACGCTCCCAGGTACCTGACACTCCCAGGAACAACCTCTGACACTCCCAGGTAAACCTCTGACACTCCCCAGGAACACCTCAGACACTGCCAGGCACACCCAAGACACAGGGCCACCCCAGACACCACCAGGCACACCCCAGACACCCAAGGCACACCCCAGACACCCCAGGCACACCCCAGACACCCCAGGCACACCTCAGGCACTCCAGGTACACCCTGACACTTCCAGGAGACACCAGACACTTCCAGGTACACCTCTGACACTCCTGCACACCAATGACACTCCCCAGGTGCCACCACTGACACCCTGGCACACCTCTGACATTCCCAGGTACACCACGAACACTCCCAGGTACACTCTGACACTCCCAGGCACACCTCTGACACTCTCAGGAACACCTCTGACACTCCCAGGTACACCCTGACACCCCAGGCACACCTCTGACACTCAGGAACACCTCTGACACTCCCAGGCACACCTCCGACACTCCCAGGCACACCTCCGACACTCCCAGGCACACCTCTGACACCCCAGGTACACTTCTCACACACCCAGGTACAACTTTGACACTCCCAGGTACACACCTCATACCCCAGGCACCTCTGACACTTCCAGATACACCTCTGACACTCCTAGGCACACCAATGATATCCCAGTTACACTCTCCGATATTTCACGCATACCCCTGACACTCCCCAGGTACACCCTGGTGACACTCCCAGGTGGCACTTCTCACCCTGCACACCTCTGACACCCCAAGCACACCTCCTGACACCCCAGGCACCCCAGACACTCCCCAGGCACATCTCCTGACACCCCAGGTACACCCAGACACCCCAGGCACACTCTCACACCCCTAGGCACACCTCTGACACTCTAGGTACCTCTGTCACCCCTGACACCTCTAACACTCCCAGGCACACCGCTGACACTCCCAGGTACACCGCCTCGACACTGCCAGGTACACCCCAGACCTCCCAGGTACACTTCTCACACTCCTTTGCGTACACCTCTTGACACTCCTACACCTCACCCCCTGGTTCTCCCCCCTGACACCCCAGGTACACCCCAGACACCCCAGGTACACCCTCAGACACTCCCTGTACACCTCTGACACCCAGCCACCTCAGACACCCTAGGCACACCTCTCACACCCCAGGCACACCCCCACACCCCAGGCACCCTTGCACACCCTTGCACTTCCTTTACACTCCTCAGGCACCTCAGACACTCCCAGGCACACCCTCAGACACACTCCAGGCACACCTCAGACACCCCCAGCACACCCCTGACACTCCCAGGTACACTGACACTGCCAGGTACACCTCTGACACTCCCAGGTACAGCCATCTGACACACTCTAGAACACTTCATACGCCCAGGTACACCACCGACACTCACAGGTACATCTTTGACACCCTGTGTACACCTCACACTCTCAGGTACACCTCTGACACCCTAGGGACACCAGACACCCTAGGCACAATCTCCTGCACCTCTGTGTATACCTCTCACACTCCCAGGCCCTCCTGTGACACCCCTGGAACAACTCTGACACTCCCAGGTACACCTCAGACACCCTAGGTACACCTCTCACACTCCTGCACACCCCAGACACCTGAGGCACATTTCACACTCCTAGTAAACCTCTGACACTTCTAGGTACTCCTCTGTCACTCCATGATACACCTCTAACATTCCCAGGTACACAGCTGACACTTGTACACCGCTGACACTGCCAGGTACACTTGCATTAATTGCCAGGTACACCCCAGACACTGCCAGGTACACTCAGACACTCCAAGGTGCACCTCTTGACACTCCCAAGTGCACCTCTGACACCCCCAGGCACCTCTGACACCTTGTGCACACCCTGACACCCTGGTGTACCCACTGACACCCCTGGCACACCCCCGACACCCCAGGCACACCCCTGACACCCCAGCACACCCCAGACACCCCAGGCACACTCTCACACCCTAGGTACACCCTCTGACACTTCTAGGCATGCCCCCTGTCACCCCGATACACCCCACCACTCCCAGGTACACCGCCGACACTCCCAGGTACACCTTAGACACTGCCAGGTACACCTTGTGACACTGCCTGGTACCTCAGCCACTGCTAGTACACTCAGACACTCCCCAGGTACACCTGACACCCAAGGTGCACCCCTGACACTCCCAAGTGCACCTCTGACACCCCCAGGCACACTTCTTGACACCCCAGGCACACCCCAGACACTCCCAGGTACACCGCCGACACTCCCAGGCACAATCTCCTGACACCCCAAGCACACCCTACACTCCCCAGGTACACCTCCGACACTCCCAGGTACACCTCTGACACCCCAGGTACACCTCCGACACTCCCCAGGTACACCTCCGACACTCCAGTACACCTCTGAAACTCCTGGGTATACTTGACACTCCTAAGCACACCTCTAACACTCCCAGGTACACCTTTGACACTCCTGGTACTCGACTTACATTTCTCTGGCACACCCTTGACACTCCCAGGAACACCGCTGACACTGCCAGGTACACCTCTGATACCCTGTACACCTCTGATACCCCAGGCACACTTCCCACACGCCCACAGGCACACCTCCGACACCCTAGGCACATCTTGACACCCCCAGTACACCCTCTGACACCCCAGCACACTTCTCACACCTCAGGCACACCTCACACCCCAGATTCTCCTGTGACACTCCCTGAACTTCTCTATCACACTACCAGGTACACCTCAGACACTCCCAGGTACACCTCACACACACCCAGGTACACCTCTGACATTCCCAGGCACACCTCTGACACTCCCAGGCACACCGCTGACACTGCCAGGCCCACCTCCCTGACACCCATGTACACCCTCCCGACACCCCAGGTACACCCCCTGACACCCCAGTGTACCCACCGACACCCCTGCACACCCCTAAAACCCCAGGCACACCTCTGACACTCCCAGGCACACCCTCTGGCACCCCAGGCCACCCCCAGACACTCCCACACCCCTGACACCCCAGGCACACCCCAGACACCTCAGGCACACTTCTCACACCTGCAGTACAGTCTGACACTCCCAGGTACACCTCTGACACTCCCAGGTACACCTCTCTGACACTCCCAGGTACACCTCTCGACACCCCCTGGTACACCTCCTGACACTCCCAGGTACCCACTGACACCCAGGCACACCTCTGACACCCTGCGTACACCTCTGACACCCCCAGGTACAACCTCTGACACACTCCCAGGCATACCCTCTGACACCCAGGCACACCCTGACACCCCAGGCACACCTCCGACACCCCAGGCATACCTCCTGACACCCCAGGTACACCCTCTGACACTGCCAGGCACCCACTGACACCCTCAAGTTACACCCATTGACACCCCAGGCACACCTCCTGACACCCCCAGGTACACCCCAGACACCTCAGGTACACTCCTCACACCCTAGGTACACCTCTGACACTCCCAGGTACACTTGTCACACGCTCAGGTACACCTCCGATACCCCAGGTACATCTTGACACCCCAGGTACACACCTCTTACACCCAAGGCACACCTCTGACACCCAAGGCACCTCTGACACCCTTGCCACCCACCGACATTCCCTGGCACACCTCTGAGACCCCAGGCACACGTCCGACACCCCAGATACACCCTGACCTCCCATACATCTCCTGACACCCCAAGCACCTCCCCACCTCCCAGGCACACCCTGACACCCCAGGTACACCTCCCAGACACCTCTGCACACCGCTGACACCTCCCAGGCACACCTCCTGACACTCTAAGCACACCTCTGAGCTGACACTGCCAGGTACACCTCAGACACTCCCAGACACCCTGATACCCCCAGGTACACTTCTCACACGCCCAGGTACACCTGACACTCCAGGCACACCTGACACTCCCGGGCACACATCTGACACTCCCAGGTACACCTCACACTCTCAGGCACACCTCTCACACCCCAGTTTCTCCTGTGACACTCCCTGAACTTCTGACACTCCCAGTTACACCTCAGACACCCCAGGTACACCCTCAGACACCCAGGTGCACCTCTGACATTCCCAGGCACACCTCTGACACTCCCAGTTACACCTGCCACACTGCCAGGTTCACCTCTGACACCATGCACACTGACACTCCCCAGGCACACCTCTGACACTCCCAGGTACCTCACTGACACTCCCCTGGTACCCCTAAAACCCCAGGTACACCTCTGACACCCCAGGTACACCTCTGACACTCCCAGGTACACCTCAGACACCCCAGGTACACCTCCGACACTCCCAGGTACACCCCAGACTCTCAGGTACCACCTCACACTCGCAGGTACACCTCCGACACCAGGCACACCTCTGACACTCCCAGGCACACCTCTGACACCCAGGTACACCTCTGACTTCCCAGGTACACCTCTGACACTCCCAGGTACACCCTTTTACACCCTAGGCACCACACCCAGGGTACACCTCTGACACTCCCAGGTACACCTCTGACACTCCCAGGTACACCTCTGACACTGCCAGGCACACCACCTAACATTCCCTGGTACACCCCTGACACTCGGTGGCACACCTCTGACACTCCCAGGCATACCCTGACACTCCCAGGTACACCTCTGACACTGCCAGGTACTCCACTGACACCCCTGGTACACCCATAGACACTCCCAGGTACACCTCTGACACTCCCAGGCACACCCCAGACAGTCCCAGGCACACTTCACACCCAGGTACACCTCAGCACTCCCAGGTACCACCGTCACACGCCCAGGTACACCTCCGACACCCCAGGTACATCTTTGACACCAGGTACACCTCTGACACTCCTGCACACTTGGACACTCCGGGCCACGTCCGACACTCCCAGATACACTTCCTGACACCCCAGGTACATCTCTGACACTCCCAGGTACACCTCTGACTCTGCCAGGTACTCCACTGACACTCCCTGCACATCCCCTGACACCCCAGGCACACCTCTGACACCCCAGGTACACCCCACACCCCAGGCACACTTCTCACCCCTAGTTACACCTCTGACACTCCTAGGTACTCTGTCACCCCTGATACACTCCTGAACTCCGGTACACTGACACCCCAGGCACACCGCTGACACTGCCAGGTACACCTCGGACACTGCCATGTCACACCCCAGACACTGCCAGGTACACCTTAGACACCCCCCAGGTACACCTCCAGACACTCCAAAGTGCACCTCTGACACCCCAAGTGCACCTCTGACACTCCCAGCACACCTCTGACACTCCCAGGTACACCTCAGACACTCCCAGGTACACCGCTGACACCCCAGGTACACCTCTGACACTCCCAAGAACACCTCTGACACTCCCAGGACGTCCGACATTCCCCAGGTACACTTACACTCCCAGGCACCTCCGACACTCCAGGACACTCCGACACTTCCAGGTACACTTTACACTCCCCAGTACACCCACACACCCCAGGCACCCCCGACACCCCAGGTACACCTCCGACACCTCAGGTACACCTCTGACACCCCAGGTACACCCCAGACACTCCCAGCACACTTCTCACACCCCAGGCACACCTCTGACACCCAGGCACACCTCTGACACCCAGGTACACCCTGACACTCCAGGACACCCTCTGACATCCCAGGTACACCTTGACACTCCCAGGTACTCCACTGACATTCCCTGGTACACCTCTGACACTCCCAGGTTCAACGCTGACACTGCCAGGTACACCTCTGACACCCAGGAAGACCTCCGACACCCCAGGTACACTTCTCATACTCCCAGGCACACCTCTGACACTCCCAGGCACACCCTGACACCCCAGGCACACCTCTGACACTCCAAAGTACACCCCTGACACTCCCCAGGTACAACTCTGACACTCCCAGGCACACCTCTGACACCCCAGGTACACCTCTGACACTCACAGGTACACCCCTCTGACACTCCCAGGCACTCCACTGACATTCCCTGGTACACCTCTGACACCCCTGGTATACCTCTGACACTCCCAGGCACACCTCTGACACTCCCAGGTACACCTCCGATACCCCAGGTCACACTTCTGACACTCCCAGGTCCGCCTCCGACACCCCAGGTAAAACCCGACACTCCCAGGTAAACCTCCGATACCCTAGGCACCTCTGACACTCCCAGGTACACCTCTGAGACTCACAGGTACACCTCTGACACTCCCCATACCTCTGACACCCCAGGTACACCTCTGACACTGCTAGGTACTCCACTGACATTCCTTGCACACCTGACACCAGGTACATCCTTGACACTCCCAGGTACACCCTCTGACACTCCCAAGGTACACCTCTGACACCCCAGGTACACGTCCGACACCCCAGATACACTTCTGACACCCCAGGTACATCTCTGACACTCCCAGGTACACTCTGACTCTGCCAGGTATCCACTGACACCCTGGTACATCCCCACACCCCGGGTACACCTCACACTCCTAGTTACACCTCTGACACTCCTAGGTACTCCTTCTCACCCCCTGATACACCTCTAACACTCCCAGGCATACATCTGACACTCCCAGGCACACGCTGACACTGCCAGGCACACCCCAGACACTGCCATGTACACCCCAGACACTGCCAGGCACACCTCAGACACCCCAGGCACACCTCAGACACCAAAGTGCACTGACACCCCAAGTGCACCCTCTGACACCCCAGGCACACCCTGACATTCCCAGGTACACCTCAGACACCCCAGGTACACCGCTGACAGTCCCAGGCACACCTCTGACACCCCAAGCACACCTCTGACACTCCCAGGACACGTCCGACATTCCCAGGTACACTTCTGACACCCCAGGTACACCTTTGACACTGCCAGTTACATCTCCAGACACTCCCATTTATTCCACTGACACTTCCTGGTATTCGCCTGACACCCAGGTACACCTCTGACACCCCAGGTACACCTCTCACACTCCCAGGTACACCCCAGACACTCCCAGGTACACTCTCACACTCCCAGGTACACCTCCGACACTCCCAGGTACACTTCTCACACTCCCGGGTACACCTCTGACACTCCCAGGTACACCCCAGACACTCCCAGGTACACTTCTCATACTCCTAGGTACAACTCTGACACTTTTAGGTACTCCTCTGTTACTCCCTGATACACCTCTAACACTCCTAGGTACACCGCTGACACTGCCAGGTACACCGCTGACACTGCCAGGTACACCAGACACTCCCAGGTACAACCTCAGACACCCTAGGCACCTCCTGACACTTCCAAGTGCACCTCTGACACCCCAGGCACACTCTGACACTCCCAGGCACACTCCTTGACACTCCCAGGTACCACTAACACCCCTGCACCCCTGACCCCCAGGTACACCTCTGACACCCCAGGCACACCCCAGACACTCCCAGGTACACTTCCTCACACTCCTAGGTACACCTCTGACACTTCTAGGTACTCCTCTGTCACTCCCTGATACACCTCTAACACTCCCAGGCACAATCTGACACTCCCAGGTACACCTCAGACACTCCAAGGTGCACCTCTGACACTCCCAAGTGCACCTCTGACACTCCCAAGCACACCTCTGACACTCCCAGGTACACATCAGACACTCCCAGGTACACCGCTGACACTCCCAGGCAACATCTGACACTCCCAAGCACACCTCAACACCCCAGGTACACCTCTGACACCCCAGCACACCTCTGACACTTCCAGGCACACCTCTGACACTCCCAGGTACACCTGACACTCCAGGCCACCACTTACACCCCAGGCACACCTCCGACACCCCAGGCACACCTTGACACTCCCAGGTACACCTCCGGCACTCCAGGCACACCTCTGACACCCCAGGCACACCCTCTGACACTCCCAGGTACACCTCTGACACCCCAGGCACTCCACTGACACCCCTGGTACACCTCTAAAACCCCAGGTACACCTCTGACACCCCAGGTACACCTCTGACACCCCAGGTACACCTCAGACACCCCAGGTCACCCCTGACACTCCCAGGTACACCCCTGACACCTTGTGCACACCTCCACACTCGCAGGTACACCCGACACCCCAGGCACACTCTGACACTCCCAGGTACACCTCTGACACTCCCCAGGTACACCTCTGACACCCCAGGTACACCTTTGACACCCCAGGTACTCCACTGACATTCCCTGGTACACCTCTGACACCCCAGGTGCATCATTTGACACTCCCAGGTACTCCACTGACACTGCCAGGATCCTCCGACACTCCCCAGAACACCTCCGACACTCCCAGGCACACTTCTCACACCCCAGGTACACCTCTGACACCCCATGTACACCTCTGACACTGCCAGGTACTCCACTGACACTGCTGTTACACCCATTGACACTCCCAGGTACACCTCTGACACCCCAGGTACACCCCAGACACTCCCAGGCACACCTCACACTTAGGCACACCTCTGACACCCCAGGTACACTTGTCACACGCCCAGGTACACCTCCGACACTCCCAGGTACATCTTTGACACCCCAGGTACACCTCTGACACCCAAGGTACACCTCTGACACTCCCAGGTACACCTCTGACACTCCCAAGTACTCCACTGACATTCCCTGCACACCTCTGACACTCTCATGTACACCGTCCGACCAGATACACTTCTGACACCCCAGGCACATCTCTGACACTCCCAAGGCACCCTGACACCCCAGGCACACCTCTGACACCCAGGTACACCCCAGACACCCCAGGTACACCGCTGACACTCCCAGGTACACCTCTGACACCCCAGGCACCTCCACACCCCGGTACACCCAAGACACCCCAGGTACACTTCACACTCCCCAGGTACACCTCCAGACTCCCAGGTCACACCCCACACTGCCAGGCACACTTCCGACACTCCAGGTACACCTCTGGCACCCCAGGTACACTCCGACACCCAGGTACACCTCCTACACCCCAGGTACACCCTGAAACTCCTGGGTACACCTCTGACACTCCCAAGTACACCTCTAACACTCCCAGGTACACCTTGAAACCCCAGGTACTCGACTTACATTGCCTGGTACACCTCTGACACTCCAGGTACACTGCTGACACTGCCAGGTACACCTCCGACACTCCCAGATACACTGACACCCCAGGTACACTTCCTCACACGCCCAGGTACACCTCCGACACTCCCAGGTACATCTTTGACACCCCAGGCACACATCTGACACCCCAGTACACCTCTCACACTCTCAGGTACACGTCTCACACTCCCAGTTTCTCCTGGCCTCCTGGACTTCTCTGACCCAGTTACACCTCAGACACTCCAGGTACACCTCCAGACACTCCCAGGTACACCTCTGACATTCCCAGGCACACCTCTGACACTCCCAGGTACACCGCTGACACTGCCAGTTCACCTCTGACACCATGTACCTCCCGGCCTCCCAGGTACACCTCTGACCTCCCAGGTACTCCACTGCACTCCCTGGTACACCCTAAAACTCCCAGGTACCTCTGACACTCCCAGGTACCTCTGACACTCCAGGTACACCTCAGACACTCCCAGGTACACCCCAACCTCCCAGGTACACCCCAGACATCTCAGGTACACTTCTCACACTCGCAGGTACACCTCCGACACACCAGGTACCTCTCACCTCCCAGGTACACTTCTGACACTCAGGTACACCCCAGACACTCTCAGGTACACTTCTCACACTCGCAGGTACACCTCCGACACAGGTACACCTCTGACACTCCCAGGTACTCACTGACACTCCTGGTACACCTAAAACTCCCAGGTACACCTCCTGAACTCCCAGGTACACCTCTGACCTCCCAAGTACACCTCTAACACTCCCAGGTACACCTTTGAAACTCCCCAGGTACTCGACTTACATTCCTGGTACACCTCATTCCAGGTACCTTCCAACCTGCCAGGTACACCTCCGACACTCCCAGATACACCTCTGATACTCCCAGGTACACTCTCTCACACGCCCAGGTACACCCCGACACTCCCAGGTACCTTTGACACTCCCAGGTACACATCTGACACTCCCAGGCACCTCTCACACTCTCAGGTACACTTCTCCACACTCCCAGTTTCTCCTGTGACACTCCTGGAACTTCTCTGACACTCCCAGTTACACCTCAGACACTCCCAGGTACACCTCAGACACTCCCAGGTACACCTCTGACATTCCCAGGCACACCTCTGACCTCCCAGGTACACCGCTGACACTGCCAGGTTCCTCTGACACCATGTACACCTCCGACACTCCCAGGTACACCTCTGACCTCCCAGGTACTCACTGACACTCCTGGGGTACACCCCTAAAACTCCCAGGTACACCTGACCTCCCAGGTACACCCCAGACACTCTCCAGGTACACTTCTCACACTCGCAGGTACCTCCGACACACCCGTGCCTCCCAACCTCCCAGGTACACTTCTCAGCCTCCCAGGTACACCTCCAACACTCCAGGTACACCTCTGACACTCCCAGTACACCTCTTTACCTCCCAGGTACTCACTGACACTCCAGGGCCCTCTGACACTCTCCCAGGTACACCTTGACACTCAGGTACACCTCTGACACTGCCAGGTACCACTGACATTCCCTGGTACACCTCTGACCTCCAGGTACACCTCCTAACACTCCCAGGTATACCTCTGACCTCCCAGGTACACCTCTGACACTGCCAGGTACTCACTGACCTCCCTGGTACACCAATGAGCCTCCCAGGTACACCTCTGAACCTCCCAGGTACACCCCAGACAGTCCCAGGTACACTCCTCCACACTCCTAGGTACACCTCTGACACTCCCAGGTACACTTGTCACACGCCCAGGTACACCTCCGACACTCCCAGGTACATTTTTGACCTCCCAGGTACCTCTGACCTCAAGGTACACCTCTGACACTCCCAGGTACACCTCTGACACTCCCAGGTACACCTCTTACACTCCCAGTGCACCTCTGACACTCCAGGTACACCTCTGACAC
Source organism: Homarus americanus (assembly GCF_018991925.1). NCBI lineage: Eukaryota > Metazoa > Arthropoda > Malacostraca > Decapoda > Nephropidae > Homarus > Homarus americanus. The sequence continues at coordinate 12,088 of NW_024742187.1, forward strand.
TCCCAGTACACGTCCGACACTCCCAGATACCTTCTGACACTCCCAGGTACATCTCTGACACTCCCAGGTACCTCTGACTCTGGAGCCTCACCAACCTCCTGGTACATCCCTGACACTCCCAGGTACACCTCTGACACTCCCAGGCACCCACCTCCCAGTGCCTTCTCACACTCCTAGTTACACCCTCTGACCTCCTAGGTACTCCTCTGTCACTCCTGATACACCTCTAACACTCCCAGGTACACATCCGGCCTCCCAGGTACACCGCCCCAGCACTGCAGTACACCTCCAGACACTGCCATGTACACCTCAGACACTGCCAGGTACACCTCAGACACTCCCAGGTACACCTCAGACACTCCAAAGTGCACCTCTGACACTCCCAGGTGCACCTCTGACACTCCAGGCACACCTCTGACATTCCCACTCAGACACTCCCAGGTACACCGCTGACACTCCCAGGTACACCTCTGACACTCCCAAGTACACCTCTGACACTCCCAGGACACGTCCGACATTCCCAGGTACACTTCTTACTCCCAGGTACACCTCCGACACTCCCAGGACACCTCCGACACTTCCAGGTACACTTTACACTCCCAGGTACACCTCGACACTCCCAGGTACACCTCTGACACTCCTAGGTACACCTCCGACACTCTCAGGTACACCTCTGACACTCCCAGGTACCCCAGACACTCCCAGGTACACTTCTCACACTCCCAGGCACACCTCTGACACTCCCAAGTACACCTCTGACACTCCCAGGTACACCTCTGACACTCCCAGGTACACCTCTGACACTCCCAGGTACACCTTTGACACTCCCAGGTACTCCACTGACATTCCCTGGTACACCTCTGACACTCCCAGGTTCAACGCTGACACTGCCAGGTACACCTCTGACACTCCCAGGAGACCTCCGACACTCCCAGTGCACACTTCTCATGCTCCCAGGTACACCTCCGACACTCCCAGGTACACCTCCTGACCTCCCAGGTACCTCTGACACTCCAAGGTACACCTCTGACACTCCAGGTACAACTCTGACACTCCCAGGTACCTCTGACCTCCCAGGTACACCTCTGACACTCACAGGTACACCTCTGACACTCCCAGGCACTCATGACATTCCCTGGTACACCTCTGACACTCCCTGGTATACCTCTGAACCTCCCAGGCCCTCCGAGCACTCCCAGGTACACCTCCGATACTCCCAGGTACACTTCTGACCTCCCAGGTCCCCTCCGACACTCCCAGGTAAAACTCCGACACTCCCAGGTAAACCTCCGTGCTCCTAGGTACCTCTGACACTCCCAGGTACACCTCAGAGACTCACAGGTACACCTCTGACACTCCCAGGTATACCTCTGACACTCCCAGGCACCTCTGACACTGCTAGGTACTCCTGACATTCCTTGGTACACCTCTGACACTCCCAGGTACGTCCGACACTCCCAGATACCTCTGACACTCCCAGGTACAGCTCTGATACTCCCAGGTACACCTCTGACACTCCCAGGTACTCACTGACACTCCGTGGTACACCCTGACACTCCCAGGTGCACCTCTGACACTCCCAGGTACACCCCAGACACTCCCAGGTACATTTCTCACACTCCTAGGTACACCTATGACACTTCAGGTACTCTCTGTCACTCCTGATACACCTCCTAACACTCCAGGTACACCTCGCTGACACTCCCAGGTACAGCCTTGACACTGCAAGGTACACCTCGGACACTGCCAGGTACCTCCAGACACTGCCAGGTACACCTCAGACACTCCAGGTTGCATCTGATACTCCCAAGTGCACCTCTGACACTCCCAGGCACACCTCTGACACTCCCAGGTACACCTCTGACACTCCCAGGTACTCCACTGACACTCCGTGGTACACCCCAACCTCCCAGGTACCTCTGACACTCCCAGGTACACCCAGACACTCCCAGGTACATTTCTCACCTCCTAGGTACACCTCAGCCTTCTAGGTGCTCCTCTGTCACTCCTGATACACCTCTAACACTCCCAGGTACACCGTGACACTCCCAGGTACAACGCTGACACTGCCAGGTACACCTCGACACTGCCAGGTACCTCAGACACTGCCAGGTACACCTCCAGACACTCAGGTTGCCTCTGCTCCCAAGTGCACCTCTGACACTCCCAGGTACACCTCTGACACTCCCAGGTACACCTCGAACAATCCCAGGTACACCTCTGACACTCCCAGGTACACCTCCGACACTCCCAGGTACACTTCTTACACTCCCAGGTACACCTCCGACACTCCCAGGTACACCTCTGACACTCCCAGGTACACCTTCTGACCTCTCAGGTACCTCTGCACTCCCAGGTACACCCCAGGCACTCCCAGGTCACCTTCTCCACCTCCCAGGTACACCTCTGACACTCCCAAGTGCCTCCGAACTCCCAGGCACACCTCTGACGCTCCCAGGTACCTGACACTCCCAGGTCACTCACTGACACTCCTGGTACACCCTGACACTCCAAGGTACCTCTGACATTCAGGTACCCCAAGCACTCCCAGGTACACTTCTCACACTCCTATGTACACCTCTGACACCTTCTAGGTACGCCTCTGTCACTCCCTGATACACCTCTGCTCCCAGGTACACCGCAGACACTCCCAGGTACACCTCAGGCACTGCCAGGTACACCTCCAGACACTGCCAGGTTCACCTCAGACACTCCCAGGTACACCTCAGACACTCCAGGTGCACCTCTCACACTCCAGTGCACCTCCTGACACTCCCAGGCACACCTCTGACACTCCCAGGTACACCTCAGACACTCCCAGGTCACCGCTCAACACTCCCAGGTACACCTCTGACACTCCCAGTGCACCTCTGACACTCCCAGGTACACCTCCGACACTCCCAGTACACCTAAAACACTCCCAGGTACCTTCTTACCTCCCAGGTACACCTCCACTCCGGATACCTCTGACCTCCCAGGTACACCTCCGACACTCCCAGGTACACCTCTGACACTCCCAGTGCACCTCCGACACTCTCAGGTACCTCCGACCTCCCAGGTACCTCTGACTCCCAGGTACACCTCTGACACTCCCAAGTACCTCCCTAACACTCCCAGGTACACCTTTGACACCTACCAGGTACTCGACTGACATTCCCGTTTTACCTCTGACACTCCCAGGTACACACATGTTGCAGGTACACCTCCCGGCTCTCCAGGTACACCTCTGATACTCCCAGGTACCTTCTCCCACACTTGGGTACACCTCCGAGCCTCCCAGGTACACCTCTGACACTCCCAGGTACACCTCGAACCTCCTAGGTACCTCTCACACTCCCAGGTACCTCTCCCACCACAATTTCTCCTGACACTCCCTGGAACTTCTCTGACCTCCCAGATACACCTCAGACACTCCCAGGTACACCTCAGACACTCCCAGGTACACCTCTGACACTCCCAGGTACACCTCTGACCCTCCCAGGTACTGTTTGCCAGGTACACCTCTGACACTCCCATGTTCCTCCGACACTCCTGGCCTCTGACTCCCAGGTACTCCTGACACTCCTGGTACACCCTAAACTCCCAGGTACACTTTACACTCTTAGTGCCTCGACACCTCCAGGTACACCTCTGACACTCCAGGTACACCTCTGACCTCCCAGGTACACCTCTGACACTCCCAGGTACCTCCTGACTCTCCCAGTTACACTCCGGTGCTCACGGCCTCCAGGGTACCTCTCAGCCTCGGGTAAACCTCAGCCTCCCAGGTACACCTCTGACACTCCCAGGTATACCTCTGACACTCCCAGGTACACCTCTGACACTGCCAGCTACTCCTCTGACATTTCCTGGTACCTCTGACACTCCCAGGTACCTCTGACACTCCCAGGTATACCTCTGACACTCCCAGGTACACCTCCCAGGTACCCCCAGACCCCTCCCAGGTACCCTTCTCACCTCCTAGGTACACCTCTGACACTTCTAGGTACGCCTCTGTCACTCCCTGATACACCTCTTTGCTCCCAGGTACACTGGACCTCCCAGGTACACCGCTGACACTGCCAGGTACACCTCAGACACTGCCAGGTACACCTGAACACTGCAGGTACCTCTGACACTCCCAGGTACACCTCAGACACTCAAGGTACACTTCTACCACGCCCAGGTACACATCACTCCCTAGGTACATCTTTGACACTCCCAGGTACACCTCTGACCTCCCAGGTACACCTCTCACACTCTCAGGTACCTCTCCCTCCCAGTTTCTCCTGTGACACTCCCTGGAACTTCTACACTCTGGGTACACCTCAGACACTCCCAGGTACACCTCCACACACACTCCAGGTACCACTCTGACATTCCCAGGCACACCTCTGACCTCCCAGGTACACCTGGGCTGCCAAGTACACCTCTGACACTCCATGTGCACCTCCGACACTCCCAGGTACACCTCTGACACTCCGGTACTCCTGACAGCCTCCCTGGTACCCCTAAACTCCCAGGTACACCTCTGACCTCCCAGGTACATCTGACACTCCCAGGTACACCTCTGACACTTCCAGGTACTCCACTGACACTCAGGTACACCTCTGACACTCCCAGGTACACCTCACACCTCCCAGGTACACTGACACTCCCAGGTATACCTCTGACACTCCCAGGTACACCTCTGACACTGCCAGGTACTCACCCCAGCATTCCTGCTACACCTCTGACACTCCCAGGTACACCTCGGCACTCCCGGGCATTCCTCCTGACACTCCAAGTACCTCTGACACTGCAAGGTACTCCACTGACACTCCCTGTTACACCCATTGACACTCCTGGTACACCTGACACTCCCAGTACCCCCAGATACTCTCAGGTACCCTCTTCACACTCTAGGTACACCTCTGACACTCCCAGGTACACTTGT
>NW_024742188.1:0-13547 GCF_018991925.1 Homarus americanus
AACACAACAAGTCCGTCATAATTCACACGGACTCGAAATCAGCCATGCAGGCGCTGCAACACAGTCAACCAAGAGACAACGTCCACATCATCACCTCGATCCTCGCACAGCTACAGGAATTCCAAAGCCAAAACCGACCAGTCGTCTTACACTGGATTCCCAGTCATGTAGGGATCGGAGGAAACGACGTGGCAGACGAAGCAGCCAAGGCAGCTACACGTTCTAGTAGCGTACACATCCAAGTTCCAGCAAGTGTGCAACAGATCAAAAATCACCTCAGAAAGACTACCAAGCTCCACATCAAAAAGAGCTTCCTTCATGCACTCAACGCTGGTTCCCAATCAGCCAAATGGTACCTGGCGGCCACAAAAGGGGAACCACCTTTCGCAGACAAGAAAACTCCAAGACAAACCCAAGTCAGCCTTCACCGACTACGACTAGGGTACAAGTGCTCCTGGCAGATGATCGGAAACGACGTCATGGAATGCACCTACTGTCAGGAGCCAGCAGCCAACCCACTTGAACACTATCTCCTCGATTGCGAGGTCATACAAAGCCTCCGAAACAGAACTCAAATCTCCCAAGAAACACACACAACACCAGCGGCCACTCTATCCCGAAAGGCCCATACAGACCACATTCACCACCTACTCCGGGTCATCACACGATACCCACCACCCAGATAGCTTAGAAAGCATCCTCTCCCAGCAAGTGCGGACCCCAGTTCGGGGGGCGCGCCACTCCGAAGCTGACCACGTCCAAGAGTGGGGGCCGGTGGTAAGCGTCCACTGATCGGGGGTCCGCTCACACTTGCAACCTGCAGTATCCCTCCAATCTGCAGGTGGGACCACCTCCAATCCCAATCCGGTCTGGCTGCTCCTGGAGCTCCAGCCGGAACCACCAAACGGGCCGCCTATAGGCAAAGGCCCGTGTCGGACTACGGTCCGACAATCTATACAACAACAACAACACCCGGGCCGCCCGTATTGACTATTTCGTCGTCGAGATGGCCCGTACTAAACAGACTGCCCGCAAGTCCACTGGAGGCAAGGCTCCACGGAAGCAGCTTGCCACCAAGGCAGCTCGCAAGTCCGCCCCAGCCACCGGTGGTGTCAAGAAGCCCCATCGTTACAGGCCCGGAACCGTCGCCCTTCGTGAGATCCGTCGTTACCAGAAGAGCACAGAGCTACTCATCAGGAAGCTGCCCTTCCAGCGCCTGGTGCGTGAGATCGCCAGGATTTCAAGACTGACCTGCGCTTCCAGTCGTCTGCCGTCATGGCTCTGCAGGAAGCCTCTGAGGCTTACCTGGTGGGTCTTTTCGAGGACACCAACCTGTGTGCCATTCACGCCAAGCGCGTTACCATCATGCCCAAGGACATCCAGCTGGCCCGGCGCATCCGCGGAGAGCGTGCTTAAGTCCTCTTCCTTGGGGAAAAACAAAAAGCACAACAAAACCTACCAGACATCTATAACACGGCCCTTCTCAGGGCCAAAGAACTGTTCTGAAGATAATTTTCATGACAATCGAAATGGTTGGTGGACGGAGAGCGTTAATTTCGGTTACCCAAATCGCCTAACGGTAAGTTGGTAACATTCGTGGAGGTACGATTGTATAGTAGGTCATCAATTCGGGAGGTGGGTGGGTGCAACAAACAAGAGCTAGTAACAAATAAATATATAAAGAATAAGTAAGTAAAGAAATAAATAAAATAAACGAACATACAATAAAATAAAATAAATTTTTTTTTTACATGAAATAGGCATGCTGCAAACAAGAAATGAAGCCCAAACACACTCCATGTATGTCACTTTGCAGTGGGTGTAAAAGTACTCCACGCAGAATTTATTTATTTATTTATAATGTTTCGATTTAGTCCTGTTTCTACGCCAATAGAGAATGCAGATTATTATAATTTTTTTTTTTTTTTATTTCCCTCTCAATATATCACTGTCGGTAACTGTCTCTTTAACATGTAACTGTGGCTCCGATGGAGCCGATTAAGTTGTAGTAGTGGGATGGCGTGTTTGTTGTGCACAAGTAACCTCTTACTTGGAAGAGGTGTACTTGGTGACAGCCTTGGTGCCCTCAGACACGGCATGCTTGGCCAGTTCACCGGGCAGCAAGAGTCGGACAGCTGTCTGGATTTCCCGACTTGTAATGGTGGAGCGTTTGTTGTAGTGCGCCAGGCGGGAAGCCTCGGCAGCGATGCGCTCGAAGATGTCGTTCACGAAAGAGTTCATGATGGACATAGCTTTGGAGGAGACTCCTGTGTCGGGGTGCACTTGCTTCAGTACCTTGTAGATGTAGATGCTGTAGCTTTCCTTCCTCCTGCGCTTCTTCTTCTTGTCACCCTTGGCAATGGCCTTCTGGGCCTTTCCAGCCTTCTTGGCAGCCTTTCCGGAAGTTTTGGGAGGCATGGCGGCACAGTTACTCGTGGCGCGGAGCGAGAGAATTGAAAACTGGCCCGACTAACTTTTCCTTATATACCGAGCGGGCCGCTCAGGATCAGACTGGCTGCAGCTACGGCTCTCTTACATTGGTTGGGTCCGCGAGACGGCCACCTGGCCTGATCCTGAGCTTGGTATAAAAGACCAAGGTGGCGGGCGGAAATTTAACTCCTATCACGAAAAGCAGCAGCAGCAACATGTCAGGACGCGGCAAGGGAGGCAAAGTGAAGGGCAAGTCAAAGTCCCGTTCTAGCAGGGCCGGACTCCAGTTCCCCGTGGGTAGAATCCACCGTCTCTTGCGTAAGGGCAACTATGCTGAGCGCGTTGGTGCAGGTGCCCCTGTGTACCTTGCAGCCGTCATGGAGTACCTGGCAGCAGAAGTGCTCGAGCTGGCCGGTAACGCCGCCCGCGACAACAAGAAGACCCGCATTATCCCACGTCATCTTCAGCTTGCCATTCGCAATGACGAGGAGCTGAACAAGCTCCTGTCTGGAGTCACCATTGCCCAAGGGGGTGTCCTTCCTAACATCCAAGCTGTGCTCCTCCCCAAGAAGACAGAGAAGAAATAAGAACCCAAGGTTCGTTCACACAAGACAACCTAACCAAACAGGCTCCTTTCGGAGCCACAGGATATCACTTAAAGAGAGAAATATACGACATCAACGTTTTGCAGGATAACACTCTGTGGAAATTGAGTGTAAATGTTTTTGAATGGTGTAGATGTGAAGGGGTACTGCGGGGGCCTGGGGTGGGGGACTTAAACGGGACTTAGAAGGGCGCAAGAAGCAGCTTTAGCAGCAGCAGCCAGGGAGGCGACCTTATTTTCAGTCAGGTTCATACACAAAGAAATACATCAGATTCATTGACAGTACAGTACACATTTACCAGTGTGGGCTAGCCAATTTGGGATAAAGAGCAAGAATGTAATGTCCTCAATGAAGTAATGACATAGTTCAAGATACAATAAGTGAGGTGGCCTGAAGTCTTTGACAGTGTCACATTCAATAATATAGTAGTGCTTTAAAGGTGTATCACCAAGTTTACATGCTGAGTGTTCCTTTATGGGTACAGCGTTACTAACTAGCCAGATGTGTCTGTATCCTAACCTAATTCTGGCCACGACTACATCACACAGGCAGGCAGGAGCAAGTTGTTTGGACACTCTTCCTAGCCCCCTTGGTCCCTGTTCACCTACCTACTGTAGCAGTAAGTAGGTACCTGTTGTAAATCGAAAGGTTGCCAATTCGTATTCAGGGAAAGTTGTTGGAGCTTCTAAACTTGAACTGACACAATCCGAGGAGTGGTGACCCGAGGATCACAGACACTATCTCTCCCACTACAAATCCCTTCCTAACCTCCTGCTCCTTCCTATGTCCTCCCAAAATTGAACCATGCTATCGCAAAGGTAATAATACAGGTAGAGACAACAACATATTTTCCTATTGTCTTATTATATATTAATAACAGAAACGCTGCCGCCATCCCGGAGGCTTTACATTGTCTCACTGTTCATTCCCTCCACAATTCTTCCTCTTACTTCTTCTTCTTCTTCTTCTTCTTCTTCTTCTTCTTCTTCTTCTTCTTCTTCTTCTTCTTCTTCTTCTTCTTCCATCAATACTTTATTAACGGTGTATGTAAGTTTCACCATGTTTTGCACTACAGCGGTAGAGCAAAGTATATTTTGTTAGCAATAAACCAAAAGCATATTTTATGGCCTAATCATCACTACATAGAACACCACCCATAAAGCATGATACTAGTAGACCACAAAAACTGCTATAAACCCCCAAAGCATATTTTATTGCCTAATCATCACTACATAGAACACCACTCATAAAGCATGATACTATTAGACCACAAACTGCTATAAACCCCAATAATATACTATACTAGTGACTCTAATTGTGTTACCCAATATTATACGAAATAATACTATAAAACATAATAATAAACACACTAATAGTGTATATTAGTTGAATGCACAATCTGATGAGAAGTCAAAAAAAAAAAAAAAAAAATAGCAACAACCTAGAAAGAGTGTAGAGTATTTTTGTGCAAACTATTATACTAGTAGATGGTCTAAGATAACTGTATGTGAAGGAAAAGGTGTGCTCTCCACTCAAACTTTCTTTTTATGAAATCTCCTACTCCCCAGCTGAGCGGTACGCCCAATGGGAAACAAAACGTGGCACATAACACGCCGCCCGCCAGCTCTGGCTCGGTGAATAGGAATCAGTAATCGGGCGGAGTATAAACAACACCGCCGCCAATGTGCTCCTCCCATCTCTGAGGAAATCTGGCGGGCAACTTAGTATTATATTAGCATGTAATAATAATAACAATAATAATAATAATAATACTACTACTAATAATAATAATAATAATAATAATAATATTAATAATAATAATATTAATAATAATAACATGCAATTTCATTTTATAACACATACTAACAAAATAGTGTATAGCCTACTATACTTAACTATAATAGGTTAGGTTGCGTAGGAGGATCTAAAAAGTACAGTAGTATACACACACACACACACACACACACACACACACACACACACACACACATACATATAGACAACAAACTAAATTAGAAACCACACGTCAGTGAAGTTATCAAATCCTCCAGTTTCCGTCTCCACCTCCTACGCCGACTCAAGTCCCTCGGTGGTCCTGCACACGAGCTCCTCAGTGTTTACACAACATTCATACTTCCCAAGCTCACCTATGCCTCCTCCACCTGGTCTTCCTCCCTAAATGCCACACAACGTAAACACCTCGAAAAAGTGCAAAAGAGGCCATGCAAGATTATTCTCTACCCTTCCTACTCCACATATCAAGAAGCGCTCAACACACTGACCCTTTAGACTCTCACTGACCATCACCACGACCTCATCTGCAAATTTGGTAAGAAGCTTCTACACCATCCCCGACACCGGCTCCTACTACCACCTGAGATCCCTAGTCCGAGAATTGCTCTTCGACACCACAACCGCATCCAGCCCAGCCCATACGTGCACGAACTGATCGCTATAAGAACAGCCCAGTCCCAACCATTGTAAAAATTATCGATAACTTGTAATAAATCAGTGTACTCACTCCCAGTAAACACTACTCCTTGCACTGTCACTATGTTGAAATGAACTGTAGTTTGAGCTTTTCCCCAGCTAGTTATTATATGTCTTATTTGTGTCACTCATGTTACTTGTATATTATTTGTAATTCGTAACCCATTCCCCAAATATGTAACTGTATATTTTCAGTCTTCTGGCTGCCAAGCTCTTTCAATAAACCGTTAATTATTATTATTATTATTATTATTATTTATATGTTGGCCCATACCAACTCACTCCCCTGAACCCTCCTCCCCAGCGGACTATCAACAAGTTCTTGCCATAAGGTACTATCTCATTTGGCCAAGGAATGGAACCAGTGATGAATAGTGGTGAACAGTGCTTAACTCAGTGAAAAACAACTCGGCAGTTGAGTCTTACCCAAGCTAGCTAACCACCTTCACACAGTGAGGTCCCAGGTACCCAGTTATACTTCCCCTGAGACTCCACGATAGAGAGGCCTGGGACCACACCTCACCCACTTGAATGAGTGAGTCATGTCGACCACGTGGTGTCCCCAAGATGCTACGACAACACGTAGTGAATGTTTTGCTACAGCATCATCATGTGAATTTCCTCATAACACCATCTGTGAGGTAACTGCTACATCATCAGGCCCCTCATAACGCCATCTGTGAGGGAGTTACTACACTACGTGTCTGGTGTTCAACATCTCACCTTACATGATCTACGCGTGCAAACATTAATCTGTATGTTCACTGTGTGCTCCTTCACCTTTCTCTAATGAGGGCTTTTGTTAAACCACCAATTTATGATGTACTAAGTCATTTGTGTCCAATGTATACTTTCGAAAAGCCCTTGTTTGGGGAAGGTAGGAGAGAGTAGTCGTCATTATTGTCCAAGCCACATTATTTATTTCTATATATAAGTAATGCAGGCTGGTTTTTAAATACCTCAATCCCCTAACGGTGCCGTTTGTATATTAAGAAATACCGAAGCCATACAGTACAACACCAGCGAATATGAAGTATCACTGTAACCGGCAACTGTTACTCACTCATACCTACATACATATAGAGAGTCTTTACAGAATGATAGCAGACACGAGGAAGACGAACAACAAGAGGAGAAGAGTTAGAAGAAAATCAACTTCAAGCTAAGAAGAAGAATACCAAGACATTTCCTCCAAACAAGAAAACAACACACACAATCAAGCCGACCAAACACTGAGAAACCATGGCGGAACCCAACATGCACCGGACGCTTGACCTGACTCTATCCTGCCGCATCCAGGCGAGTTGCTGCTTAAAGTCCCTCACGCAAGCGCTGTTTAGCCACTGCACCTATTCTATCCTCCTAAAATTCACTTCAATCCCCCCCTGCCACTAGCATGTTATGTATGTATGTATGTATGTATGTATGTATGTATGTATGTATGTATGAATGAATGATAACTGCAACTTTGTGTATTAAAACTCATTACTCTTACCGAAGTAATATAGTGCGTGGTTATGTTATGTCATGTTAGGATAGATTATAAACTACATTGGGTTACATTTCGTGAGGTTCGGTGACGCTACAGGAAGTTAGGTGAGGTACCTGGAGGTTAGGTGAATGTTGACTGACTGACTGACAATTATTAGGAAGTGGTTCCAACACGTTCACACACAACCTATACTCATACCACAAGTCCAGAATTAGAGAGGATCATGTTATTGGATATATTTTCAACGATTTACTCAGTGTCTAACCAACTCTTTAGCGATTTAAATGTGGACCTAAAATTAGGTCCGTATATTTGTTTGTCGTGGTGGTGGTGGTGGTGTGCGCCCGTCCATCAGGTTGATTAACCACCAAAACCATAAAGGGTGCGGCCCTGCCGTTTCAGGGCATAAACCACATCCATGGCGGTGACGGTCTTCCTTTTTGCGTGCTCGGTGTAGGTGACGGCGTCACGGATGACGTTCTCCAGAAACACCTTGAGGACGCCGCGGGTCTCCTCGTAGATGAGGCCGGATATACGTTTAACACCTCCACGCCGAGCTAGACGACGAATGGCGGGCTTGGTGATACCCTGGATGTTGTCACGAAGCACCTTACGATGACGCTTGGCGCCACCCTTTCCAAGTCCCTTGCCTCCTTTGCCTCGTCCAGTCATGTTGTTGTGGTTGCTACTACAGGTGGTCCTGGTGTGGCTTCGCCGAAAAAAAAATCGAAAAATGCTAGTGACAGGGGGGAAGGAGGTTCAGGAGAAGAATAAAGGGAGGATTGAAGTGAATTTTAGGAGGAGAGAACAGATGCAGTGGCTAAACACCGCTTGCGTGAGGGATTATAAGATGGGGGCAGCAGCAACAACCCGGCTGGACGCGGCAGGGAGGCGACAAGACAAGGCCAGGCTAGCGTCAGGTCAAGCGTCAGGTCAAGCGTCAGGTCAGGCGTCAGGTGCGTGTTGGGTTGGGCAATGGATGTTCAGTGCTTGGTCGGCTTGATTGTGTTTTGGTTTCTTGTGTGGAGGGGATGTCTTGGTCTTCTTAGCTTGATGTCGATTTTCTTCTCTCTCTCCTTCTCTTCTTGCTCTCTTGAATTGTCCATTCGTTTGTGTTTGGGTCTTCTTGTTCGTCTTCCTCGTATTTTAAGTCCTCATAGGTGTGGAAGAATTCAGAGAGGGAGAGGTTGACCACGTGGGCTTCAGCACCACTGGCCGCGTGGGCTTCAGCACCACGGGCCACGTGGTGTTCTTGGTTCTGTGTGGTGGGCTGCTTCTGTTGAGTTTTCTTTTCTTGGTTTTTCTTTACTGCTGGTTTTTTCTTTTCTTGGGAGCGTACAGCAAGGAGGGCCTCTTTGTAGCTCAGTTTTTTCTCAAGACGAGCCTTGGCTACCCTGCATTCCTCCTTCCATCTGGGGCAGGTCCGGTCGGCGGAGGAGTGTGGGCCACCACAGGCAACGCATTTTTTCTCTGTGTTGGGGCAGGCCGTGTAGCGGTGTCCAGGGCTGCCACACATGGAGCAGGTGTCTTCCTGCGCCTCACACTTGTTTACAGTGTGTCCATAGTGCTGGCATTTGTAACACCGTTTCGGTCTGCAGTAGGGCTTGACTGGCATAGTTACCCACGCCAGTTGAGCTTCCTTGGGTAGGGTGGAGTGGTGTCCGATGAGGGCAGTGGTGTCGGACAGCTTCTTCACAACTTGGAGCTGCTGCTCCTTGAGGAGCTCACTCAGCTCTGCTTTGTCCATGTGGGCAATTTCGGCGTGGGAGATTACACCCAGCTTCAAGTTGTCCCACATGAAGGCAAACATTTTAAAAGGAATGCCGTTGATGTCTGGGATCTCCGCGAGTTGAGCGGGCATGCCCATCTCGGCGAAGGTGATCTTGATGTCACCATGGAGCTTTAGGCGTTCTACCTTGGTGACCCCCACGATCCCATTAGCTTCGAAAAACTTCTGGAGAACTAGGAGGTTTAGTTTCTTGGGGCAGGTCGGCGTGTCCGGACGTATCCGCGCCACGTTAACAAACTCGTATCCGTTCATGGTGAGGGAGAGAGCGCCCACGGTTTGGTGGGAGTAGGTGGCGTGCTGTGGACGCAGCGGTAGTATCGTTCATCCAAGGCCGTCCCTCCCTCTTGGAGGTGGGGCGTAGCTTGCGGATGACGCATGCGGCACTCGTGGCCAATGAGGTGGCCACTGAGGTGGAGAATGTCTGTATATAAGCCCGCCCGCCTGCCGGGCCGCCCGTATTGACTATTTCGTCGTCGAGATGGCCCGTACTAAACAGACTGCCCGCAAGTCCACTGGAGGCAAGGCTCCACGGAAGCAGCTTGCCACCAAGGCAGCTCGCAAGTCCGCCCCAGCCACCGGTGGTGTCAAGAAGCCCCATCGTTACAGGCCCGGAACCGTCGCCCTTCGTGAGATCCGTCGTTACCAGAAGAGCACAGAGCTACTCATCAGGAAGCTGCCCTTCCAGCGCCTGGTGCGTGAGATCGCCCAGGATTTCAAGACTGACCTGCGCTTCCAGTCGTCTGCCGTCATGGCTCTGCAGGAAGCCTCTGAGGCTTACCTGGTGGGTCTTTTCGAGGACACCAACCTGTGTGCCATTCACGCCAAGCGCGTTACCATCATGCCCAAGGACATCCAGCTGGCCCGGCGCATCCGCGGAGAGCGTGCTTAAGTCCTCTTCCTTGGGGAAAAACAAAAAGCACAACAAAACCTACCAGACATCTATAACTCGGCCCTTCTCAGGGCCAAAGAACTGTTCTGAAGATAATTTTCATGACAATCGAAATGGTTGGTGGTCGGAGAGCGTTAATTTCGGTTACCCAAATCGCCTAACGGTAAGTTGGTAACATTCGTGGAGGTACGATTGTATAGTAGGTCATCAATTCGGGAGGTGGGTGGGTGCAACAAACAAGAGCTAGTAACAAATAAATATATAAAGAAGAAGTAAGTAAATAAATAAATAAAATAAAAGAACATACAATAAAAAAAAAAAAAAAAATTGTTTACATGAAATAGGCGTGCTGCAAACAAGAAATGAAGCCCAAACACACTCCATGTATGTCACTTTGCAGTGGGTGTACAACTACTCCACGCAGAATTTATTTATTTATTTATTATGTTTCGATTTAGTCCGGTTTCTACGCCAATAGAGAATGCAGATTATTATAATTTTTTTTTTATTTATTTCCCTCTCAATATATCACTGTCGGTAACTGTCTCTTTAACATGTAACTGTGGCTCCGATGGAGCCGATTAAGTTGTAGTAGTGGGATGGCGTGTTTGTTGTGCACAAGTAACCTCTTACTTGGAAGAGGTGTACTTGGTGACAGCCTTGGTGCCCTCAGACACGGCATGCTTGGCCAGTTCACCGGGCAGCAAGAGTCGGACAGCTGTCTGGATTTCCCGACTTGTAATGGTGGAGCGTTTGTTGTAGTGCGCCAGGCGGGAAGCCTCGGCAGCGATGCGCTCGAAGATGTCGTTCACGAAAGAGTTCATGATGGACATAGCTTTGGAGGAGACTCCTGTGTCGGGGTGCACTTGCTTCAGTACCTTGTAGATGTAGATGCTGTAGCTTTCCTTCCTCCTGCGCTTCTTCTTCTTGTCACCCTTGGCAATGGCCTTCTGGGCCTTTCCAGCCTTCTTGGCAGCCTTTCCGGAAGTTTTGGGAGGCATGGCGGCACAGTTACTCGTGGCGCGGAGCGAGAGAATTGAAAACTGGCCCTGACTGACTGATGTTGGGGATTACTGGCCTCTTCGCCATTAGGCTATTTCGGCCGAAGCTGATGTCTTCTTTCTTCTTCTAATCTTGGTCTTCTTTCTTGCTACAACTAATCTGATGTTCTTGTTTCTTCTTTTCTTGTTATTCTTGTGTTCTTCTTGTTCTTGGTATTTTGGTTACTTCTTTCTTCTTGTTGTTTTATTTGGGATGAATTATGGTATGCATGAGTGATATGATGGTGAGTTAGTGACAGACCAGATGAAATGGCTTGTCAGGTGACTAGTTTCTCTGTGATTTTTTTTATCTTTTTTTATTTTTATTTTGTCTTTTGTAGCCCGTGTCTTTTTGTTTGAATATATGTTGGTGGGTGTCAGTTTAGCTTGATAAATGTGAGTGTTGTATGTAATGATAAGGTTTGTGATGTGTTTCTCATGTTGTATGTTTTAATTTTTGTTTTATTCATTTTTATTTTTTTATTTTTTATTTTTTAAGGCATGGTTACATACATATAATAGATATAAAAAGAGTTCATGCGTGTGTCAATCATAACATGCCGATAAGATGGGTCTCCTTGAGGAAGGTTATTACTGCGTCACTTATGGTGACATTATCTTGCAATAGGTTGGGTACAGTCAGCACGAAGCCTTGCTCGGCAGCTAGGATCACCAGCTGCCGGCGCTCTGGTTCGTACTGGCTGCACTCAGTCAGAATATGTCTGATGGAGAGAATTAGGTTACAAGTGGCACAGATAGGTGGGAAGGAATTGTCAAGATAGGCCCCTAGGTGGGTCAGATAGGTACAGTTCAGCCTTAATCTGGCGAGAACGACCTCTTCCCTCCTATTCTTTCTATATGCTGAGGGCCAGTTTCCTATATTAGTCTTCCAGGTGTTGTGGAGATCCAACCTAGTCCATTCAAGTTGCCACTTTCCAAATGTATATGTCTTCCCCAAGGAGAGACACGACTGAGTCTCCCAGGGTACATTGGTTGTCTCCCCGAGACCCACAGTCGCTCTTGCTAATCTGTCTGCCTGTTCATTGCCCCAAATGTTACAATGCCCAGGCACCCACACCAGCACAATATTCTTGGCACACTCATGTAATTTATTAATAATGTTGCCCTGTATCTCATTGCTGGTAGTATTACCACCTTGAATTGCTTTAAGAGCTGACATGGAATCTGAAATTACAGCGACATCATTGACATTGCTTGTTATTGCAATGTCAATGGCTTTACTTATTGCGAACATTTCTGCAGAGAATATGGTTGTATGCCGCGGCAGGCGGGAGCTCCACTCCCCGTCTCTGCTCCAGATACCGGCTCCGACGTTGTCTTCAGTCTTGGACCCGTCGGTGTACACGTGAGTATAGGCGCTGAATCCTTCAAGAAATTGATAGAAAAGTTGCCTCAGGAGCTCAGGATGAAAGTCATTCTTCGCTCCCGGAAGCCACGATGTTTCCACATGGAAGTTGGGGTTCTCCCATGGCGGACACAACGGTGGAACGTATCTATCAACATCTTCGAAATGGATACCAGCACCCTGGCACAAGGTCTGGAGGCGGACAACCGAGGACGGGGACCTACGCAGCTGCAGGAAACGGAATTTAGCAACAGCACACCAACCTGGGTGGTCTGTGCCGCGCTTCCTAGCCGTACTCAACCCGTACCTTAGCGTCAACATGTCCCTCCTCATGTGAAGTGGAGGGACGTGGGCCTCAACCTCTAGTTTACCTACACGTGTACACCTGTAAGCACCCAGACATAGACGAAGGCATCGGTTCTGTATTCTGGTTAGCTTTGCGAGTGTGGTGTTGCATGCCGAAGCATACAACTGGCATCCATAATCAAGTTTTGATCTGATCAGGGTCTTATACACCATTAATAAAGATTTCCTATCGGCTCCCCATGTAGTACCTGATAAAACTTTCAGGATGTTTGTGACTTTAAGACATTTACTTTCAAGTTCGTTAATGTGGTTTTTCCACGTTAATTTCCGGTCAAAATGAACACCAAGAAATTTTACTGAAGTCTGAATTTTAATAGGAGTATCATTTAATTTTAATACTGGATTACTAATGTTACGTTTCTTAGTGAAGACTACTCCTACTGTCTTCTCAACTGAAAACCTAAATCCCCATTGTATTGCCCACTGTTCCGCGGCTTTTAGGCCAGCCTGCACCCTTTGTGCAGATAGCCTCTCAGCTCGAGAGGAGCGCCAGATTGCGCAATCGTCAGCAAACAAGGAGAATTTGAGGTCACTTAAGCTGGGGGCTGGTGATAGGAAATCATTAATCATTATAAGGAATAAAATTGGGCCCAAAACGCTACCTTGTGGAACTCCATTTTCAAAGACAAATGTGTCTGATTTTACGTTACCTTTTAATTTGACGGAAAAAGTCCTGTCCTGCAAAAAATTACTAATAAAAATTGGCAAATTACCTCTCAGACCCAAGGCGTGGAGCTTCATCATGAGGCCAGTCCGCCATGTCATGTCGAAAGCTTTTTCTATGTCTAAGAATACTGCAATTAATGTTTCTTTACTGCAAAGAGCTTTTAAGATGTCAGTTTCAAGACTTATTAAATGATCTAGTGTGCTTCTACCTTGGCGGAAACCACACTGTCGATCATTCAATAAGTTGTTACTTTCCAAAAAATACATTAGTCTACGCTTTATCATACGTTCCATGACCTTACACAGATAGTTTGTGAGCGAAATCGGACGGAATGAGTTGGTGTTGTTCGGGCATTTGTCCCTCTTCGGGATCGGTACGACATGGGCAAAGTGCCATGAGTTTGGAAACGTTCT
>NW_024742189.1:2500-14810 GCF_018991925.1 Homarus americanus
CTGACCCTAACCTAACCCTAACTTCTGATATAACCTCCATATAACGGACTTCTCTTCCAATAGTCTGTTAGATGGAGGAGTTTCACATCTGATACCCTCGATATAACGGACTTTTCATCTATATTATAGTTCGTTTAAATAGAGTTCATATGCGTATAATTTCCTCAATGTATGGTATAAAGGTGTCAGTGTATGGTATAAGGTGTCAGTGTATGGTATAAGGTGTCAGTGTATGGTATAAAATGTCAGTGTATAGTATGGTGTCAGTGTATATGGTATAAGGTGTCAGTGTATGGTATAAGGTGTCAGTGTATGGTACAGGTGTCAGTGTATGGTATAAGGTGTCAGTGTATGGTATAAGGTGTCAGTGTATGGTATAAAGTGTCAGTGTATGGTATAAGGTTGTCAGTGTATGGTATAAGGTGTCAGTGTATGGTATAAGGTGTTAGTGTATGGTATAAGGTGTCAGTGATTATAAGGTGTCAGTGTGTGGTATAAGGTGTCAGTGTATGGTATAAGGTGTCAGTGTATGGTATAAGGTGTTAGTGTATGGTATAAGGTGTCAGTGTATGGTATAAGGTGTCAGTGTATGGTATAAGGTGTCAGTGTATGGTATAAGGTGTCAGTGTATGGTATAAGGTGTCAGTGTATGGTATAAGGTGTCAGTGTATGGTATAAAGGTGTCAGTGTTGGTATAAGGTGTCAGTGAATGGTATAAGGTGTCAGTGTATGGTATAAGGTGTTAGTGTATGGTATAAGGTGTCAGTGAATGGTATAAGGTGTCAGTGTATGGTATAAGGTGTCAGTGTATGGTATAAGGTGTCAGTGTGGTAATAAGGTGTCAGTGAATGGTATAAGGTGTCAGTGTGGTATAAGGTGTCAGTGTATGGTATAAGGTGTCAGTGAATGGTATAAGGTGTCAGTGTATGGTATAGATGTCAGTGTATGGTATAAGATGTCAGTGTATGGTATAAGGTGTCAGTGTATGGTATAAGGTGTCAGTGAATGGTATAAGGTGTCAGTGTATGGTATAAGGTGTCAGTGTATGGTATAAGGTGTTAGTGTATGGTATAAGGTGTCAGTGGATGGTATAAGGTGTCAGTGTATGGTATAAGGTGTCAGTGTATGGTATAGTGAGTGATCAGTGTAGAAGTTGAATGAATGTCCAGTGGAGACGATCAGTGAATGAGTGAGTGGTGAGGATCAGTCACAGAATCAGTGAGTGAGTGAGAAAGAGTCAGTCCACAGAATCAGTGATGGTGAGAGTGATCAGTCCACAGAATCAGTGAGTGAGTGAGGAAGTGATCAGTCACAGAATCAGTGGTGAGTGAGAAGTGATCTGTCCACAGAATCAGTGGTGGTGAGTGAGAAGTGATCAGTCCACAGAATCCAGTGAGTGGTGAGGAAGTGATCAGTCCACAGAATCAGTGAGTGAGTGAGGAAGTGATCAGTCCACAGAATCAGTGGTGGGAGTGAGGAGTGGGGTCACAGAATCAGTGAGTGGTGAGGGAGGGATCAGTCCACAGAATCAGTGGTGAGGGAAGTGATCAGCCACAGAATCAGGTGAGAGTGAGGAAGTGATCAGTCCACAGAATCAGTGAGTGAGTGAGGAAGTGATCAGTCCACAGAATCAGTGAGTGAGTGAGGAAGTGATCAGTCCACAGAATCAGTGAGTGAGGTGAGAGTGATCAGTCCACAGAATCAGTGGTGAGGTGAGAGTGATCAGTCCACAGAATCAGTGAGTGGTGAGGAGTGATCAGTCCACAGAATCAGTGAGTGAGGTGAGAGTGATCAGTCTGCACAGAATCAGTGAGTGAGGTGAGGTGATCGTCCACAGAGATCAGTGGTGGTGGGAGTGATCAGTCACAGAATCAGGTGAGTGAGTGAGGAGTGATCAGCTCACAGAATCAGGTGAGTGAGGAGGTCAGTCAGATCAGTGAGTGGTGAGGAGTGATCAGTCCACAGAATCAGTGAGTGGTGAGAGTGGTCAGTCAGAATCAGTGGTGGTGAGTGGTCAGTCCACAGAATCAGTGGTGGTGAGGTGATCGTCCACAGTCAGTGAGGTGGTGAGAGTGATCAGTCCACAGAATCAGTGAG
This sequence comes from Homarus americanus, assembly GCF_018991925.1. Classification (NCBI taxonomy): domain Eukaryota; kingdom Metazoa; phylum Arthropoda; class Malacostraca; order Decapoda; family Nephropidae; genus Homarus; species Homarus americanus. The sequence continues at coordinate 4,598 of NW_024742189.1, forward strand.
TGAGTGAGGAAGTGATCAGTCCACAGAATCAGTGGTGGAGTGAAGTGATCAGTCACAGAATCAGTGGTGAGTGAGAAGTGATCAGTCCACAGAATCAGTGAGTGAGTGAGAGTGATCAGTCCACAGAATCAGTGAGTGAGTGAGGAAGTGATCAGTCAAGAATCAGTGAGTGAGTGAGAGTGATCAGTCTAGAATCAGTGAGTGGTGAAAGTGATGATCCACAGAATCAGTGAGTGAGTGAGGAAGTGATCAGTCCAGAATCAGTGGTGAGTGAGAGTGATCAGTCCACAGAATCAGTGAGTGGTGAGGAAGTGATCAGTCACAGAATCGATAGCCGATCCAATTGCATCGTGGAGGTGCAGCAGGTTGGGCGAGCTGGCCTCCTCCTCCTCCTCCTCTCTCCTCCTCTCACCTCCTTCCCTCTAAACCATTACCTCGGGGCCTTCACATACCTCAACCTAGTTCTTGCAGGATTGAAGCTCTCCACCTCTGTCTAGGGGCCTTTGGAGCCCGGGGGCTCACTCAAGGCATGGCGGTAAATTTGCAGATAAATGGATTATATTTTTTCAGTGGAGAGGAGAGAGGTAGGGATGGAAGGAGGGAGGTAGGGTGGATGGAGGGAGGAAAGGAAGGAGGGAGGGGGAGGGAAGGTGGATGGAGGGAGGGGGAGGAGGAGGAAGAGAGGAGGAGGGGGATTGAGGGTGGAGAGGTGAGGGAGGTAGGTAAGGGGAAGGAGAGGGGGGAGGGAGGGGGGGGTTAGACAGTGATAGCCTCATTTGCATCACGTGATTGCTCTAGAGGAATGAGTGGGGGTTGGGTAGGTAGGTGGGGGGAGTGTAAAGGAAAGAAGAGGGAGATGGAATTAAGGTAAGTGGAGTAGGAAGAAGAGGGGAGGAGATGAAGGAGGGTGATAAACGGATGAAAGGGAATTGAAATGGGATGAAGAGGAAGGAGTAAAAGAGAGGGGAAGGGGGGGAGGGGTAATGGTAGAGAAGAGGAAGAGGTGAGGGAAGGTATAGAGGGGAGAAGTAGGTAGGAAAATGAGTAAAAGAAGGGAAGACAGAGGTAGTAAAGGATGGAGAGAGGAGAGTAATAGAAGTAAAGGAAGGACAATTGATAAAAGAGGAGATGATGAAAAGGAGTTAAAGAAAGGAAGAGGAAGAAAGATAATATAGAGAGAAAAAAGAAGAAGAAAATGAAGAAAGAAAGAAGAAAAAATATACGAAATAAAATCATCTAAGGGCAAATAAATCAAGAGGAAAAGATAAGAAAGATAAACAGGAGAGAAAAGGAAGGAGGATGTAAAAAAACCAAGATAATGAGGAGGGGAGAGGAGGAAGAGACGAAGGGAAGGGAAGGGGGGAGCGCTGTCGGCTCGGATATAGTAATTACGTTCCTAATGACCTCGAGATGGTTCCTTGATTGAGTTATGTCACAGACAGGAACAGGTTGGTCGGTGAGTAACGACGAAATCCCCATGTTAAGTTTTTTACTGTCAATGTGTTTATTGTTGTTGTTTAGGTGAGGAGGGAGGGTGAGTGAGGGAGGGTGAGTGAGGGAGGGGGTGAGTGAGGGAGGGTGAGTGATGGAGGGGTGAGGAGGAGGGGTGGGTGAGGGAGGGGTGAGTGAGGGAGGGTGAGTGAGGGGAGGTGGAGGGAGGGGAGGGGTGAGTGAGGGAGGGGTGAGGAGGGAGGGGGTGAGGAGGGAGGTGGGAGGAGGGGAGAAGGGAGTGGGTGAGTGAGGGAGGGTGGAGTGGAGGGAGGGTGGGAGGAGGAGTGGGCGAGTGAGGGAGTGGGGTGAGTGAGGAGGGTGAGTGAGGGAGTGGGTGAGTGAGGAGGGTGAGGAGGGAGTGGGTGAGTGATGGAGGGTGAGTAAGGGAGGGGTGAGTGATGGAGGGTGAGTGAGGAGGGTGAGTGATGGAGGGTGAGTAAGGGAGTGGGTGAGGGATGGAGGTGGAGAGGGAGGGTGAGTGAGGGTGGGTAGGGGGAGTGGGTAAATGAGGGAGGGTGAGGGGAGGGAGGGCGAATGAGAAAGGGTGGGAGAAGGAGTATGACAGGTAGAGAGAGAGTGAAAGGAGGAGAGAGAGAGAGAGAGAGAGAGGACGTGATGCATGTAAGATGAAGAATTGGGGAATGAATAAATAAGGAGGTGGGATAATGTAGAAGAAAGTGGATGTGAGGGAAGGTGGATGAGGGAATGATGGTAAGGAAAATGGGATAAGAAACGTGGATGAGTTGGGTGTAGGTGGTAAGTGATGGATGATGGAGTGGGATGGAAAGAGGGAGAGAGATTGTGGAAGGAAAGGTGATGATGGATGACTGTTAGAGAGGGGGATGTTGATGGATGTTGCAAGGAGCGGATGGAGAAGAGTGGCTGGGAGAGGGGAGGAGGGGAAATAGAGAGGTGAGTGTGGGAGGGCGGAAGGAGAGTAGGAGGAACTGTAGAAGGAGAGGAGGGTGAAGAAGAAAGGATGATGGGAGAGGGAAGAGGGGAAGAGGGGAGTGTGGAAGAGAGGATAATGAGGGATGGAAGAGAGGGGGGGAAGGAAGGGTGAGTGGAAGAGAGGATAATGAGATGGAAGAGAGGGGAAGGAAGGGTGTGGAGTGTGGAAGAGAGGATAATGAGAGATGGAAGAGGGGAAGGAAGGGTGTGAGGGTGACAGAAAGATGACAACAGGTGAGAAGATGAGGATGAGAGTGATAATGACACTCACAGGCACAGAAGGAGCCACAGGTACACAATAAATAATTAACCTTGACTCATATCTTCACTACAGACTTTCTCCACCACCATGACCCCACCACCTGTTCCTCCCACCACTACACCACCATGACCCATTACCTGTTCCTCCTCCACCACTACACCACCATACCCCACTACCTGTTCCTCCACCACTACACCACCACCATGACCCCACTACCTGTTCCTCCACCACTACACCCACCATGACCCCACCACCTGTTCCTCCACCACTACACCACCATGACCCACTACCTGTTCTCCACCACTACACCACCATGACCCACTACCTGTTCTTCCACCACCACACCACCATGACCCATTACACTGTTCCTCCACCACTACACCACCATGACCCACTACCTGTTCCTCCACCACTACACCACCACACCCATTACCTGTTCCTCCACCACTACACCACCATGACCCACTACCTGTTCCTCCACCACTACACCACCATGACCCACTACCTGTTCTCCACCACCACACCATGACCCCACTACCTGTATCCTAACACAGTTCTCAACCGAAGACACACCGTAGGCCTACTCCTCTCCCCCAGCCAAGTAACTGATTCCTGTCACCAAGTCTTTTTTTCAGGCCTATGATGCTCGATACTCACAGGATGCAGGGAGGAGGGGCGGGGGGTAGGGGCGGTGGGGTTGAGGGGGAGAAGGAGGGAAGAGGGAGAGACAGAGGGGTGATGAGGGGTAACAGAGAGACGAGGGGAGAGATGTCACCCAACAAATTGTTTTCAGCGTTACCTGTGAAGGGAAGCAGAAGGGTGGTTTGTAGGGAGTACCTGTCAAGAAGAGAGAGAGAGAGAGAGAGAGAGAGAGAGTGTGTGTGTGTGTGTGTGTGTGTGTGTGTGTGTTTGTGTGTGTGTGTGTGTGTGTGTGTGTGTGTGTGTGTGTGTGTGTGTGTGTGCGATATTCCAAATGATACAGAATCAATGTGATAAATAACTTCACATATAAAACACAATGAATGATACGACCCATAATAATGACTGACCTGTATTCATTCACAGCTCTAATCACCTTTTGTTATTATCGTAAGTTAAAACAATACATAGAGGATCATTAATGCTATATAAAAATACGATTTTGTCTTTTTTTTTTCTAGCGATTGTAAACATGGAGCCCTCCTCCCCCTCCACCTCCCCCTCCCCACACACCCACACCCACACCCTCTCCCCACACACATACACACATACGGACATTGATGATAAAACTATACCTTCAAAACGTGGATCACTGTCCGGTAATTTGATGACAGTTGTGATATTAATATAGCCATTAGTCTAAACCAATAATTCTGTCTCGTCACTGAAACAATCACATCAAACGGCCCAGTCACAAAGAGCTCATCAAAGGTAGTAATGAATGAGCGAGCATTGTCCCTCTCTACCCCTCTACCCCCCCTCCCTTCTCCTTCCTCTCACCCCCCCCGTCCTCCCATCTCCCTTCAGCATCCCTACCCCATCACAAGCATTCCCCATCCTCCGGTTTCTCATCACATTCACTTCCCATCTACCCATCACTTTCACACACACACACACAACACACACACACACACACACCACACACACACACACACCACACAATAACAATAATAATAACACACACAACAACAATACACACACACACACACACACAGGATAGGTAGTGTCTCCTCTACAACCCATCCAGCTTCAGTCAGCACCAGCAGGCGTCCCTCGCCCCATAACCTGTCCCCTGTCTCCATCTATAATCACTATAGGAAAGGAACTTCCTTCTTTCTGCCGGGGGCCCCATCATCGCTCTCACCTACAGTAAAGAAGATACTTCAGTTAATGCAAGATTTTCACTCTGTCCTCTGTCAACAAGATGTTCTCACTCACCACATTCAACAAGATCTCACTGTCTCCCCACACACTCAATATCTCCTGACTGTCTCCCCACAGCCAACGCCAGGAAGACCCTTACCACTAAACTATCCTGACGGAGGGGTGAGGGAGAGCTGCCCTGACAGCAGAGATCCTGCCCTGCGCCGCCACATATGACGTACAGGGATGACCTGGGTTGTGTAAATAAGAGAAGTGAAGGTCCTGTTTGTTTTGCTCGATAACGGCCATGTGCACACATGTTCCTAATACCACTTAAATTATAGGATAAAACCAAACATATATGGCTTTGTGCGCTAAAGGGATCTGATCCTTTTCGACAAATTACAACGTATTTGTCAATGTAAATTGGTTCTAATCCTTCTCAGAGTCGTGATATGTTATATTTTATCAAACAAGTGAGGGTTTTTAACATTTATATGTACTAATGAATAGACGTAACTTGAAGCGATATAATCCCATAATGACTCTGAACAGATCCTAGATGAGACAACTCTTCCCATTCTAAAATTGCATTTGTAGTTTATCCTTTACCATAGGGGGACAGAATGTTCACATTCCGTGTAATAGGGTGGGAATTTATTGTTAAGTTCCCCAGGAGGCGATAATTCCTGCCTTGTGTGAACGTTGATAAGATCATACCTGGGATGCCTTTATGTGTTGGTACACTATTTATTATTGTGAGTGAAAATAATTTGAGAGATGACTATCAGTGATGAGTGCTACTGTAACGTGAACCTAAATGATAAAGGAAAAGTGATAATCTCTATTTACTTCATATTCAGGTACAGTAATTACTGCATAAGACTTGTGAAGAAGGACTACATAAAACACGCTAAAACAACCTACTGAGATATGTCTTATTAACTTAACCTCTAAACTTGTAAGAAAAAATTATATAATCTAATAAACTCAGAAGAGAAACTCGTAACCAGAGAACTGCATAATGTGTTAGTCGGGGAGTTTATACGGGTTGTATTTTATTTATGCATCTTTTAATGCAGCGGGGATGGTTAGTGCCGGTGTAGGTAATTCCCACATTACACACACACACACACACACACACTGACCAACTACTTACCTGTCTCAGTAGGTTATATTTAGGTTATTTAAGCTAATTTCTGGGTTAATTAAAGGTGTCATATAGATAGAAATTAGGTTTAGTTACACACATTTGGGAATTTCAAACAACCTGGGAGTACCTGTATACCTGTAGTACCTGTATACCTGTAGTACCTGTATACCTGTAGTACTGTATACCTGTAGTACCTGTAGTACCTGTATACCTGTAGTACCTGTATACCTGTAGTACCTGTATACCTGAGTACCTGTAGTACCTGTCAATTCTGTAGTACCTGTATTTCTGTAGTACCTGTATACCTGGTAGCATTGCATACCTGCATACCTGCATATTTATAGTAATCTGTGATACCCTGTGTGCCACATCTATAGTACCTGTAGTACCTAGAGTACCCATAGCACCCTGTGTACCAGTAGTACCTTGCATACCTGTAGTACCTGTGATCACCCATAGTACCCGTATACCTGGAGTAACTGCATACCTATAGCACCTGTAGTACCTGCATACCCATAGTACCTGCATACCCAGTAGTGCCTGTAGTACCATAGTACCCAGCATACTGTAGTCTGTTATACCCAGTCCAGATACCTATATACCTTAGTAATCTGTATACCCATAGTACCGTATACCCTGTAGTGCTCCTGTAGTACCTATAGTACCTGTATGACCAGTAGTGCCTGTAGTACCTATAGTGCCTGTACCTGTAGTGCCTGTAGTACCTATGGTACCTAGTGTACCTGTGGTACCTGTATACCTGTAGTACCTGTATATCCGTAGTGCCTGTAGTACCTATAGTACCTGTATCTATAGTACTCTGTATGCCTGTAGTACCTGTATACCCGTATACCTGTAGTACCTGTATACCTATAGTACCTGTATACCTGTAGTGCCTGTAGTACCTATAGCACTGTATACCTGTAGTGCCTGTAGTACCTATAGTACCTGTATACCTGTAGTGCCTGTAGTACCTATATACCTGTACCTGTAGTACCTGTATACCTCACGCATCAGCAAATTCAATATTCCACAAAGATACAGTTATCAACTGCCTGGCCAATACCCACAACACGCGGTGAATAGATTGGAGAGTTTAACCTGATAGTACAATTTTTCATATCAAAAAGGATCTAGTCCGTTTTGGTCCAAATTGAAACACCCAAAATAATGTGTTTTTTAGCCAATCAATGTAGAAATCTGTTTTGTAGATTTATAATCGATATTTTCTACTGCAATACCTTGATTATGAGGAGAGAGAGAGAGAGAGAGAGAGAGAGAGAGAGAGAGAGAGAGAGAGAGAGAGAGTAGTGCTAGACAGTACATCTGATGTTCTGGATACAAGAGAATAGAAAGAAGAAGGAAGGAAAAGAATAAGAAGAGGAAGGGATAAAAAGCAATACTAACAATAAGTAGAGAAAAAAACATAGAATCTAATTGCCAGTAAAGAATGATGAAAGAAAGAAAGAAATACAAACAAAAAATAAAAGATAAAATTAATATAGTGAAAATTCAAAATATAATCAGATTGGAGAGAGGCGAAGAAGTTGCTGGGAGGAGGAAGCAATAAAGTGTTGTGCAGGGAAAATAAATGGGACGAGGAAAAGAAGAGAACAAATGGAAGAGGCATTTAAGAACGACGGGAAATAATTTGTAGCTAACGAGGAAGTGAAAAAGTAGATGGGGAAATATTTGAAAAAATGACTAAAATGTAACAAATGAGAGAGAGAGAGAGAGAGAGAGAGAGAGAGAGAGAGAGAGAAAGAGAGAGAGAGAGAGAGAGAGAGAGTCATTTGTCTTGTAAAATTAGTCTGATTTAATAAGATATAGAAAAACAATTAGACTTATTAGTTAATTAATTTAATGAATATGTAGTAAGACAAAGTTAATAAAGAATGTAACAAAAGAAACGATAATAATTGAAGTTAAAATGAAGGAAGTGGAGAGATATAAGATAATTAGGGATTGGATATATTGAGGAATGGGGAGATAAAGGAATGATAAATAGGAAAAGAAGATAGAACTGTGTGTGAGGAAGAGAAGGATAAAGAGAGGAAGAGTGATAAAGAGGGGAGAAGGTGGAAGAAGAAGAGGGTGGAGAAGGAGGAGGAGGGAAGTAATGGAAGATTCGATGAGTCAACATTATTTTTATGGGTGTGAAGGAGGTACTCAGGACAGGAAGAGGAAGAAACAAGTTAAGAAATGACATAAATGACGTAATTGGGAGGGAGGGGAGGGGGAGGAGGAGAATGAGGTGAATAGGAAGAGATGTAAAAGTTCAACAAAGAGAAATAGGTAAGATAATGGTAGTGAATGAGAGAATAGAGAAGGAAAGATTGATGGAGAGATGGATGGTGGGAAGGAGAATTGAACAAAATTGGAGATAGAAGGATAGGAAGGGATATACTGAAGAGAAAGAAAAGGGACGTGGAGAAGGGTAAGGTTGGTGTATTAAGTCACTCAAAAATTATCTATAAAATTGTGTTGATAGGAAATATGACACAACGGGATGAAGCATTTTGACAACCCTATTGAGACAACAGGAGTCACAGTGTTCATTCTGGAATTCATCGATCACCCTGCATAGATAGTTTTTGTGACTGTAGAGCGGTCTGTGTGAGGGGGGGTAACGTGTGTTGTTTCGTGGGTTAGGTTAGGTTAGGTTAGGTTAGGGTGAAGGACAGGGATTAGTCGATAGATGTCCGGGTTCTTGTTGTGAAGGGGAAACACCTTAGCAAAACAAAGCTGTTACGGCAGAGAGAATGGCAGCGGGGTGAAGTGTGTGTGTGTGTGTGTGTGTGTGTGTGTGTGTGTGTGTGTGTGTTTATATTAGGGAGGCAGGGAGTCAAAGGTGGAGAGAAAAAAAAGAAAATTGGACAGTGTGTTAGCTATGGCCACCAAACACGTTCTTATTTTCATGTTAATACCAGTTAATAACAGAGAATATTATATACCTCTGTTGAAACAATACACAAAACGTACACATAAAATATTTTTAAGCCCACGCTACACCTCTCACACACCTTATCCACACCTGATACACCTGACCCACACACCACACTCATAATTTGACCCACACATCTGACACACCTGAGTCTTTAGTAATCACTTACCAGGTATAGTTTGGATGTTTCTCCTGGCAGCATCAGACACTGCAAGAGGTAATATGAACAGGTTAGATATGACCGACACATTGACACCAGTTAGCAGTAGGAATTGGCACAAATGTTAGGGTTAAATCTAGAATCTAAACAAACTTGAAGGTTGAAATAAGAAATGGCAGATTTGAAGGAAATTTTAAACTTTAAGAACTTGATTTGAGGAAAACTTATGACTTTAAACACAAAAACGTTCTATATTATCTAACCTAAGCAAACGATTCAGTGTTTACAGACTGACAGGATAAGTCTGTTCTACGTACCATAGCACTGTAAATCCTTTTGGTGAACCAATCGTACCACCATACACCCCTTATCTCGATTCACCATACCATGCACATACCCTAACTTTGACCTACCATATAATTATAAATTTCCATCCGATCTACCATACACTGCCATACATCACCCTCCCTCTACCCAAGGATTTCTACTAAGGATCTAGTCGTGAAAGCTCTAAATGCCTGGCCCCATTTTGTTATCTCCGATCAGGCTGAGATAAACGTGTGGGTCTGATGTTGTTATTTTCAATCAGGAGAGTCGCTGATAAGACTCAAGGCGGAGAGGGGGGTGGAAGCTTTTTCCTAGTGTGAGAGTTGTAAGGGGGGGGGACCCAGGACATGGTGCAAGGTTTAGAGGGGCCCCAGGAAGTAGGGGTTCTGGGGACATGGTGTAGGTGGGCCCCAGGACACTTAATGTATTATCTTTTTTTTCATCATTTTTCTTAATATTGTGAGGATGATACCTGTATAATATAGTTTATCCCGTGAAAGTTTATACAATAATATCAGGTAAAGACACGTTGAAAGATACTCACCAAATAAGGTAAAGGGATATGTATTTTATTAGTAATGTTTTGAAATCACTTAATATATTTTGCTTCTGGAAGCCAATACGGGATCCTTTTCTTTCAAAGTCAACACTAAAGACCACGAGGCAGTTTAATAACCGCAGTGACAAAAAAGTTCCAGCAGCAACAAACGGAAAATTCAATGTAAGACAAGATGGTATTTTTCCTGATTTATAGACGATCGGCCATTTCTTCCGGCCATATTTCGCGCCAATTTCGTAAAACCATCCCCGTAGAATCCAGACCAAAGGTCGTCACATCATCAAGTTGTCTGCGACACGGAGCCGAGGAGAGGGAGGGGAGATAGGGGAGGTGAGGGGTGAGGGAGACTCTGGCGGGCGTCTATACTCTCCATCTTCGGCTCAAGGGGGAAACCGACGCAGAAATACATTTTCTGCGTTAGCACCTTCCTCTTGTGTTCGAGAGGCTGGTGAGAGAAATATGGGCCACCGTAGGCGTTCGGTTTGGGTGTCTGAGCAATACGTAACCGGGAACGAAGCACAACA
>NW_024742190.1:0-7500 GCF_018991925.1 Homarus americanus
CCACAGTCCACCACCGCCACCTGCGCGGCTGCTGCTGCTGCTGCTGCACCTACATCCAGTCTGATCAATCACCACCACCTGTTGCCGTCTGCGGCTACAGAATCGCTCCCCACGGTCCCACCACCACCACCTGCTGCTGCTGTTTGTTGCCGCTGCTGCTGCTGCCGCTCAGCTGCAATCACCACCACCTGTTGCTAATGCGCTGCAGAATCGCTCCCGCGACCACCGCCTGCTGCTGCTGCTGCTGCTGCCAGAATCGCTCCCCCTGATCGCTACCATCACCTGCTGCTGCTGCATCTGCAGAATCGCTCCCCTGATCACCAACACCACCTGCTGCTGCTGCTGCTGCTGCTGCTGCTGCTGCTGCTGCTGCTGGCCCATTGCTGCTGCTGCTGCCAACCGCCAGAATCGCTCCCCCGCGGTCACACTACCACCTGCGACGGCTGCTGCTGCACCGCCAGGATCGCTCACCACAGTCCACCACCACCACCTGCTGCTGCAGCTGCTGCTGCTCTGAGATCAGCTCCCACCACCACCTATTGCCTTGCTGCTGCCTGCAGAATCACCTCCTCGCAGTCACCACCACCCCACCCTGCTGCTGCTGCACCCTGCAGAATCACCTCCCCAGTCACTACCACCACCTGCTGCTGCTGTGCTGCTGCACACATGCTGCTGTTTAAACAGCAGTTGCTGTTGCTCCTAAGGATCAACTCACCCACAGTCCACTACCACCACCTGCTGCTGTACCCCAGATCAACTCCCACAGTACACTACCACCACCTGCTGCTGCACTCCACAGGACAACTCCACACACACCATCACCTGCTGCTGTTTTGTTGTTGCTGCTGCTGCACCTACAGGATCAACTCACCCACAGTCCACTACCACCACCTGCTGTTGCTGTTGCAGCACCTACAGGATCAACTCCCCACAGTCCACTACCACCACCTGCTGCTGCTGCAGCACAGGATTAACTCCAACAGTTCACCATCACCACCTGCTGCTGCTGCACCTACAGGATCAACTCACAGTACACTACCTCACCACCTGCTGCTGCTCTTGTTGTTGCTGCTGCTGCACCTACAAGATCAACTCCCACCCACAGTCCACTACCACCACCTGCTGCTGTACCTACAGGATCAACTCCCCACAGTACACTACCACCACCTGCTGCTGTCTTGTTACAGATCAACTCCCCAACAGGTCACTACCACCACCTGCTGCTGTACCTACAGGATCAACTCGCCCACAGCCCACTATCACCACCACCCGCGCTGCTGCTGCACCCATACAGGATCAACTCCCCACACTCAACCACCACCACCTGTTGCTGATGCTGCAGCCACAGGATCAACTCCACACAGCCGCCACACACAACTACTGCTGCTGCTGCTGCTGCTGTTGTTGTTGTTGCTGCACCTACAGATCATCCCCAAAATACACCACCACCACTCCTGGCTGCTGCACCCACAGATAAACTTCCCCACAGTCCACCATCATCACCCTGCTGCTGCATCTACAGGATCAAATCCCACAGTCCACTCATCAACACCTGCTGCTGCTGCTGCACCTACAGATAAACCCCACAGTCCACTATCATCACCCGTTGCTGCTGCACCTACAGGATCACCGCCAACAGTCCAGCATCACCACCTCCTGCCACTGCACCTACAAGATCACCCCCACAGTCCATTACCACCATCACATGCTGCTGCACCTACAGTATCAACTCCCAACAGTTCAATTACCACCACCTGCTGCTGTTGCTGCACCTACAGGATCAACTCCCAACAGCCCACTACCACCACCTGCTGCTGCTGCTGCTGTTGTTGCTGATGCTGCAGCTACAGGATCAATTCCACAGGCCGCCACCCAACTACTGCTGTTGTTGTTGCTGCTTGCTGTCATGCTGCTGCTGATGCACCTACAGGATCAACTGCCAAAGTCCACCAACCACCTGCTGTTGTTGCACCTACAGGACTCCCCCACATTCACCAATACCACTGCTGCTGCTACTGCCCTACAGGATCCTCCCACCATCCACCATCACCACCTGCTGTTGCTGCACCTACAGGATCAACTCCCACAGTCCACGACCATCACTTGTTGCACCTACAGGATCACCTCCCCCAGTCCACCAATTGTGCTGATGCTGTTGTTGTTGTTGTTGTTGCTGCTTATTGCGGCTGCTGCACCTACAGGATCAACTCCACCACAATCCACCACCTGTTGCTGTTGCACCTACAGGATCAACTCCCACCAGCTGTTGCTGCTGCACCTACAGGATCAACTCCCCACAGCACACTACCACCACATGCTGCTGTTTTGTTGTTGTTGTTGCTGCTGCTGCTCCCTACAGGATCAACTCACCCACAGTCCACTACCACCACCTGCTGCTGTTGCAGCACCTACAGGATCAACTCCCCACAGTCCACTACCACCACCTGCTGCTGCTGCTGCACCTACAGGATTAACTCCCAACAGTTCACCATCACCTGCTGCTGCTGCACCTACAGAATCAACTCCCAACAGTTCCACCATCACCACCTGCTGCTGCAGCACCTACAGGATCAATCCCCAACAGTTCACCATCACCACCTGCTGCTGCAGCAGCACTCACAGGATCAACTCCCCAACAGTTCACCATTACCACCCGCTGCTGCACTTACAGGATCAACTCCCCAACAGTTCACCATCACCACCTGCTGCTGCTTCACCTACAGGATCAACCGCCCCACAGCCCACTACCACCACCTGCTGCTGCTGCAGCTACAGGATCAACTCCCCGCACAGGCCGCCGCCGCCTGCTGCTGCTGCTGAAGCTGCATCTACAGGATCAACTGCCCCACAGTTCACCATCACCACCTGCCCGCTGCACCTACAGAATCAACTCCCCAACAGTTCACTATCACCACCTGCTGCTGCAGCACCTACAGGATCAACTCCCGAACAGTTTACCATCACCACCTGCTGCTGCAGCACCTACAGGATCAACTCCCCAACAGTTCACCATTACCACCTTCTGCTGCTCCACTTACATGATCACCTCCCCCATAGTCCACCACCACCACCTGATGTTGCTGATGCACCTACAGGATCAACTCCCCACAGTCCACCATCACCACCTGCTGCTGCTGCACTCACAGGATCACCTCCCCAACAGTCCACCATCACCACCTGCCGCCACTGCACCTACAGGATCAACCCCCACAGTCCACCACCACCTGCCCTGCACCTACAGGATCAACTTCCCCACAGTCCACCACCCCTTCTGCTGCACCTACAGGATTACCTCCCCACAGTCCACCACCACCACTGCTGCTGCACCTTCAGGGACAACTCCCCACAGGCCGCCGCAACCACCATCTGCTGTTGCTGTTGTCTGCTGCTGCTGTTGTTGTTGCTGCTGCTGCATCTACAGGATCAACTCCCCAGTCCACTACCATCACCTGCTGCTGCTGCATTCAGGATCAACTCCCACAGTCTACTACCACTACCTCGTTGCTGCTGCTTATGTTGTTGTTGTTGTTGTTGTTGTTGTTGCTGCTGCTGCTGCAGCTGCTGCACCCACAGGATCAACCTCCACAATCCACCACCACCACCTGCTGTTGCACTACAGGATCAACTCCCAACAGTACACTACCACCACCTGCTGCTGCTGCTGCTGGTGCAGCTGCTGCACCTACAGGATCAACACCCCACAGTCCACCACTACCCCTGCTGCACCTACAGGATCAACTCCCACCTGCTGTTGCTGCTACACCTACAGGATCAACTCCCCACAGTACACTGCTGCTGCTGACCTACAGGATCAATCCCCAGAGTCCACACCACCACCTGCTGCTGCTGCACCACAGGATCACCTCCCAACAGTCCACCATCACCACCTGCCACTGCACCTACAGGATCAACTCCCCACAGTCCACCACCACTCTGCACCTGCACCTACAGGATCAATCTCCCCACAGTCCACCACCCCCTTCTGCTGCACCTACAGGATTACCTCCCCACAGTCCACCACCACCTGCTGCTGCACCTTCAGGATCAACCCCCCACAGGCCGCCGCAACCACCATCTGCTGCTGCTGCTGTTGCTGCTGCTGCTGCTGTTGTTGTTGCTGCTGCTGCTGCATCTACAGGATCAACTCCCACAGTCCACTACCATCACCTGCTGCTGCTGCATCTACAGGATCAACTCCCCCACAGTCTACTACCACTACCTGCTGCTGCTGCTGCTTTATGTTGTTGTTGTTGTTGTTGTTGTTGTTGTTGTTGTTGTTGTTGTTGTTGTTGCTGCTGCTGCTGCAGCTGCTGCACCTACAGGATCAACTCCCTCCACAATCCACCACCACCACCTGCTGTTGCACCTACAGGATCAACTCCCCAACAGTACACTACCACCACCTGCTGCTGCTGCTGCTGGTGGTGCAGCTGCTGCACCTACAGGATCAACACCACCACAGTCCACCACTACCTGCTGCTGCTGCACCTACAGGATCAACTCCCCCACCTGCTGTTGCTGCTACACCTACAGGATCAACTCCCCCACAGTACATCACTGCTGCTGCTGCTGCTGGACCTACAGGATCAACTCCCCAGAGAGTCTCACCACCACCTGCTGCAGCTGTTGCTGCTGCTGCTGCACCTATAGGATCAACTCCCCCCACAGTCCGCCATCACCACGTGTTGCTGCTGCTGCACCTACAGGATCAACTCCCCCACAGTCCGCCATCACCACGTGTTGCTGCTGCTGCACCTAAAGCATCAACTCCCCCACAGTCAATCACCACCACCTGTTGCTAATGCTGCAGCTACAGGATCAACTCCCCCCACAGACCACCACCACCTGCTGCTGCACCTACATGATCAACTCCCCAAAGTCCACTACCACCACCTGCTGCTGCTGCTGCACCTACAGGATCAACTCCCCAAGTCTCCACCACCTGCGTGCTGCACCTACAGGATCAACCCCACAGTCCACCACTACCACCTGCTGCTGCTGCTGCTGCAGCTACAGTGGACTTCCCCCACAGTCCACCACCACCACCTGCTGCTGCTGCTGCTGCACATACAGGATCACCTCCCCCACAAACCACCACCACCTGCTGCTGCTGCACCTACAGGATCAACCCCCCACAGTATACCACCACCACCCCTGCAGCTGCTGCTGCACCTACAGGATCAACTCCCCACAGTCCACCACCATCACCTGCTGTTGCTCCTGCACCTACAGAATCAACTGCCCCACAGTCCACTACCACCACCTACTGCTGCTGCTGCTGCTTATGTTGTTGTTGTTGCTGCTGCACCTACAGGATCACCTCCCCCACAGTACACTACCACCACCTGCTGCTGCTTATGTTGTTGTTGTTGCTGCTGCACCTACAGGATCAACTCCCCACAGTACACCACACCACCTGCTGCTGCTGCACCACAGGATCAACTCCCCAGTCCACCACCATCACCTGCTGCTGCTGCTGCTTATGTTGTTGTTGTTGTTGCTGCACCTACAGGATCAACTCCCACACTCCACCACCATCACCTGCTGTTGCTCCTGCACCTACAGAATCAACTGCCCCACAGTCCACTACCACCACCTGCTGCTGCTGTTGCTTGTTGTTGCTACTGCTGCATCTACAGGATCAACTCCCCCACAGTCCACCACCACCACCTGCTGCTGCTGCACCTACAGGATCAACTCCCACAGTCCACCACCACCACCTGCTGCTGCACCTACAGATCAACTCCCAACAGTCCACTCACCACCACCTGCTGCTGCTGCACCTACAGGATCGACTTCACGTCCACACCACCACGACCTGCTGCTCCTACAGGATCAACTCCCCCACAATCCTTCACCACCTGCCCCTACAGACCAACTCCCCCACAGTCCACCACCACCACCTTGCCCTGCACCCACAGGATCACCTTCCCCACAATCCACCACCACCACCTGCTGTTGCTGCTGCACCTACAGGATCAACTCCCCACAGTCCACCAACACCACCTGCTGTTGCTGCTGCACCCACAGGATCACCTCCCACAGTCCACCACCACCCCTGCTGCTGCCACTGTGCCTACAGGATCCTCCTCACCAGTCCACCATCACCACCTGCTGCTGCTGCACCTACAGGATCAACTCCCCACAGTCCACCACCACCACCTGCTGCTGCTGCTGCACCTACAGGATCACTTCCCCACAGTCCACCACCACCACCTGCTGCTGCTGCTGCACCTACAGGATCACCTCCCCCACAGTCCACCAATACCCCTGCTGCTTCCACTGTGCCTACAGGATCCCTCTCCTCACCAGTCCACCATCACCACCTGCTGCTGCTGCACCTACAGGATCAACTCCCCACAGACCACCACAACACCTGCTGCTGCTGCTCCTACATGATCAACTCCCACAGTCCACCACCACCACCTGCTGCACCTACAGGATCAACTCCCCCACAGTCCACCACCACCTTCTGCTGCTGCACTTACAGGATCACCTCCCACAGTCCACTACCACCATCACATGTTGCTGCTGCTGCACCCAGAATCAACTCCCCCAGTCCACCACAACCTCCAGCTGCACCTACAGGATCAACCACACCCCACAGTCCACCACCACCTGCTGCTGCACCTACAGGATCACCTCCACAGTCCACCACCATCACCTGCTGCTGCCACTGCACCTACAGGATCACCCCCCACAGTCCACCAACACCTGCTGCTGCTGCTGCACCCACAGGATCAACTCCCCCACAGTCCACCACCACCATCCTGCTGTTACTGCTGCAACTACAGGAATCATCACCCCCACAGTCCAGCACCACCACCTGCTGTTGCTACACCTACAGGATCACCTCCCCCACAATCCACCACCACCTGCTGCTGTTGCTGCACCTACAGGATCAACTCCCCCACAGCACCACCACCACCTGCTGTTGTTGCTGCACCTACAGGATCAACTCCCCCACAGGCCACCACCACCACGTGCTGTTGCTACTGCACCTACAGGATCAACTCCCCACAGTCCACTACCACCACCCTGCTGCTGTTGCTGCTGCACCCACAGGATCAACTCCCCCACAGTCCACCACCACCACTTGCTGCTGCACCTACAGGATCAACGCCCCCACAGTCCACCACCACCACCTGCTGCTGCTGCTGCACCTACATGATCAACTCCCCACAGTCCACCAACACCACCTGCTGCTGCTGCACCTACAGGATCAACTCCCCCATAGTATACCACCACCACCTACAGCTGCTGCTGCACCTACAGGATCAACTCCCCCAAAGTCCACCACCATCACCAGCTGTTGCTGCTGCACCTACAGAACCAACTGCCCCACAGTCCATTACCACCACCTGCTGCTGCTGCTGCTTATGTTGTTGTTGTTGTTGCTGCACCTACAGGATCAACTCCATCACATTCCACCACCTGCTGCTGCTGCACCAACAGGATCAACTCCACAGTACACTACCACCACATGCTGCTGCTGATGCT
>NW_024742190.1:12500-14445 GCF_018991925.1 Homarus americanus
AGTCCACTACCACCACCGCTGATGCTGTTGCTGCACCTACAGGATCAATTCCCCCACAGGCCACCACCACCACTCTGCTGCTGCTGCTGCTGCACCCCACAGGATCAATTTCCCCACAGTCCACCACCATCACCTGTTCCTGCTGCACCTACAGGATCAATTCCCCCATAGTCCACCACCACCACCTGCTTCTGAACCTACAGGATCAACTCCCCCACAGGCCGCCGCCACCACCACCTGCTGCTGCTGCTGCTGGTGCTGCTGCTGCTGTTGTTGCTGCTGCACCTACAGGATCAACTCCCCCGCAGTCCACTACCATCACCTGCTGATGCTGCATCTACAGGATCAACTACCCCACAGTCCACCACCACCTGCCTCTGCTCCTACAGGATCCCCTTCCCCACAGTCCACCACCACCACTTGCTGCTGATGCTGCAGCTACAGGATCAATTCCCCCACAGGCCACCACCACCACTTGCTGCTGCACCTACAGGATCAACTCCCCCACAGGCCATCACCACCACCTGCTGCTGCTGCACCTACAGGATCACCTCCCCCATAGTCCACCACCACCAGCTGCTGCTGCTCCACCTACAGGATCACCTCCCCCACAGTCCACCACCACCAGCTGCTGCTGCTCCTGCTGCACCTGCAGGATCACCTTCCCCATAGTCCAATGCCACCACCTGCTGCACCTATAGGATTAACTCCCCCACAGCCCACTACCATCACCTCCTACTGCTGCTGCACCTACAGGATCACCTCCCCCATAGTCCACCACCACCACCTGCTGTTGCACCTACAGGATCAACTCCCCCTCAGTCCAAAACCACCACCTGCTGCTGCTGTTCCACCTACAGGATCACCTCCCCTATAGTCCACCAATACCACCTGCTGCTGCCACTGTGCCTACAGGATCACCTCCCTCACCGGTCCACTATCACCACCTGCTGCTGCTGCTGCTGCACCTACATGATCAACTCCCCCACAGTCCACCACCATCACCTGCTGCTGCAACTACAGGATCAACTCCTCCACAGTCCACTACCACCACCTGCTGCTTCTGCTCCACCTACAGAATAAACTCCCCCACAGGCCACAACCAGCTGCTGCTGTTGTTGCTGGGGCTTCTGTTGCTGCACCTACAGGATCAACTCCTCCACATTCCACCACCACCACCTGCTGCTGCTGCTGCTGCACTTAGAGAACCACCTCCCCTACAGTCCACCACCACCACCTGCTGCTGCTGCACATACAGATCACCTCCCTATAGTCCACCATCACCACCTGCTGCTGCACCTACAGGATCACCTCCTCCAGTCCACCACCTGCTGCTGCTGCACCTACAGAATCACTCCCCACAGTCCACCACCACCACCTCCTGCTGCTGCACCTACAGAATCAACTCTCCCACAGTCCACCACCATCACCTGCTGCTGCTGCACCTACAGGATGAACTCCGCCACAGTCCACCACCACCTGCCGCTGCTCCTACAGGATCCCCTTCCCCACAGTCCTCAACCACCACCACCACCTGCTGCTGCTGCCACTGCACCTACAGGATCACCTCCCTCACAGGCCACCACCACCACCTGTTGTTGCTGCTGCTGCTGCACCTACAGGATCAATTCCCACACAGGCCACCACCACCTTCTGCTGCTGCTGCTCCTACAGGATCAACTCCTCCACTGTCCACCACCATCACCTTCTCCTGCTGCACCTACAGGATCACCTCCCCCATAGTCCACTCCCACCACCTGCTGCTGCTGCTGCTCCTACAGGATCAACTCCCCACAGCCACCACCACCACCTGCTGCACTCCATAGGATCAACTCCCCACAGTCCACCACCACCACCTTCTGCTGCTGCACCTACAGGATCACCTCCCATATAGTTAACTACCACCACCTGCTGCTGCACCTACAGGATCACCTCCATAGTCCAC
>NW_024742191.1:0-14100 GCF_018991925.1 Homarus americanus
CTGTACCCGGGAGTATCGGAGGTGTACGCGGGAGTATCGGAGGTGTACCTGGGAGTATCGGAGGTGTACCTGGGAGTGTCAGAGGAGTACCTGGTAGTATCACTGGTGTACCTTGGAGTGTCAGAGGTGTATCTGGAAGTGTCAGAGGTGTACCTGGGAGTATGAGACGTGTACCTGGGAGTGTCAAAGGTGTACCTGGGTGTATGAGAAGTGTACCTGGGAGTGTCAGAGGTACACTTGGGCGTGTCACAGGTGCACCTGGGAGTGTCTGAGGTGTTACTGGGAGTGTCTGAGCTTTACCTGGGAGTGTCTGGTGGCCTGGGGTGTCTGGTGTGCCTGGGGTGTCAGGGGAGAACTTCAGGGGAGTGTCGGAGGTGTACCTGGGAGTGTCAGAGGTGTGCCTGGGAGTGTCAGAGGTGCACTTGGAAGTGTCACAGGTGCACCTGAGAGTGTCTGAGGTGTTACTGGGAGTGTCTGAGCTTTACCTGGGAGTGTCTGAGGTGTACATGGCAGGGTCTGAGGTGTACCAGGCACTGTCAGCGGTGTACCTGGGAGTGTCAGCGGTGTACCTGGGAGTATCATTGGTGTACCTGGAAGTGTCAGGGGTGTGCCTGGAAGTGTCAGAGGTGTACCTGGGAGTGCCTGAGATGTTCCTGGGGAGTGTCGGAGGAGTGCCTGGGAGCGTCAAAGGAGTGCCTGGGAGTGTCAGAGGTGTGCCTGGGAGTGTAAAGGTGTACCTGGGAGTGTCTGAGGTGTACCTGGGAGTGTCTGAGGTCTACCTGGAAGTGTCTGGGGTGTACATGGAATGTCAGAGGTATATCTTGCAGTGTCAGCGGTGTACCTGGGAGTTTCAGATGTATACCTCGGCGTATCAGAGGTGTACCTGGGAGTGTCAGAGGTGTACCTGGGAGTGTCAGAGGTGTGCCTGGGAGTGTCAGAGGTGTACCTGGTTGTGTCAGTTGTGTAC
Source organism: Homarus americanus (assembly GCF_018991925.1). Classification (NCBI taxonomy): domain Eukaryota; kingdom Metazoa; phylum Arthropoda; class Malacostraca; order Decapoda; family Nephropidae; genus Homarus; species Homarus americanus. Next base: position 968 of record NW_024742191.1, read on the forward strand.
CTGGGAGTGTCAGAGTTGTACTTGGGAGTGTGAATGGTGTACCTGGGAGTGTCAGAGGTGTATCTGGAAGTGTCAGAGGTGTACCTGGAAGTGTCAGGGGTGTACCTGGAAGTGTCAGGGGTGTACCTGGAAGTGTCAGAGGTGTACCTGGGAGTGCCTGAGGTGTACCTGGGATTGTCAGAGGTGTACCTGGGAGTGTCAGGGGTATAACTGGGAGTGTCAGGGGTGTACCTGGAGTGTCATAGGTGTATCTGGTAGTGTCAGTGGTGTACCTGGGAGTGTCAGAGTTGTACTTGGGAGTGTGATTGGTGTACCTGGGAGTGTCAGAGGTGTATCCGGAAGTGTCAGAGGTGTACGTGGGAGTATCAGAGGTGTACCTGGGAGTGTCAGGGGTGTACTTGGGAGTGTCAGGGGTGTAACTGGGAGTGTCGGAGGTGTAACTGGGAGTGTCAGTGGTGTACCTGGGAGTGTCAGAGGTGTACCTGGGAGTGTCAGAGTAGTACCTGGGAGTGTCAGATGTGTACCTGGGAGTGTCAGTGGTGTACCTGGGGGTGTCAGAGTTGTGCTTGGGGAGTGTGATTGGTATGCCTGGGGAGTGTCAGAGGTGCAATTGGGGTGTCTGGGTGCACCTGGGAGTCAGAGTGTGGCAGGGGGTGTGTGGGCTGTGCCTGGGGTGTCTGAAGTGTGCCTGGCGGTGTCTGGGGTGTGCCTGTGTCAGCGGTGTGCCTGGGGAGTGTCAGGGAATTGTGCCTGGGAGTGTCAGCGGTGTACCTGGGTGTCAGAGGTGTACCTGGGAGTGTCAGAGGTGTTCCTGGGAGTGTCGGAGGAGTACCTGGCAGCGTCAAAGGAGTACCTGGGAGTGTCAGAGGTGTACCTGGGAGTGTCAGTGGAGTACCTGGGAGTGTCAGAGTTGTACTTGGGAGTGTGATTGGTGTACCTGGGAGTGTGAGAGGTGTATCTGGAAGTGTCAGAGGTGTACCTGGGAGTATCAGAGGTGTACCTGGGAGTGTCAGCTGGTGTACCTGGGGATGTCAGAGTAGGTACCTGGGTGTCAGAGGTGTGCCCTGGAGTGTCTGGGGTGTGCCTGGGAGTGTCAGGGGACCAGGGGAGTGTTAGGTGTGCAGTGTCAGAGGTGTACCAAGGAGTGTCAGGGGTGAACCAGGGGTGTCAGAGGTGAACCAGGGAGTGTCTGAGGTGTACTTGGGAGTATCGGAGGTGTGCTTGGGAGTGTGAGGAGGTGTGCCTGGGAGTGTCAGGGCTGTACCTGGTAGTATCATTGGTGTGCCTGGGGAGTATTGGGGGTATCTGGAATTGTCAGAGGGTGCCTGGGAGTATGAGAGGTGTGCCTGGGAGTGTCAAGGTGTACCTGTGTGAGAAGTGTGCCTGGGAGTTTCAGAGGTGTGCCTGGGAGTGTCGGTGTGCCTGGGGTGTCGGAGGTGTGCCTGGGAGTGTCAGAGGGCACTTGGGGAGTGTCACAGGTGCACCTGGGGTGTCTGAGGTGTTACTGGGTGTCTGAGCTTTACCTGGAGTGTCTGAGATGTACCTGACAGTGTCTGAGGTGTGCCTGGCAGTGTCAGCGGGTACCTGGGAGCGTCAGCATTATACCTGGGAGTATCATTGGTGTGCCTGGAGTGTCAGGGGTACCTGGAAGTGTCAGAGGTGTACCTGAGTGTGTCATTGGTGTACCTGGGTGTGTTCAGAGGTGTGGGTGTGGGGTGTGCCTGGGAGTGTCATTGGCGTACCTGGGAGGAGTGTGGGGTGTGCCTGGAAGTGTCAGGGGTGTACCTGGAAGTGTCAGAGGTGTACCTGGGGTGTCAGAGGTGTGCCTGGGAGTGTCAGAGGTGTTCTGGGAGTGTCAGAGGTGTGCCTGGGAGTGTCAGAGGTGCCTGGGTGTCAGAGGTGTGCCTGAAAGTGTCAGGGTGTATCTGGGAGTGTCATTGGTGTACCTGGGAGTGTCAGAGGTGTACCAGGGGAGTGTCAGTGGTGTGCCTGGGAATTGTCATTGGTGTACCTGGGAGTGTCAGAGGTGTGCCTGGAAGTGTCTGGGGTGTACCTGGAAGTGTCAGGGGTGTACCTGGAAGTGTCAGAGGTGCACCTGGGGTGCCTGAGGTGTGCCTGGGGAGTGTCTGAGGTGTGCCTGGGGAGTGTCTGGGCTGGGAGTGTCTGGTGTGCCTGGTGGTGTCTGAGGTGTGCCTGGCAGTGTCTTAGGTGTGCCTGGCAGTGTCTGAGGTGTGGCTGGGAGTGTCAGAGGTGTGCCTGGGAGTGTCAGAGGTGTTCCTCAGAGTGTCGAGGAGTACCTGGGAGCGTCAAAGAGTACCTGGGAGTGTCAGAGGTGTATCTGGGAGTGTCAGAGGTGTACCTGGGAGTGTCTGAGGTGTTCCTGGGGTGTCTGAGGTGTACATGGAATGTCAGAGGTGTATCTTGCAGTGTCAGCGGTGCCTGGGAGTGTCAGCGATGTACCTGGGATTGTCAGAGGTATACCTGGGCGTATCAGAGGTGTACCTGGGAGTGTCAGAGGTGTACCTGGGGTGTGATGGTGTGCCTGGGAATGTCAGAGGTGTACCTGGATGTGTCAGGGGTGTACCTGAAGTGTCAGGGGTGTGCCTGGAAGTGTCAGGGTGTACCTGGGGAGTGCCTGAGGTGTACCTGGGGTGTCTGAGGTGTACCTGGGGTGGCAGGGGAGACCAGGGAGGTGTTAGAGGTGTACCTGCAGGTGTCAGAGGTGTGCCAAGGAGGTGTCAGAGGTGAACCAGGGGTGTCAGAGGTGAACCAGGGAGTGTCTGAGGTGTACTTGGGAGTATCAGGTGTGCTTGGGGTATGAGAGTGTGCCTGGGAGTGTCAGGCTGTGCCTGGTGGTATCATTGGTGTGCCTGGGAGTATCAGAGGGGTATCTGGAATTGTCAGAGGTGTGCCTGGGGTATGAGAGGTGTGCCTGGGAGTGTCAAAGGTGTACCTGGGTGTGTGAGAAGTGTGCCTGGGAGTTTCAGAGGTGTGCCTGGGGAGTGTCGGAGGTGTACCTGGGAGTGTCGGAGGTGTGCCTGGAAGTGTCAGAGGTGCATGGGGAGTGTCACAGGTGCCTGGGGTGTCTGAGGTGTTACTGGGGTGTCTGAGGCTTTGCAAGTGTCTGAGGATGTACCTGACAGTGTCTGAGGGTGTACCTGGGAGTGTCAGAGGTGTATCCGGAAGTGTCAGAGGTGTACCTGGGAGTATTAGAGGTGTACCTGGGAGTGTCAGGGGTGTACCTGGGAGTGTCAGGGGTGTAACTGGGAGTGTCGAAGGTGTAACTGGGAGTGTCAGAGGTGTACCTGGGAGTGTCAGAGTAGTACCTGGGAGTGTCAGAGGTGTACCTGGGAGTGTCTGAGGTGTACCTGGGAGTGTCAGGGGAGAACCAGGAAGTGTAAGAGGTGTACCTGAGTGTGTCATTGGTGTACCTGGGAGTGTCAGAGGTGTACCAGGGAGTCTCAGAGGTGTACCTGGGAGTATCGGAGGTGTACCTGGGAGTGTCAGGGGTGTACCTGGTAGTATCATTGGTGTACCAGGGAGTGTCAGAGGTATACCTGGAAGTGTCAGGGGTGTACCTGTAAGTGTCAGAGGTGTACCTGAGTGTGTCATTGGTGTGCCTGGGAGTGTCAGAGGTGTACCAGGGAGTGTCAGAGGTGTACGTGGGAGTGTCATTGGTGTACCTGGGAGTGTCAGGGGTGTACCTGGAAGTGTCAGAGGTGTACCTGGGATTGGCTGAGGTGTACCTGGGATTGTCAGAGGTGTACCTGGGAGTGTCAGCGGTGTACCTGGGAGTGTCAGTGGTGTACCTGGGAGTGTCAGAGGTGTACCTGGGAGTGTCAGTGGTGTACCTGGGAGTGTCATTGGTGTACCTGGGAGTGTCAGAGGTGTACCTGCAAGTGTCAGGGGTGTACCTGGAAGTGTCAGGGGTGTACCTGAAAGTGTCAGAGGTGTACTTGGAAATGCCTGAGGTGTACCTAGGAGTGTCTAAGGTGTACCTGGTAGTGTCTGAGCTGTACCTGGGAGTGTCTGAGGTGTACCTGGTAGTGTCTGAGGTGTACCTGGCAGTGTCTGAGGTGTACCTCGGAGTGACAGAGGTGTACCTGGGAGTGTCAGAGGTGTTCCTGGGAATGTCGGAGGAGTACCTGGGAGCGTCAAAGGAGTACCTGGGAGTGTCAGAGGTGTACCTGGCAGTGTCAGAGGTGTACCTGGGAGTGTCTGAGGTGTACCTGGGAGTGTCTTAGGTCTACCTGGAAGTGTCGGAGGTGTACATGGAATGTCAGAGGTGTATCTTGCACTGTCAGCGGTGTACCTGGGAGTGTCAGCGGTGTACCTGGGAGTGTCAGAGGTATACCTGGGCGTATCAGAGGTGTACCTCGGAGTGTCAGAGGTGTACCTTGGAGTGTCAGAGGTGTATCTGGAAGTGTCAGAGGTGTACCTGGAAGTGTCAGGGGTGTACCTGGAAGTGTCAGGGGTGTACCTGGAAGTGAGGTGTGCCTGGGAGTGTCAGAGGTGTTCCTGGGAGTGTCGGAGGAGTACCTGGGAGCGTCAAAGGAGTACCTGGGAGTGTCAGAGGTGTACCTGGGAGTGTCAGAGGTGTACCTGGGAGTGTCTGAGGTGTTCCTGGGAGTGTCTGAGGTGTACTTGGAAGTGTCTGAGGTGTACATGGAATGTCAGAGGTGTATCTTGCAGTGTCAGCGGTGTACCTGGGAGTGTCAGCAGTGTACCTGGGATTGTCAAAGGTATACCTTGGCGTATCAGAGGTGTACCTGGTAGTATCATTGGTGTACCTGGGAGTGTCAGAGGTGTATCTGGAAGTGTCAGAGGTTAACCAGGGAGTGTCTGAGGTGTACCTGGGAGTATCGGAGGTGTACCTGGGAGTATCGGAGGTGTACCTGGGAGTGTCAGAGGTGTACCTGGTAGAATCATTGGTGTACCTGCGAGTGTCATAGGTGTATCTGGAAGTGTCAGAGGTGTACCTGGGAGTATGTGAGGTGTACCTGGGAGTTTCAAAGGTGTACCTGGGTGTGTGAGAAGTGTACCTGGGAGTGTCAGAGGTGTACCTGGGTGTGTCATTGGTGTACCTGGGAGTGTCAGAGGGGTGCCTGGGAGTGTCAGAGGTGCACTTGGGAGTGTCACAGGTGCACCTGGGAGTGTCTGAGGTGTTACTGGGAGTGTCTGAGCTTTACCTGGGATTGTCTGAGGTGTACCTGGCAGTGTCAGCGGTGTACCTGTGAGTGTCAGCGGTGTACCTGGGAGTTTCATTGGTGTACCTGGAAGTGGCAGGGGTGTACCTGGAAGTGTCAGAGGAAAACCTGAGTGTGTCATTGGTGTACCTGGGAGTGTCAGAGGTGTACCAGTGAGTGTCAGTGGTGTACCCGGGAGTGTCATTGGTGTACCTGGGAGTGTCAGAGGTGTACCTGGAAGTGTCAGGGGTGTACCTGGAAGTGTCAGGGGTGTACCTGGAAGTGTCAGAGGTGTACCTGGGAGTGCCTGAGGTGTACCTGGGAGTGTGTGAGGTGTACCTGGGAGTGTCTGAGCTGTACCTGGGAGTGTCTGAGGTGTACCTGGTAGTGTCTGAGGTGTACCTGGCAGTGTCTGAGGTATACCTGTCAGTGTCTGAGGTGTACCTGGGAGTGTCAGGGTGTACCTGGGAGTTCAGAGGTGTACCTGGGGTGTCAGAGGTGTTCTGGGGTGTCGGAGGAGTACCTGGGAGCGTCAAGGATTACCTGGGAGTGTCAGAGGTGTACCTGGGGTGTCAGAGGTGTCCTGGGAGTGTCTGAGGTGTGACCTGGGGTGTCTAGGTCTACCTGGAAGTGTCTGAGGTGTACATGGAATGTCAGAGGTGTATCTTGCAGTGTCAGCGGTGTACCTGGGAGTGTCAGCGGTGTACCTGGGAGTGTAAGTATACCTGGGCGTATCAGAGGTGTACCTGGGAGTCTCAGAGGTGTACCTGGGGAGTGTCAGAGGTGTGCCTGGAGTGTCAGAGGTGTACCTGGTAGTGTCAATGGTGTACCTGGGAGTGTCAGGTTGTACTTGGGGAGTGTGATTGGTGTACCTGGGAGTGTGTCAGAGGTGTATCTGGAAGTGTCAGAGGTGCCTGGAGTGTCATGGGTGTGCCTGGATGTCGGTGCTGGGTGTCAGAGGTGTACCGCAGGTGCCTGAGGTGTGCCTGGGATTGTCAGAGGTGTGCCTGGGAGTGTCAGAGGAGGTGTAACTGGGGGTGTCAGGGTGTATCTGGAGTGTCATAGGTGAATCTGATAGTGTGTCAGTGGTGTACCTAGAGTGTCAGAGTTGTACTTGGGAGTGTGATTGGTGTAACTGGGAGTGTCAGAGGTGTATCCGGAAGTGTCAGAGGTGTACCTGGGAGTATCAGAGGTGTACCTGGGAGTGTCAGGGGTGTAACTGGGAGTGTCGGAGGTGTAACTGGGAGTGTCAGTGGTGTACCTGGGAGTGTCAGAGGTGTACCTGGGAGTGTCCAGTGGTACCTGGGAGTGTGAGGTGTACCTGGGTGTCTTAGGGTCTACCTGGAAGTGTCTGAGGTGTGCATGGAATGTGAGAGGTGTATCTTGCAGTGTCAGCGGTGTAACTGGGAGTGTCTGAGGTGTGCAGGGGTATCGGAGGTGTACCTGGGAGTATCGGAGGTGTACCTGGGAGTATCAGGTGTACCTGGGAGTGTCAGAGGTGTACCTGGTAGTATCATTGGTGTACCTGGGAGTGTAGTACCTGGGGTGTCAGAGGTGTACCTGGGGTGTCAGTGGTGTGCCTGGGGTGAAAGAGTTGTACTTGGGAGGTGATTGGTGTGGCCCACCTGGGAGTGTCAGAGTGTATCTGGAAGTGTCAGGGTGTACCTGGGAGTATCAAGAGGTGTGCCTGGGAGTGTCGGCAGTGTGCCTGGGGAGTGTCAGGGGTGTATGACTGGGAGTGTGGGAGGTGTGACTGGGGAGTGTCAGAGGTGTACATAGGTGTGGAGGTGTACTTAGGGGGTGTCAGAGTAGTACCTGGGGTGTCAGGGGTGTGCCTGGGGTGTCTGGTGTGCCTGGGGTGTCAGAGACCAAGGGGTGTTAGAGGTGTACAGGGAGTGTCAGAGTGTGTAAGAGGTGTCAGAGGTGGAGCAAGGGGTGTGAAATTGAACCAGGGAGTGTCTGAGGTGTGCCCAGTGTCAGAGGTGTACCTGGAGTATGAGAGGTGTGCCTGGGGTGTCAAGGTGTGCCTGGGTGTGTGAGAGTGTGCATGGGGTGTCAGAGGTGTACAGAATAGGGTGTGCCTGGGGAGTGTCAGGTGTGCTGGAATGTCAGAGTGTGCACTTGGGAGTGTCTGGAGTGCCTGCGGTGTCTGGTGGTTACTGGGGAGTGTCTGAGGCTTTGCCTGGGGTGTCTGGGATGTGCCTGGCAGTGTCTGAGGTATGCCTGGCAGTGTCAGCAGTGTGCCTGGGAGTGTCAGCAGTATGCCTGGGGTGTCATTGGGCATGCCTGGAAGTGTCAGGGGTGTGCCTGGAGTGTCAGGGTGTGCCTGGAGTGTGTCGTGGTGTACCTTGGAGTGTCAGAGGTGTACCAGGGGTGTCCAGGGGTGTGCCTGGGAGTGTCATTGGTGTACCTGGGAGTGTCAGGGGTGTACCTGGAAGTGTCAGGTTGTACCTGGAAGTGTCAGTGTCAGAGGTGTGCCTGGGAGTGTCAGAGGTGTGCCTGGGGAGTGTCAGAGGTGTGCCTGGGAGTGTCTGAGGTGTTCTGGGGAGTGTCTGGGGTGTGCCTGGAAGTGTCTGAGGTGTACATGGAATGTCAGAGGTGTATCTTGCAGTGTCAGCGGTGTACCTGGGAGTGTCAGCGGTATACGTGGGATTGTCAGAGGTATACCTGGGCGTATCAGAGGTGTACCTGGGAGTGTCATGGTGTACCTGGGAGTGTCATTGGTGTAACTGGGAGTGTCAGGGTGTGCCTGGAGGTGTCAGGGGTGTGCCTGGAAGTGTCAAGGGTGTGCCTGGAAGTGTCAGAGGTGTACCTGGGGTGTCTGAGCTGTGCCTGGGAGTGTCTGGGGTGTGCCTGGTAGTGTCTGGGGTGTGCCTGGCAGTGTCTGAGGTGTGCCTGGGAGTGTCAGCGGTGTGTCCTGGGAGTGTCAGAGGTGTGCCTGGTGTCAGAGGTGTTCCTGGGGTGTCAGAAGGAGTACCTGGGAGCGTCAAAGGAGTACCTGGAGTGTCAGTGTACCTGGGAGTGTCAGAGGTGTGCCTGGGAGTGTCTGAGGTGTGCCTGGGAGTGTCTTAGGTCTACCTGGAAGTGTCTGAGGTGTACATGGAATGTCAGGGTGTATTTTGCAGTGTCAGGCGGTTTTGCCTGGGAGTGTCAGCGGTGTACCTGGGAGTGTCAGAGGTATATGGGCGTATCAGAGGTGTACCTGGGAGTGTCAGGGTGTGCCTGGGAGTGTCAGAGGTGTGCCTGGGAGTGTCAGAGGTGTACCTGGTAGTGTCAGTGGTGTACCTGGGAGTGTCAGAATTGTGCTAGTGTGATTGGGGAGTGTCAGAGGTGTATCTGGAAGTGTCAGAGGTGTACTGGAAGTGTCAGGGGAAGTGTCAGGGGTGTGCCTGGAGTGTCAGAGGTTGACTGGGGGTTGCTGAGGTGTACCTGGGATTGTCAGAGGTGTAACCTGGGAGTGTCAGGGTGTGCACTGGGAGTGTCAGGGGTGTACCTGGAGTGTCATAGGTGTATCTGGTAGTGTCAGTGGTGTACCTGGGGTGTCAGAGTTGTACTTGGGAGTGTGATTGGTGTACCTGGGGAGTGTCAGAGGTGTATCCGGAAGTGTCAGAGGTGTGCCTGGGAGTATCAGAGGTGTGGGGTGTCAGGGGTGTGCCTGGGAGTGTCAGGGTGTAACTGGGAGTGTGGAGGTGTAACTAGTGTCAGTGGTGTACCTGGGAGTGTCAAAGGTGTACCTGGGAGTGTCAGAGTAGTACCTGGGAGTGTCAGAGGTGTGCTTGGGTGTCAGTGGTGTACCTGGGGTGTCAGGTTGTACTTGAGTGTGATTGGTGTACTGGGGTGTCAGAGGTGCACTTGGGAGTGTCAGGTGCTGGGGTTATAGAGGTGTACCTGGGAGTGTCAGGGGAGAACCAGGGAGTGTAGGAGGTGTACCTGAGAGTGTCAGAGGTGTACCTGTGAGTGTCAGAGGTGTACCTGGGAGTGTCAGAGGTGTACCTGGAAGTGTCAGAGGTGTACCTGGGAGTGTCATTGGTGTACCTGGGAGTGTCAGAGGTGTACCAGGGAGTGTCAGTGGTGTACCTGGGAGTGACATTGGCGTACCTGGGAGTGTCAGAGGTGTACTTGGAAGTGTCAGGGGTGTACCTGGAAGTGTCAAGGGTGTACCTGGAAGTGTCAGAGGTGTACCTGGGAGTGCCTGAGGTGTAACTGGGAGTGTCTGAAGTGTACCTGGGAGTGTCTGAGCTGTACCTGGGAGTGTCTGAGGTGTACCTGGTAGTGTCTGAGGTGTACCTGGCAGTGTCTGAAGTGTTCCTGGGAGTGTCAGCGGTGTACCTGGGAGTGTCAGAGGTGTACCTGGGAGGTCAGAGGTGTTCCTGGGAGTGTCGGAGGAGTACCCAGAGCGTCAAAGGAGTACCTGGGAGGTCAGCTGTGCACCTGGGAGTGTCAGAGGTGTACCTGGGAGTGTCAGGTGTTCCTGGGAGTGTCTGGAGGTAGTACCTGAAGTGTCTGAGGTGGGCTACGGAATGTCAGAGGTGTATCTTGCAGTGTCAGCGGTGTACCTGGGAGTGTCAGCGGTATACGTGGGATTGTCAGAGGTATACCTGGGCGTATCAGAGGTGTACCTGGGAGTGTCAGAAGTGTACCTGGGAGTGTCATTGGTGTACCTGGGAGTGTCAGAGGTGTACCTGGAGGTGTCAGGGGTGTACCTGGAAGTGTCAAGGGTGTACCTGGAAGTGTCAGAGGTGTACCTGGGAGTGTCTGAGCTGTACCTGGGAGTGTCGAGGTGTACCTGGTAGAGGTGTCAAAGGTGTACCTGGGAGTGTCAGAGGTGTACCTGGGAGTGTCAGAGGTGTACCTGGGAGTGTCAGAGGTGTTCCTGGGAGTGTCGGAGAGTACCTGGGAGCATCAAAGGAGTAATCTGGGAGTGTCAGAGGTGTACCTGGGAGTGTCAGAGGTGTACCTGGGAGTGTCTGAGGTGTACCTGGGAGTGTCTTAGGTCTACCTGCAAGTGTCTGAGGTGTACATGGAATGTCAGAGGTGTATTTTGCAGTGTCAGCGGTTTACCTGGGAGTGTCAGCGGTGTACCTGGGTGTAAGGGCGGAAACGATCCTCCGGCTAGTTACCGCTGCTAACTCGCTCGTTTGCTGGTGCAGACGACCCTTGGGGTGGTTGGACGGAGGTGATAACGGCAGCGACTATCTCCGCCACGAGCAGATTCAACCCAGCCGCCATACCGTCAGTATCTAGCTACCCTGCTGTCCGTCAAATTCTGGCTGTGATCTCATCATAGGTCCTGGACTCGTGGGCTGTGTTCCCAGACCTTCACCTATCAACTGCCAACTCTCTGGTCATCGACCACTACCGCATACCACGACCATCAATTCATCACATTCCGTCGGTGCCCCGGTGTTCTCCTGCCTTTTCAAGACGTTGCTGAGTGTGGAGTGAATGGACGCTTCCCTACCCTGAGTGTGCATCACCGCGTTCCAGAACCTTCCCCCAGGGCCACTGCCGTAGGAAATATTTGTTCATTGTTTGATTCCATTAATTGCTGACTCCCCTTTATTGTTCGATTCTATCAATTGTTGACCCCATTTAATTGTTTGATTCCATTAATTGCTGACTCCCCTTTATTGTTCGATTCTATTATTTGTTTGATTCCTTTAATTGTTGCTTCCATTAATTGTTTGACTCCCGTAATTATTTGATGTTTGTTGAGTGGTGTCAGAGTTTTGTTATATTTTTATAGTAAAGAGATGCCAATCTCTAACGGTTGTTTGTTATTCCTCGGAAAACCATGGTCCTTGACTTTCCTAAATTAAGATCCTGGGAGTGTCAGAGGTGTACCTGGGAGTGTCAGAGGTGTGCCTGGGAGTGTCAGAGGTGTACCTGGTAGTGTCAGTGGTGTACCTGGGAGTGTCAGAGTTGTACTTGGGAGTGTGATTGGTGTACCTGGGAGTGTCAGAGGTGTATCCGGAAGTGTCAGAGGTGTACCTGGGAGTATTAGAGGTGTACCTGGGAGTGTCAGGGGTGTACCTGGGAGTGTCAGGGGTGTAACTGGGAGTGTCGAAGGTGTAACTGGGAGTGTCAGAGGTGTACCTGGGAGTGTCAGAGTAGTACCTGGGAGTGTCAGAGGTGTACCTGGGAGTGTCAGTGGTGTACCTGGGAGTGTCAGAGTTGTACTTGGGAGTGTGATTGGTGTACCTGGGAGTGTCGGAGGTGCACTTGGGAGTGTCACAGGTGCACCTGGGAGTTATAGAGGTGTAACTGGGAGTGTGTGAGCTGTACCTGGGAGTGTCTGAAGTGTACCTGGCAGTGTCTGAGGTGTACCTGGCAGTGTCAGCTGTGTACCCGAGTGTCAGGTGTACCTGGGAGTGTCAGGGGCGGTGTACCTGGGAGGTCAGGAGGTGTAACTGGGAGTGTCAGGAGGTGTTCCTGGGAGGTCGTGGAGGAGTACCTGCAAAGCGTCAAAGGAGTACCTGGAATGTCAGTGGTGTACCTGGGAGTGTTAGAGTACTTGGGAGGTGTGATTGGTGTGCTCTGGGAGTGTCAGGAGGTGTATCTGAAGTGTCAGAGGTACCTGGGAGTATCAGTGAAGTGTACCTTGGGAGTGTCAGCGGTGTACCTGGGAGTGTCAGGGTGTAACTGGGAGTGTCGGAGGTAACTGGGAGTGTCAGGAGGTGTACCTGGGAGTATCAGAGGTACCTGGGAGGCCGCAGTACCTGGGAGTGTCAGAGGTGTACCTGGGAGTGTCTGAGATGTACCTGGGAGTGTCAGGGGAGACCAAGAGAGTGTTAGAGGTGTACCTGGGAGTGTGAAAGGTGTACCAAGGAGTGTCAGAGGTGAACCAGGGAGAGTCAGAGGTGAACCAGGGAGTGTCTGAGGTGTATTTGGGAGTATCGGAGGTGTACTTGGGATTATGAGAGGTGTGCCTGGGAGTGTCAGAGCTGTACCTGGTAGTATCATTGGTGTACCTGGGAGTGTCAGTGGTGTATCTGGAAGTGTCAGAGGTGTACCTGGGAGTATGAGAGGTGTACCTGGGAGTGTCAAAGGTGTACCTGGGTGTGTGAGAAGTGTACCTCGGAGTGTCAGAGGTGTACCTGGGATTGTCGGAGGTGTACCTAGGAGTGTAAGAGGTGTGCCTGGGGGTGTCAGAGGTGCACTTGGGAGTGTCACAGGTGCACCTGGGAGTGTCTGAGGTGTTACTGGGAGTGTCTGAGCTTTACCTGGGAGTGTCTGAGGTGTACCTTGCAGTGCCTGAGGTGTACCTGGCAGTGTCAGGGGTGTACCTTGGGAGGTCACGTGTACCTGGGAGTATCAGGCTGGTGTACCTGGAAGTGTCAGGGTGTACCTGGAAGTGTCTGAGGTGTACCTGGCAGTGTCTGAGGTGTACCTGGCAGTGTTAGCGGTGTACCTGGGAGTGTCAGCGTTGTACCTGGGAGTATCATTGGTGTACCTGGAAGTGTCAGGGGTGTACCTGGCAGTGTCAGGGGTGTACTGGAAGTGTCAGAGGTGTACCTGGGAGTGTCAGAAGTGTACGTGGGAGTGTCAGAGGTGTTCCTGAGAGTGTCAGAGGTGTACGTGGGAGTGTCAGAGGTGTACCTGGGAGTGTCAGAGGTGTACCTGGAAGTGTCAGAGGTGTACCTGGGAGTGTCATTGGTGTACCTGGGAGTGTCAGAGGTGTACCAGGGAGTGTCAGTGGTGTACCTGAGAGTGTCATTGGTGTACCTGGGAGTGTCAGAAGTGTACCTAGAAGTATCAGGGGTGTACCTGGAAGTGTCAGTGGTGTACCTGGGAGTGTCAGAGGTGTACCTGGGAGTGCCTGAGGTGTACCTGGGAGTATCTGAGGTGTACCTGTGAGTGTCTGAGCTGTACCTGGGAGTCTCTGTGGTGTACCTGGTAGTGTCTGAGGTGTACCTGGCAGGTCTCTGGGGTGTGGCAATGCATGTG
>NW_024742192.1:0-9831 GCF_018991925.1 Homarus americanus
TATGTGATGGTGGTGTGCTGTGTGGTGGTGTTACTAGTGTTGAATGTGATGGTGGTGTGCTGTGTGGTGGTGTTACTAGTGTTATGTGATGGTGGTGTGCTGTGTGGTGGTGTTATTACTAGTGTTGTATGTGATGGTGGTGTACTGGTGGTGTTACTAGTGTTGTATGTGATGGTGGTGTACTGTGGTGGTGTTACTAGTGTTGTATGTGATGGTGGTGTGCTGTGTGGTGGTGTTACTAGTGTTGTATGTGGTGGTGGTGTGCTGGGTGGTGGTATTACTAGTGTTGTATGTGAGGTGGTGGTGTACTGTGTGGTGGTGTTACTAGTGTTGTATGTGATGGTGGTGTGCTGTGTGGTGGTGTTACTAGTGTTGTATGTGATGGTGGTGTACTGTGTGGTGGTGTTACTAGTGTTGTATGTGATGGTGGTGTACTGTGTGGTGGTGTACTGTGTGGTGGTTTACTATGTGGTGGTGTACTGTGTGGTGGTGGTGTACTGTGGTGGTGGTGTACTGTATGGTGGTGTACTGTGTGGTGGTGTACTGGTGTGTTGTTGGTGTCTGCGTGGTGGTGTACTGTGTGGTGGTGTACAGTGTGGTGGTGGTGTACTATGTGGTGGTGTACTGTGTGGTGTTGTACTGTGTGATGGTGGTGTGCTGTGGTTGTACAATGTGGTGGTGTACTGTGTGGTGGTGGTGTACTGTGTGGTGGTGGTGTCCTGTGGTGGTGTGCTGTGTGGTGGTGTACTGGTGTGTGTTGGTGTACTGCGTGGTGGTGTACTTTGTGGTGGTGTACTGTGGTGGTGGTGTACTGTGGTGGTGTACTGTGTGGTGGTGTACTGTGTGATGGTGGTGTGCTGTGTGGTAGTGTACTGCTGGTGGTGACTGTGTGGTGGTATACTGTGTGAGGTGGTGTACTGTGGTGGTGTTGTTTGGTGGTATTGTATTGTGTGGTAGTGGTGTACTGTGTGATGGTGGTGTGGTGTGTGGTGGTGTACTGTGTGGTGTTGTACTGTGTGGTGGTATACTGTGTGGTGGTGTACAGTGGTGGTGTACTGTGTGGTGGTGTACAGTGTGGTGGTGATAGTGTGTGGTAGTGGTGCACTGTGTGATGGTGGTGTGGTGTGTGGTGGTGTACTGTGTGGTGGTGTACTGTGTGATGGAGGTGTGCTGTGTGGTGGTATACTGTGGTGGGTGTTTGTACTATGTGGTGGTGTACTGTGTGGTGGTGTACTGGTGGTGGTAGTGTATTGTGTGGTAGTGTGATGTGTGGTGGTCGTTTACTGTGTGGTGGTGTTACTAGTGTTATATGTGATGGTGGTGTGCTGTGTGATGGTGGTGTACTGTGTGGTGGTGTTCTGTGTGGTGGTGGTGTACTGTGTGGTAGTGTACTGTGTGGTGGTGGTTTACTGTGTGGTGGTGTTCCTAGCGTTATATGTGATGGTGGTGTACTGTGTGGTGGTGTTACTAGTGTTGTATGTGATGGTTGTGTACTGTGTGGTGGTGTTACTAGTGTTGTATGTGATGGTGGTGTACTGGGTGGTGGTGGTACTAGTGTTGTATGTGATGGTGGTGTGCAGTGTGGTGGTGTTACTAGTATTGTATGTGATGGTGGTGTACTGTGTTGTGGTGTTACTAGTGTTGTATGTGATGGTGGTGTGCTGTGTGGTGGTGTTACTAATGTTGTAAGTGATGGTGGTGTGCTGTGTGGTCTATCAGATCGTCATGGAAACTTTGGTCTGGTACTGTGGTGGTGGTGTACTGTGGTGGTGAGCTACTTTGGTGGTTGTGTACTGTGGTGGTGGTGTTTTAGTGTGGTGGTGGTCGTGAGTACTGTGGTGGTGAGGTACATTGGTGGTGTGTTACTGAGGTGGTGGTGTACTGTGGTGGTGGTGTTCTGTGGTGGTGGTGTACTGCGGTGGTGGTGTGGTACTGTGGTGGTGAGGTACTGTAGTGGTGAGGTACTGGTGGTGTTACGAGTGGTGGTGTACTGTGGTGGTGGTGTACTGTGATGGTGGTGTACTGCGGTGGTGGTGTGGTACTGTGGTGGTTAGGTACTTTGATGGTGTGGTAGAGGTGGTGGTGTACTGTGGTGGTGGTGTACTGTGGTGGTGGTGTGGTACTGTGGTGGTGAGGTACTTTGGTGGTCTTGTACTGTGGTGGTGGTGTGCTACTGTGGTGGTGGTGTGGTACTGTGGTGGTGAGGTTCTTTGGTGGTGTGGTACTGGTGGTGGTGTGGTACTGTGGTGGTGAGGTACTTTGGTGGTGTGGTACTGTGGTGGTATTTAATTCTTAGGTGGTGTTGTATTGTGGTGGTGGTGTGTTACTGTGGTGGTGAGGTACTTTGGTGGTATGGTACTGTGGTGGTGTGGTACTGTGGTGGTGAGGTACTTTGGTGGTGTTGTTCTGTGGTGGTAGTGTGTTGCTGTGGTGGTGAGGTACTTTGGTGGTATGGTACTGTGGTGGTGTGGGTACTGTGGTGGTGGTGTTGTACTGTGGTGGTCTTGTACTGTGGTGGCGGTGTGTTACTATGGTGGTGAGGTACTTTGTACTGTGGTGGTGGTGTGGTACTGTAGTGGTTGGTGTGGTACTGTGGTGGTGGTGTGTTACTGTAGTGGTGGTATGGTACTGTGGTGGTGAGGGTACTTTAGTGGTGTGGTACTGTGGTGGTAGTGTACTGTGGTGATGGTGTACTGTGGTGGTACTGTTCTGTGCTGGTACTGTTCTGTGCTGGTGGTGTACTGTGGTGGTGGTGTGTTGCTGTGGTGTTGGTGTGGTACTGCAGTGGTGGTGTGGTACTGTAATGGTGGTGTGGTACTGTGGTGTTGTGGTGTGGTACCGTGGTGGTCTGGTACTGTGGTGTTGCAGTGTGGTACTGTAGTAGTGGTGTGGTACTATAGTGGTGATGTTGTACTGTGGTGGTGTGGTACTGTGGTGGCGTGGTACTGTGGTGGTGTTGGACTGTTATGGTTAGGTACTGTGGTGATGTTGTAAATAATAATAAATAATAATAATAATAATAATTAACGGTTTATTGAAAAAAAAAATCTGCAGCCAGGAGGCTGAAAATATACATTGGACATAAATGACTTATTACATACATTGGTGGTTTAACAAAAGCCTTCATTAGAGAAAGGTAAAGGAACATACAGTGAACATACAGATTAATGTAGGTGTTGAACAGCAAACCCGTAGTGTAGTAACTCCCTCCCAGATGGTGTTAGGAGGAACTCACGTGGTGTAGTAGTTCCCTCAGATGGTGTTATGAGGGACCTGGCGTGGTGTAGTAATTCCCTCGCAGATGGTGTTATGAGGGGCCTCACGTGGTGCGGTAATTCCCTCACAGATGGTGTTATGAGGGACCTCACGTGGTGTAGTAATTACCTCACAGATGGTGTTATGAGGGGCCTCACGTGGTGTAGTAACTCCCTCACAGATGATGTTATGAGGGGCCTGACGTGGTGTAATAATTCCCTCACAGATGGTGTTATGAGGGACCTCACGTGGTGTAGTAATTCCCTCACAGATGGTGTTATGAGGGACTTGACTTGGTGTAGTAATTCCCCCACATATGGTGTTATGAGGGACATGTGGTGTAGTAATTCCTTCACAGATGGTGTTATATGAGTGAGGTTTGGTCTTAGGCCTTCCTATCGTAGACGGATTAACACATCGCTGGTTGTTGTTGGGTCTCACGGGCCGTTATCACTGGGTACCTGGGATCTCACTGTGTGAAGGTTAACTTGGGTACGACTGTTACTGTTGAGTTGTTCTCACTGACGTAAGCACTGTTCACCACTGTTCACCTCTGTTTAACACTGGTTCCGTTCCTTTCCTAAATGAAATTGTAACTTCTGGCGAGAACTTGTTGATATTCCGGTGGGGAGGAAGGTTCAGGGGAGGGGGTTGGTATGGGCCAACTTAACAGTTGACCTGGCTGCTCCGAGAGGAGCGCCAGGTACGTCTGTGGTGGTGTGGAACTGTGGTGGTGAGGTACTGTGGTGGTGTTGGACTGTTACGGTGGTGTACTGTGGTGGTGTTTTACTGTGGTGGTGTGGTACTGTGGTAGTGGTGTACTGTGGTGGTGGTGTGTTACTGTGGTGGTGAGGTACTTTGTTGGTGTGGTACTGTGGTGGTGTGGTACTGTGGTGGTGTTGTACTCTGGTGGTGGTGTACTGTGGTGGTGGTGTGTTGCTGTGGTGGTGGTGTGGTACTGGTGGTGAGATGCTTTAGTGGTGTTGTGCTGTGGGTGGTGTGGTACTGTGGTGTTGTGTGCCTGGTGGTGTGCTGTGGTGGTGGTTGTGCAGTGGTGGTGGTGTGCTGCGGTGGTGGTGTGTGCTGTGGTGGTGGGGGTGCTGGTGGTGTGGTGCTGGGTGGTGGTGTACTGTGGTGTACTGTGGTGGTTATTGGTACTATGGTGGTGAAGGTGCTTTGATGGTGTTGTGCTATGGTGGTGGTGTGTTGCTCGTGGTGTTGAGGTACTTTTGTGGTATGGTACTGTTGGTGAGGTATGGGTAACTGTGGTGGTGGTGTTGTACTGTAGTGGTCTTGTACTGTGGTGGCGGTGTGTTACTATGGTGGTGAGGTACTTTGTACTGTGGTGGTGGTGTGGTACTGTAGTGGTTGGTGTGGTACTGTGGTGGTGGTGTGTTACTGTAGTGGTGGTATGGTACTGTGGTGGTGAGGTACTTTAGTGGTGTGGTACTGTGGTGGTAGTGTACTGTGGTGATGGTGTACTGTGGTGGTACTGTTCTGTGCTGGTGGTGTACTGTGGTGGTGATGTACTGTGGTGGTGGTGTGTTGCTGTGGTGTTGGTGTGGTACTGCAGTGGTGGTGTGGTACTGTAATGGTGGTGTGGTACTGTGGTGTTGTGGTGTGGTACCGTGGTGGTCTGGTACTGTGGTGTTGCAGTGTGGTACTGTAGTAGTGGTGTGGTACTATAGTGGTGATGTTGTACTGTGGTGGTGTGGTACTGTGGTGGCGTGGTACTGTGGTGGTGTTGGACTGTTATGGTTAGGTATTGTGGTGATGTTGTAAATAATAATAAATAATAATAATAATTAACGGTTTATTGAAGAAAAAAAAATCTGCAGCCCGGAGGCTGAAAATATACATTGGACACTAATGACTTATTTCATACATTGGTGGTTTAACAAAAGCCTTCATTAGAGAAAGGTAAAGGAACATACAGTGAACATACAGATTAATGTAGGTGTTGAACAGCAAACTCGTAGTGTAGTAACTCCCTCCCAGATGGTGTTAGGAGGAACTCACGTGGTGTAGTAGTTCCCTCAGATGGTGTTATGAGGGACCTGGCGTGGTGTAGTAATTCCCTCGCAGATGGTGTTATGAGGGGCCTCACGTGGTGCGGTAATTCCCTCACAGATGGTGTTATGAGGGACCTCACGTGGTGTAGTAATTACCTCACAGATGGTGTTATGAGGGGCCTCACGTGGTGTAGTAACTCCCTCACAGATGATGTTATGAGGGGCCTGACGTGGTGCAGCAATTCCCTCACAGATGGTGTTATGAGGGGCATCACGTGGTGTAGTAATTCCCTCACAGATGGTGTTATGAGGGGCCTGACGTGGTGTAATAATTCCCTCACAGATGGTGTTATGAGGGACCTCACGTGGTGTAGTAATTCCCTCACAGATGGTGTTATGAGGGACTTGACGTGGTGTAGTAATTCCCCCACATATGGTGTTATGAGGGACATGTGGTGTAGTAATTCCTTCACAGATGGTGTTATATGAGTGAGGTTTGGTCTTAGGCCTTCCTATCGTAGACGGATTAACACATCGCTGGTTGTTGTTGGGTCTCACGGGCCGTTATCACTGGGTACCTGGGACCTCACTGTGTGAAGGTTAACTTGGGTACGACTGTTACTGTTGAGTTGTTCTCACTGACGTAAGCACTGTTCACCACTGTTCACCTCTGTTTAACACTGGTTCCGTTCCTTTCCTAAATGAAATTGTAACTTCTGGCGAGAACTTGTTGATATTCCGGTGGGGAGGAGGGTTCAGGGGAGGGGGTTGGTATGGGCCAACATAACAGTTGACCTGGCTGCTCCGAGAGGAGCGCCAGGTACGTCTGTGGTGGTGTGGAACTGTGGTGGTGAGGTACTGTGGTGGTGTTGGACTGTTATGGTGGTGTACTGTGGTGGTGTTTTACTGTGGTGGTGTGGTACTGTGGTAGTGGTGTACTGTGGTGGTGGTATGTTACTGTGGTGGTGAGGTACTTTGTTGGTGTGGTACTGTGGTGGTGTGGTACTGTGGTGGTGTTGTACTGTGGTGGTGGTGTACTGTGGTGGTGGTGTGTTGCTGTGGTGGTGGTGTGGTACTGTGGTGGTGAGATACTTGGTGGTGTTGTACTGTGGAGGTGGTGTGGTACTGTGGTGGATTGTAATGTGCTGGTGGCGTACTGTGGTGGGTACTGTGGTGGTGGGTACTGCGGTGGTGGTGTGGTACTGTGGTGGTGAGTTACTGTGGTGGTGAGGTACTTTGGTGGTGTGGTACTGAGGTGGTGGGTACTGTGGTGGTGGTGTACTGTGGTGATGGTGTGGTACTGTGGTGGTGAGGCACTTTGATGGTGTTACTGTGGTGGTGTGTTACTGTGGTATTGGTGTGGTACTGGTGGTGAGGTACTTTGGTGGTGTGGTACTGAGGTGGTGGTGCACTGTGGTGGTGGTGTACTGTGGTGGTGGTGGCACTGTGGTGGAGGCACTTTTGGTGGTGTGGTATTGGGTGGTGGTGTGGTACTGTGGTGGTATTTAATGTGCTTGTGGTGTACTGTGGTGGTGGTGTACTGTGGTGGTGGTGTGTTACTGTGGTGGTAGTATGGCACTGTGGTGGTGAGGTACTTAGGTGGTGTTTATTGTGGTGGTGGTGTTACTGTGGTGGTGAGGCACGGTGTGGTGGTGGTATCGGTGGAGTGGTACTGCTTTGTTGTACTGTGGTGGTGTTGTACTGTGGTGGTGGTGTGGCATGTGCTGGTGAGGTACTTTGGTGGTGTTGTTCTGTGGTGGTAGTGTGTTGCTGTGGTGGTGAGGTACTTGTGGTGGTGGTACTGTGGTGGTGTGGAATGGTGGTGGTGTTGTACTGTGGTGGTCTGTACTGTGGTGGTGGTGTTACTGTGGTGGTGAGGCTTTGGACTGTGGTGGTGGTGTGGTACTGTGGTGGTGGTGTTGTACTGTGCTGTTGTGGTGTGGTACCGTGGTGGTCTGGTACTGTGATATGGTGCGTGGTACTGTAGTGGTGAGTGGGTACTGTGGTGGTGTGGGTACTGTGGTGGTCTGGCATGGTGGTTTGCACTGTGGTGGTGGTGTGTTACTGTGGTCGTGTGATACTGTGGTGGTGGTGGTGTGGTACTGGTTGCGGTGTGGTACTGTGGTGGTGGTGAGTCTGTGGCGGTCTGGTTCTGTGGTGGTGCAATTGTGGTGGTGGTGTGGTATCTGGTGTTGTACTATGGTGGACTGGTACTGTGGTGATGGGTGGTACTGTGGTGGTGTGGTGGTGGTTTGGTGGTGATGTGGTGGTGGTGCACTTTGGGTGGTGGTACTGGTGGTATGGTACTGTGGTGGTGTTGTACTGTGGTGGTGTTTTACTATGGTTATCTGGTACTGTGGTGTTGCGGTGTGGGTGCTGTGGTGGCGGTGGTGTGGTACTGTGGTGGTGGTGGTGTGGTACTGTGGGTGGTGGTGTACTGTGGTGGTGGTCTTGGTACTGCAGTGGTGGTGTGGTACTGTAATGTTGGTGTGGCACTGTGGTGGTGTGGTGTGGTACCGTGATGGTCTGGTACTGTGGTGATGGTGTGGCATCTGAGTGGTGGTGTGGTACTGTAGTGGTGGTGTGGTTCTGTGGTAGTCTGGCACGTGGTGTGGTACTGTGGTGGTGGTTTGTTACTTTTGGTACTGTGGTACTGTGGTGGTACGTAGTGGTGGTGGTAATGTGTTGTTGCGGTGTGGTACTGTGGTGGTGGTGTGGTACTGTGGTGGGTTGCTGTGGTGGTCCGGTACTGTGGTGGTGTTGTACTGTGGTGGTCTGGTACTGTGGTGTTGTGGTGTGGTACTGGTGGTGTGGTACTGTAGTGGTTGGTGGTACTGGTGGTGGTGTGTTACTGTAGTGGTGGTATGGTACTGGGTAGTGTGTGGAACTCCAGTGGTGTTCTGGTACTGTGGTGGTGGAGAAATTTGGTTGTGTTTTACTGTGGTGGTGGGGTATTGTGGTGGTGGTGAGGTACTTTGGTCGTGGTACTTTGGTGGTGTGGTTTTGGTGGTGGTGGTGTGGTTCTGTGGGTGGTGCTGTGGTGTGTGGGGTGGTGGTGTGGTACTGTTGGTGGTGTGGTGGTTGTGGTGGTACCGTGGTGGTCTGGTACTGTGGTGTTGCAGTGTGGTACTGGTGTGTGGAACGTGTGGTGTTGTACTGTGGTGTTGTGGTGTGGTAACGTAGTGATGGCGTAGTACTGTAATGGTGTTGAGGCACTGTGGTGGTGGTGTGGTACTGTGGTATTGTGTTGCTGTGGTGGTGGTGTGGTACTGTGGTGGTCTTGTAATGGTGTTGCGGTGTGGTATCTAGTGGTGGTGTGGTACTGTGGTAGTGGTACTGTGGTGTTGTGGGTGGTATTGTGTGGTCTGGCACTGGTGGTGGTGGTGGGAATTGTTGTGGTGTTGTACTGTAGTGGTCTGGTACTGTGGTGTTGTGGTGTAGTTGTGGCCGTGTGGTGGCAGTGGTGTTGTACTGTGGGGTGGTGTACTGTGGTGGGGGGTGGTCCTGTGGTGGTGGGGTGGTACTGTGTGTGGTTCTGTGGGTATGTGATGCTCTGGTGGGTGGTGTGGGTATTGTGGTAGTGGTGGACTGTGGGTGGTGACTGTGGATGGTACTGTGGGTATTTGGTGGTGAGGTATTGCTGGTTGGTGGTGGTTGGTACTGTGGTGGTGTTGTACTGTGGTGGTGGTGTTGTACGTGTTGTGTTGTACTTGGGGTGTGGTACTAGTGGTGGTGTACTGCGGTGGATGTGGTGCTGTGGTACTGTGGTGGTGTTGTACTTGTGGTGGTGGTGTACTGTGGTAGTGGTGTACTGTGGTGGTGGTGTGTTACTGTGGTGGTGTGGTACTTTGGTGGTGAGGTACTTTGGGGTGGTGTATTGTGGTGGTGTGTTACTGTGGTGGTGAGGCACTTTGGTGGTGTTGTACTGTGGTGGTAGGGTACTGTGGTGGTGTGGTACTGTGGTGGTGTTGGACCGTTGTGGTGGTGGTGTTCTACTGTGGCGTTGTGGAACTGTGGTGGTGAGGAACTGTGGTGGTGAGGTACTGTGTGGTGTTGGAATGTTATGGTGGTGTACTGTGGTGGTTGTTGTACTGTGGTCGTGTTGTACTGTGGCTGTGTTGTACTGTGGTGGTGTGTTACACAGTATTTCAATTACATTATTTGTTTAGTTCGGGTAACTTTTTCACAACTGCGTGAGTACAGGCGTGTGAGGCAGTATGTCTGGCCTCACACTTTGTTATTCACATTTACGTGAGAAGTATTCAAACACATTGTGTATTTGGTTCTGTACATGAGAAGTGATATAGTTACTAAGTGGATACAATCTTAATATGTCCGCTATTCTTCATTAGAGATGAAGAACTAAACAAATAATGTAAATGAAATACTGTAAACATTCAGTGCCATAATATCCTAACAACGAGGGTTAATTATTATGACCCTTTGTAAACTCTACTCTATAATCCTTTTGCGGTACCGCTCACAGGATGAGTGTGGGGTGCACAATAAAGTAGCCGCTGTAAGCGGCAAAAATCAAAAAAATCAAAAGAGATGAAGAGGTTGT
>NW_024742193.1:0-15551 GCF_018991925.1 Homarus americanus
GCACTGAAAGGGTGCCCGGCCCTCACACCCAGGTTCATGGTGGCTGAGGGGTGCCCGGCCCTCACACCCCGGGTCATGGGGTTGAAGCGGTTCCCGGCCATCACACCCCTGGTCATGGTGCTGATGGGGTGCCCGGCCCTCACACCCCTGGTCATAGACCTAAACGAGTGCCCGGCCCTCACACCCCTGGTCATAGACCTAAACGAGTGCCCGGCCTTTACACCCCGGGTCATGGGGCTGAAGGTGTGACCCGCCCTCACACCCCGGGTCATGGCACTGAAGGAGTGACAGGCCCTCACACCCCGGGTTATGGCACTGAAAGGGTGCCCTGCCCACACACCCCGGGTCATGTCATTGA
The DNA here is from genome assembly GCF_018991925.1 of Homarus americanus. Lineage (NCBI taxonomy): Eukaryota > Metazoa > Arthropoda > Malacostraca > Decapoda > Nephropidae > Homarus > Homarus americanus. The sequence continues at coordinate 359 of NW_024742193.1, forward strand.
AAGGGTGCCCGGCCCTCACACCCCGGTGTCATGCCACTGAAAGGGTGCTCGGCCCGCACACCACGGGTCATAGCACTGAAGGGGTGCCCGGCACTCATACCCCGGATCATGGTGCTGGAGGGGTGCCGGCCCTCACACCCCGATTCATGGCACTGAAATCGAGCCCGGCCCTCACACCCCGGGTCATATGAAGGGCTGCCCGGCCCTCACTCCCCGTGTCATGTGAAGTGGTGCCCGGCCCTCACACCCCGATTCATAGCTCTGTAGGGTTGCCCGGCCCTCACACCCCGTTTCATGGCTCTAAAGGGGTGCTCGGCCCTCACACCCCGGCTCATGGCACTAAAGGGGTGCCCGGCCCTCACACCCCGGGACATGGAACTGAAGCGGTGCCCGGCCCTCACACACCTGGTTATAGACCTAAACGAGTGCTCGGCCCTCACACCCCTTGTCATGTGAAGGGGTGCCCGGCCCTCACACCCCGGTTCATAGCTCAGTATTTGTGCCCGGCCCTCACACCCCGTTTCATGGCACTGAACGGGTGCCAGGCCCTCACACCCTGGGTCATGGCACTGAAAAGGTGCCCGGCCCTCACACCCCGTGTCATGTGAAGGGGTGCCTGTTCATGTTCTGGGTAATAAGTTCAATATACAGGAGCGAACACAAACACCTGTATAGATTTTGTAGGTTCTATTTACTGGATAAGAGATATGTACACAAGGGGAGTACCGCTCCTCAACCTGTCTGCTTGTCAACTGCTCTATAGACGACGTATGGCAAGTGAGACATTAACAGCTTCCATACGTCGCCAGGCACATTAATTAAGCATGTGGGACATGGTAATAACATTGCCACACGCTGCTAGCTTGGCTGAATAAATAATATATATAAATGGAGCACATACATCATATACATACATAATATATAATGCAGCATACATAATACAGAATATACATACACCTCCCTCCCCCCTATCCGCTCATAGCGGACCTTTTCTTTTGGATCCGTTCTGAGCGTCGAGGGACTCGATCACTGGGAAGGGTATGGGACTCAACACTGGTGGCGGGGTCAGCAGAAGGCATTGTTACGCGGCGGAGAAAACGGCGGTTCCTCCACCACACACGACCACTGGGTAACCGCACCTGGTAGTCCCGTGACCTACCGAGACCCATGACTACGCCTACTTTGTCCCAACGTAGGGAGGTCGGGTCCTGAACACGGACTTAGGTGCCGACACTCAACCTGGGGAGAGAACGGGCGTGGTCGTTGTAGCGGGCGACGACGTCCTGAACACGTTCGGCGGCTCGGCGATCACAATCCTCTGTGTTGGCCTGCCACTCCTTGGAGAAGGATTGAGGGTGAGCAAGGACACAAGAACGAAGGGGGCGTCCATACAAAACCTGGGCAGGGGAGCGTCCGGTGTAGTTAGGTGTGTTGCGGAGTTCAAGAAGACCCCGGTCGAAGGCCTCGCAGTCAATGTTCCCAGAAGGGGCCACCTTAAGGATGAGGTGCTTCAGGGATTTGACAGCAACCTCAGCGTGGCCGTTGGACTGCGGGTAATGGGGCGATGACAACACATGCCGGACTCCCCATCGGTCAAGGAACACAGCAAAGTCCCGGCTTGTGAACTGAGGCCCTCGTGAAGTTCATGGCGCTACAAAGCGTACGTCCTGTGAGTAGTGGCTGAACTTACTGATCTGTTAAGCAGCTTTCGGAACGTCGTCTTGATGACGACCAGCTAACCAGAAGACGGTCAGCGATAACAAGAAGGACTTTCTGTACAGAAAAGTCAACCGACACAGACTCAAGGCGGGTGGGGTTATGGAAGTCACTCATAAAGGGTTCCTGCTGCTGGCTGGGTTGTAATACGTGGCGGGGCTTACACACCTGGACAGCATTGGAGATGTCGGGGTCGATGCCAGGCCGGAACACAGTCTGTCTTGCTCGTCGTTTGGTGGCCTCAGCTCCACGGTGACTGTCGTGAAGGCGAGCCAAGACGTGGGGACGTGATGCAGCAGGGACAACTACCGAAGGAGAGGTGTCACTGGCCAGAGGTAGGGGTAGGGCGGCAGCAAGGTAGTTGCTGCTCCCTTCGTGCACCCTGTTGGCGTATTTTACCTCAAGAATAGGTTTGGGGAAGTCCTGGGAGATGATGGCCAACTCTTGGCAATGTCTTTAGGACAGCAAAGGAGTCGGGACACCGTTATGCACATCAATCCAGGCTTGACACGACCTGTTGCCAAAGGTGACTTGTGCTCGGAGTGATCCTAGGGCTGGGGCCATCTGTGAACCATCTGCCGTGACGCAGAGGTCCTTGGGAGGCGGTCCTAGATCGCTTTGAGAGAGCCCCAAGCATTGCAAATGCTGGGGACCGATGACTGTAGCATCAGCGCCGGTGTCGGGCAACATCTGAAGACGGGATGACACACTGCGGTAGGTCACAATGACACTGATGTACTGGGGGACTTTGGTCCTGGGACGCGGGGGGGAGCACACATTCCTAATATGGCTCGAGCCTTGTCCAGGGTCGTCATGCTTCTGATTGGAAGACTGTGGGCGGCCCTCTCTGGTGGAAGGGAGCTGATGCTTCCGCCGAAGCTGTCCCTTGGGTTTGTTGGAAGGGCAACACTTGTCATAGTGGCCCAGACGACCACACACATTGCACTGGACGCGTTTGGCAGGGCACCGTACTGTGAGTGACCAGTGGCCCTTACGGTCACAACTGTTGCATGTAGACTCAGCAGCTGGACACACCTGTGTTCCGTGCTGCTTACCACAGTTGTTACAAAATGAACCGGGCGTGGACGTGGTGGGCGAAGGCGTAGGAACAGACTTCTTGTCCTTGTACTGGGACACAGCGCGTACAGCTGTAGGGGGAGCTCGGATGGCAGAGGTGACACACCTGGCAGCCTCATAGGAGCGACATATCGTCAACACATCCTTGAGAGAAGAGGAAGAGTCGAGGGACGTGAGGCGTTGGACAAGTTCCTCGTCCTTAACACCCATCAGGATCACCTGCTTCAACTGGGTCTCCTCGCACTGCTGGTGGTGGCCTAGACATATATCTACCTCTTCCGAGGCTCTCTTAAGACGTACATAAAAGGCGTCAAAAGTCTCACCCTCCATCTGTCTGCAGCTAAACAATTCACTCCTGCGCAGAGCTTCATTCTGCTGTCCTTTGATGTGCCGTTGTAGAATGTCCAGTACCTCCTCTACAGACAGCGAAGAGGTCGGAGGTACCTGCAACGGATGTTCCAAGACACGCTGAATTTCCAAGGACAGGCACATACGCAGCTGGATGAGTTGTTTAGGCTGTGACAAACTCTGGAGATCCACCATTGTAGCATAATCAGTCCACGTCGCCGCCATTCACGAAAAGTCTGGAAATTCACATCAGGCTTCAAGATGGGTGGTGTTTGAGCAGCTGCTTTAGGTGGGGCTGGGGGGCGTGAAGGAAGCATTGATGAGGTATCTGAACCATTCAGTACCGAGGCAGTGTTAGAGCCAGGGGCTTGGTTAACAGTGAGGCGAGATATCAAAGCTTCAAACCGTGCACTGTCTTCCAATCTCCGTTGGTGGTCTCTCTCTGCCTCTGCTTGCCTTCTGTGTTCATCCGTCACACGTCTGTTAGCTTCATCCTCGCGCCTTTCATCTCTCATAAACTTCATTAAAGCAATTATCTCTGGAGACAACGCTGAATATGGAGGTGAAGGGCTGCGCGATGTTGTGGGAGTTGGAGCGTCATGGTCAGCCTGGTCATCCATCTCTGCGGGGCTATCATCCGACTGACTCATCCGGACGCTGGTTCCAGGGCTACGTAAGGCACGAGACATAACTACTTCATCTGTGTACTGTGTCTAAATCAGTGTTGACCGGTCAGCCCGTCGTATCAACAAGATCTCAGACAAAAATTTAATTAAATACACAGATAAGTAGATTATATATATAAAATATATATAAGGAAATCACCGCGGTCAGTGTGTGTGTACGTGTGTGTGTGTCCCGGGCAGTGAGAGTGGTCTCCTCGAGCTGTGAAGGGGTGTGGAGACGACGCTGTGAGGGGGGGTGGAGACGACTACTAGTGGCAGTTACCCTCCAGGCTTGGCGAGGGGAGGTGTACTGAAGTCTACTCCTTACAAATGCCCAGAACATGCCGTGTACCTTGGGAATCCTTTAGAACAAGGTCACACATGAATGGCACGAAACACACAATGCACTAAACACTTCACAGAAATTCACGGTCACTGACACTGCTCAAAGTTGCTAAATTCTTCGAGGAGGGTTGGCGGGCGGCGGTTGACGCAGGGCAAGGGGTCCATAAGCCGGCTTTCCACAAACTTTGCACTGTCACTCGTAATTATCCAGTAAAAGTACACACTGGGCCATGTTCATGTTCTGGGTAATAAGTTCAATATACAGGAGCGAACACAAACACCTGTATAGATTTTGTAGGTTCTATTTACTGGATAAGAGATATGTACACAAGGGGAGTACCGCTCCTCAACCTGTCTGCATGTCAACTGCTCTATAGACGACGTATGGCAAGTGAGACATTAACAGCTTCCATACGTCGCCAGGCACATTAATTAAGCATGTGGGAAATGGTAATAACATTGTCACGCGCTGCTACCTAGGCTGAATAAATAATATATATAAATGGAGCACATACATCATATATATACATAATATATAATACAGCATACATAATACAGAATATACATACAGTGCCCGGCCCTCACACCCCGGTTCATAGCTCTCTAGGGGTGCCCGGTCCTCACACCCCGTTTCATGGCACTCAAGGGGTGCCCGGCCCTCACACCCCGGCTCATGGCATGAAGGGGTGCCAGTAACTGACGCCCCGGGTCATGTCACTGAAGGGGTGGCAGCCCTCACACCCCTGGCCATGGCACTGAAGGTGTGCCCGGCCCTCACACACCTGGTTATAGACCTAAACGGGTGGCCGGCCCTCACACCTCGGGACATGGGGCTGAAGGGGTGCCCGGCCGTCACACCCCGGGTCATGGCACTGAAGGAGTGGCTGGCCCTCACACCCCGGGACATGGCACTGAAAGGGTGCTCGGCCCTCACACCCCGGGTCATAGCACTGAAGGGCTGCCAGGCTCTCACACCCCTGGCCATAGACCTAAACGAGTGCCCGGCCCTCACATCCCGGGTCATGGGGCTGAAGGGGTGCCCAGCCCTCACACTGCCCGGTCTGCTTCAGCACTTTGGTGACCCGGCCCTCTACCCCAGGTGTGTCTGGCGGTGCCCAGCCATCTTCCCTAGCCATAGCACTGAAGGTGTGCCAGCCCTCACACCCCACCTGGGTTATAGGCCTGGCTTGGTGGCCAGCCCTCCACACCTCAGGACATGGGGCTGAAGGGGTGCCCGGCCGTCACACCCCGGGTCATGGCACTGAAGGAGTGGCTGGCCCTCACACCCCGGGTCATGGCACTGAAAGGGTGCTCGGCCCTCACACCCCGGGTCATAGCACTGAAGGGGTGTCCGGCCCTCATACCCCGGGTCATGGTGCTGGAGGGGTGCCCGGGCCTCTCACCCCAGTTCACAGCACTGTAGCGGTGCCCGGCCTTCACACCCCGATTCCTGGCACTGAAATCGAGCCCGGCCCTCACACTCCGGGTCATGGTGCTAAAGGGGTGCCCGGCCCTCACACCCCGATTCATGGCACTGAGGGGTGGTTGGCCCTCACACCTCGGGTCATGGTGCTGAAGAGGTGCCCTGCCCTCACACCCCGGTTCATGGCACTGAAGGGGTGCCCGTCCGTCACACCCCGGTTCATGACACTGAAGGGGTGCCCGGCCCTCACACTCCGGGTCATGGTGCTGGAAGGGTGCCCGGCCCTCACACCCAAAGTTATGACACTAAAGAAATTGCCAGCCCTCACACCCCGGGTCATGTCTCTTCAAAGACTACCAGCCCATCACACGGGAGAAAAGGACCCTAAAAAAGTGCCCAGCCCTCACACCACCCCAGGTCATGGGCTGAAGGTGCCCAGTCGTCCACCCCCGTTCTGTGTCATGAAGGTGCCAGCCTCACACAGTTCATAGCACTGAAAGGTGCCCTTCTCACCAGCTCATGCTGAAGAGGTGCTGCCCTCACACCCACCAGTTCATAGTTCTGTAGGTGCCCTGCCTCACCATTCTGACTTCAATGGGTGCCTCACGGGTCTTGGCACTGAATCGGTGCCTGGCCGTCACACCTGGCCTGCACTGAAAGAGTATGCTAGCCCTCACCGTCCTGGAGCCCTAAACAAGTGCCCAACCCTCCCCACCCCAGGTCATGGCATTGAGAGAGACGGCCCTCACCCCATTCATGGCCTGAAAGGGTGCCCAAACCCACACACAGCGGGTCGTGTCATGAAAAGTGCCCAGCCCTCACACCTGGATCATGTCACTGAAAGAAAGGTGCCCGGCCTCACACCGGGTCGCCCAGCACTGAAGGGTGGCAGCCCTCACTACAGGTGCTGAGCTGCTGCCAGAGGTGCGAAGCCCTCACACCCAGATTCATGGCACTGAAATCGAGCCCGGCCCTCACACCCCGGGTAATATTGCTGAAGGGTGCCCGGCGCTCACACCCTGATTCATGGCACTGAAGGGGTGACCGGCCCTCAAACCTCGGGTCATGGCACTGAAAAGGTACCCGGTCCTCACACCCCGTGTCATATGGAAGGGTGCCCGGCCCTCACACCCTGTGTCATGTGAAGTGGTGCCCGGCCCTAGCACCCCGATTCATAGCTCTGTTGGGTTTCCCGGCCCTCACACCGCGGTTCATAGCTCTGTAGAGGTGCCCTGCCCACACACCCCGTTTCATTGCACTAAAGGGGTGCCCGGCCCTCACACCCCGGGTCATGGCACTGAATCGGTGCCCGGCCGTCACACCCCTGGCCATGGCACTGAAGGTATGCTCGGCCCTCACACCCCTGGTCATAGACCTAAACTAGTGCCCGGCCCTCACATCCCGGGTCATGGGGCTGAAGGGGTGCCCAGCCCTCACACCCCGGTTCATGGCACTGAAAGGGTGCCCAGCCCACACACCCAGGGTCATGTCATTGAAGGGGTGCCCGGCCCTCACAAGCTGGATCATGTCACTGAAAGGGTGCCCGTCCCTCACACCCCGGGTCATAGCACTGAAGGGGTGCCTGGCCCTCATACCCCGGGTCATGGTGCTGGAGGGGTGCCCGGCCCTCACACCCCAATTCATGGCACTGAAATCGAGCCCGGCCCTCACACCCCGGGTCATGGCACTGGAAAGGTGCTCGGCCCTCACACCCCGTGTCATGTGAAGGGGTGCCCAGACCTCACACCCCGGTTCATAGCTCTGTAGGGGTGTCTGGCCCTCACACCCCGTTTCATGGCACTAAAGGGGTGCCCGGCTCTCACACCCCGGCTCATGGCACTAAAGGGGTGCCCGGCCCTCACACCCTGCGTCATGGTACTGAAGCGGTGCCCGGCCGTCACACTAGGGTGTGTCAATTTAGGGGGTGAACTGGCTAAATTGAAAATCGAGTAATTTTGTAGCAATTTATTGTAGTCTTTAAGCATGCAAAACAATATTCTGGCATAAATTTTTTTTTATAATAAGTCCTACCTACATCAAATGGATTTTTAAATGTACATATTTGTGAATTTATAACATAACCAGCGTTTGCACACATGTTACTGTTTCAAGTTTCAAATTATTATATTTTATTATCCGTAGTCTATTTGAAAGTAACCAATGCCTTCATACTCTCTTTGCTTTGGTTTCTTGTCATCAGTAGTCTGCTTGCTATGTGTGCTTTGATGTAACCTTCTCGCCTCTCGTGGCTGTAAACATGGCCCGCTGCTTCTGTGACCATTTTCACACATCTCTCCACACTTTGAGTGTGGGAAGGCCACTTCGGCACCTGCATTGGAGTCTCTTTAAGGTTTCTCAATTCTTGGCTAGTTAGACTTGTTGTCAATGGTGGCTCTAAGACTTCCAAACTCAAGTCAACCAATTCTGACAATTTGGTGGCATTGACGTTTATTGGGGGAACTTTTCTTGAATGAAACGAACAGTCTCCCAACTGGTCGTCATCTATTAGCGTTCCTCTAATCTTAGAATGACTTCTACAGCCTCGGTTCGGAGATTGGTACATTGACTGCAAAGCATTGCTTGCAAAACTGCTTCTGATCGAGCATACCAAGCGGACCTTCTTGCCACAGGTAACACGATGTCCCTCACTACCTTCCTCTGTGTTCTTACTAGCTGCAATTGAAACAAAAGGTGATTGGGCCCATCCACCCACATAGGATTAAGTTTCACACTAAACCACTGGGGAAGATAAACTCCAATAATAAATTCAACAATTAACCTCAAATTCTTTAGCACTTTGCCCTTCAATTCGTGTTTGGAAATCCAAATCCTGCAGAAACGAAGAGCTGTAGTTAACCAACGGCTGTGACTGACAGGTCCAATCTCCAAGAGAGCCAATGACTGAGGCACTTCTCCTGATCTTATTGCTTGGGCAATACGATAAGCATAGGATTGATCTGTGCTGAGATCTTTGATGACTCCTTCAGACAACGCCGGAAGGGGAGGGCCAACTTCGACCTTTGGAAAGGTTGTATTTATTTCTAGTTGTGTTGCTTCATCCAGCATGATGCCAATGGGACCTGACCACTTGTTGTTGCTCTTTGTAGGACCATCAAGTTCCTGGATGAGATGACGAAGAGGTAGCTCGCCTGTATGTAAATCACATACAATCCAAACAAGTCTTCTTCCTAGTTTTTTCTCTAAATGCGTCATTACACCCCCCTGCCATCCGGTGTTCACTGCAGTTGAATCTCCACCAACAGCCTGCAGTGAACTGCCAAGTCCTCTCTCCTGAACCCAACATAAAATATGATCAGCAATGACCTCTGTATGTTTCTTCCCTTCTACTTCAGTTTCGGGAGCAAAGTGAAACAAAAACCGACCACCAGGCTCAGAACAGACAGAGTAGTGTTCTTCTTTGATGAGACCTGGAAACTTTCTGTTCACTCCCTCTACTTCTAGCAAAACTTTTGTGTCATCTATTCTTCCATCAAACAAAAGACAGGAGAGCCCTCCCTCGCTTAAATCTTTTTCATGCTGATCAGATATTTCCTTCATTATTTTTCTTGTGCTCTTCTAATTTTATTATGATCTATCACCAAAGATACATCCTCTCGGCTGATGAGGCCTGCATCTATCCAAGCGGCAGTTGCAATTTCTGCAGCCTCACGAAGTCCAGCATGGTGGCGAATACTAGCTAAAGCAATGTTTTAAATATTTCTTGTGTTGTATTTCATTTTCTTTGGTAAAGGTTCAGATGGCTCTTTGGAACTATCATCTGATGTTGCTTCCTGTTCATCAGAAGAACTATCAAAGAAGTGATAAACATCTTGACACAGCTCTTCCTCTCTTTGGATGGCTTCTTCACTCTTCATTTTGTTCCCTCTCTCGGATTTGTTCTCTCTTCTTGGCATTAGCAATCTGCTTCTTTGTTTCTGAATAATCTATTGAACCCATTTGCATACTTCCTTGGCTTTCTGCCTTTGTCCTCTGTGCCTTTATAAATTCAAGCTCTAAAACAGGGATCTTCTTTTCACGAGGACAACCACAATCAATGTGGGAATTATTTTCTCTCTTACCTGAGTGAGAACAGTTGGATTCAGAACATAATTGTATGGAGCACTTGCAGGTCAAAATGTCAAACAGAGTATCAAGTGTGTGCAGAAATTCATTTTTCCTGGCCAAGTTTCCTTTACCAAGTGATGTTTCAACTGCTTTGTGCCATAATTTCGTTAGTTTTAGCTCAATAGTTCGACACTGATTAATCATAGGTGGTTTGAATAGTGCATTAGCTTTTGTCCATTGATGCAGAAGAGGGACTATCATGTCATTTATGAGTTCTTTATCTGTATAGTTCCTTCTGTCCTTTGCATTTTTTTCTCGAAGGAGTAACCCTAATCGTAGCATGTCTCTCACTGTTGGAAGTTCTGATACAGGAAGCTCCTTCCCTTTACCAAATAGCAGGCTCAAGTGGGTTGACAACTGACTTCTTGTCTTCAATTTTGACATCTTAACACTATCTGACAAATAGAAAAATATTTCCATGTTTCATAATTCAATTGTTGTTTCAAAAAATATCAATTTGTTTATCAAAAATGCTGTAACAGAAATAACATAATAATTTCTTAGAACATAATGTTTTATACAATGATATAAGTAACTGCGACAATCAATATGCCCTACTTACAATAATTAAAATGTAGAATTCGTCTGGTAGAGTAGGTGCAAGTGCAATGAGAGCAAACCACCGTCTATGATATCTAGAAGGAGAGTGAGCCGGGCGCCTTATCCTCACTCTTGGTACAAGTCAAAACAAGAATTAAACTGTCCCACACGGAGAGCCTGTTCATGTTCATGTTCTGACATGCATATTGTACACAAGCTATAGAACCATAAAATACTCCATAATCCATATGCTTACATGAGATTAGTTAATATCAAGTGAATAATTCTAATCAAGTCTCATTAATTTGTTGAAATACTGATATTTGAAACTTTAAGGTATAATTGATGTAGGTGAGGGTTATTTCAATTCATTTTTGTTTGCTAATCTCAAGCTTAGACATAAAGAGGCACAATATTTTGACTACCAAATTTGATTTTTAACATGTTGACAAAATTGACACACCCTACCGTCACACCCCTGGCCATGGCACTGAAGGTGTGCCTGGCCCTCACACAGCTGGTTATAGACCTAAACGGGTGGCCCTGCCCTCACACCTCGGGTCATGGGGCTGAAGGGGTGCCCGGCCCTCACACACCGGGTCATGGCACCGAAGGAGTGATCGGCCCACACACCCCGGGTCATGGCACTGAAAGGGTGTCCGGCCCACACACCCCGGGTCATGTCATTGAAGGGGTGCCCGCCCTTCACACCCCGGGTCATGTCACTGAAAGGGTGCACGGTCCTCACACCCCGGGTCATAGCACTGAAGGGGTGCCCGGATCCTCACACCCCGTTTCATGGCACTGAAAGGGTGCCCGGCCCTCATACCCCGGTTCATGACACTGAAGGGATGCCCGGCCCTCACACCCCGGGTCATAGCACTGAAGGGGTGCACGGCCCTCACACCCCGGGTCATGGACCTAAAGGGGTGCCCGGCCCTCGCACCACGGGTCATGGGGTTGAAGCGGTTCCCGGCCCTCACACCCCGGGTCATGGTGCTGGAAGGGTGCCCGGCCCTCACACCCCAGGTCATGTCACTGGAGGGGTGCCCGACCCTCATACCCCGATTCTTGGCACTGAAATCGAGCCAGGCCCTAACACTCTGGGTCATGGCACTGAAAAGGTGCCCGGCCCTCACACCCCGTGTCATATGGAAGGGTGCCCGGCCCTCACACCCCGTGTCATGTGAAGTGGTGCCCGGCCCTCACACCCCGATTCATAGCTTTGTTGGGTTGCCCGGCACTCACACCCCGTTTCATGGCACTAAAGGGGTGCCCGTCTCTCACACCCCGGGTTAAGTCACTGAAGGGGTGCCCAGCCATCACTCCCCGGGCCATGGTGCTGGAGAGGTGCCCGGCCCTCACACCCCGGGCCATGGGGCTGGAGGGGTGCCCGGCCCTCACACCCCGTGTCATGTGAAGGGGTGCCCGGCCCTCACACCCCGGTTCATAGCTCTGTAGGGGTTCCCGGCGCTCACACCCCGTTTCATGGCACTGTAGGGGTGCCCGGCCCTCACACCCCATCTCATGACACTGAAGGGGTGCCCGTAACTGACGCTCCGGGTCATATCACTGAAGGGGTGGCCGGCCCTCACACCCCGGGTCATTGCACTGAAGCGGTGACCCGGCCGTCACACCCCTGGTCATGACACTGAAGGTGTGCCCGGCCCTCACACACCTGGTTATAGACCTAAATGGGTGGCCGGCCCTCACACCTCGGGTCATGGGGCTGAAGGGGTGCCCGGCCCTCACACTCCGGGTCATGGCACTGAAGGAGTGACCGGCCCTCACACCCCGGGTCATGGCACTGAAAGGGTGCTCGGCCCTCACACCCCGGTTCATAGCACTGAAGGGGTGCCCGGCCCTCACACCCCATTTCAGGGCACTAAAGGGGTGCCCGGCCCTCACACCCCGGCTCATGGCACTGAAAGGGTGCCCGGCCCTGACGCCCCCGGTCATGTCACTGAAGGGGTTCCCCGCCCTCACACCCCGGGTCATGGCACTGAAGCGGTGCCCGACCGTCACACCCCTGGCCATGGCACTGAAGGTATGCCCTGCCCTCACACCCCGGTCCATGGTGCTGTAGGGGTGCCCGGCCCTCACACCCCGATTCATGGCATTGAAAAGGTACCCGGACATCACACCCCGATTCATGGCACTGAATGGGTGCCCGGCCCTCACACCCTGGGTCATGGCACTGAAAAGGTGCCCGGCCCTCACACCCCGTGTCATGTGAAGGGGTGCCCGGCCCTCATACCCTGCCCAGCCTAGTGCCCGGCCTCACACCCCGTTTCATGGCACTGAAGGGGTGCCCGGCCGTCACAGCCCGGCTCATGGCACTGAAGGGGTGCCCGTCCCTGACACCCCGGGTCATGTTACTGAAGGGGTGCCCGGCCCTCACACCCCGGGTCATGGGGCTGAAGGGGTGCCCCGCCCTCACACCCCGGGTCATGTCATTGAAGGGGTGCCAGGCCCTCACACCCCGGGTCATGTCACTGAAAGGGTTCCCGGCCCTCACACCCCGGGTCATAGCACTGAAGGGGTGCCCGGCCATCATACCCCGGGTCATGGTGCTGGAGGGGTGCCCGGGCCTCACACCCCGATTCATGGCACTGAAATCGAGCCCGGCTCTCACACCCCGGGTCATGGCACTGAAAAGGTGCCCGGCCCTCACACCCCGGGACATGGCACTGAAGCGGTGCCCGGCCGTCAAACCCCGGGCCATGGTGTTGCAGAGATGTCTGGACCTCCCACCCCGGGCCATGGTGCTGGAGAGGTGCCCGGCCCTCACACCCCGGGCCATGGTGCTGAAGGGGTGCCCCGCCCTCACACCCTGGGCCATGCTGCTGGAGGGGGTGCCCGGCCCTCACTTCCGGGTCATGTCACTGAAAGGGTGCTTGACCCTCACACCCAGGTCATAGCACTGAAGGGTGCCCGGCCCTCATACCCCGGGTCATGGTGCTGGAGGGGTGCCCGGCCCCCACATCCCGATTCATGGCACTGAAATCGAGCCCGGCCTTCACACCCCGGTTTCATGGTGCTGAAGGGGTGTCCGGCCGTCACACCCCCATTCATGGCACTGAAGGGGTGCCAGGCCCTCACATCCCTGGTCATTTGAAGGGGTGCCCGGCCCTCACACCCCAGTTCACAGCAGTGTAGGGGTGCCCGGCCTTCACACCCCGTTTCATGGCACTGAAAGGGTTCCTGGCCCTCACACCCTGGTTCATGGCACTGAAGATTGCCCGGCCGTCACACCCCGGTTTATGACACTGAAGGGGTGCCCGGCCCTCACACTGAAGGAGTGGCTGGCCCTCACACCCCGACTCATGGCACTGAAAGGGTGCTCGGCCCTCACACCCCAGGTCATAGCACTGAAGGGGTGTCCGCCCTCACACCCCTGGCCATAGACCTAAACGAGTGCCCGGCCCTCACATCCCGGGTCATGGCACTGAAGCGGTGCCTAGCCGTCACACCCCTTTCCATGGCACTGAAGGTGTGCCCGGCCCTCACACACCTGGTTATTGACCTAAATTGGTGACCGGCCCTCACACCTCGGGACATGGGGCTGAAGGGGTGCCCGGCCGTCACACCCCGGGTCATGGCAATGAATGAGTGGCTGGCTCTCACACCCCGGGTCATGGCACTGAAAGGGTGCAAGGCCCTCACACCCCGTGTCATGGTGCTGAAGGGGTGCCCGGCCCTCAAACCCCGGGTCATGTCACTGAAGGGGTGCCCGGCCCTCACACTCCGGGTCATGGTGCTGGAGGGGTGCCCGGCTTTCACACCCCAATTCATGGCACTGAAAGGGTGCCCGGCCCGCACACCCCAGGTTATGTCACTAAAGGGATGCCCGGCCCTAACACCCCGGGGCATGGTGCTGAATTGGTGCCCGGCTTTCACACCCGGATTCATGGCACTGAAAGGGTGCCCGGCCCTCACACCCCGGGTCATGGTGGCTGAGGGCTGCCCGGCCCTCACACCCCGGGTCATGGGGTTGAAGCGGTTTCCGGCCATCACACCCCGGGTCATGGTGCTGATGGGGTGCCCAGCCCTCACACCCCTGGTCATAGACCTAAACGAGTGCCCGGCCCTCACACCCCTGGTCATAGACCTAAACGAGTGCCCGGCCTTTGCACCCCGGGTCATGGCACTGAAGGAGTGACAGGTCCTCACACCCCGGGTTATGGCACTGAAAGGGTGCGCTGTCCACACATCTGGGTCATGTCATTGAAAGGGTGCCAGGCCCTCACACCCCGGTGTCATGTCACTGAAAGGTTGCCCGGCCCTCACACCACGGGTCATAGTACTGAAGGGGTACCCGGCCCTCATACCCCGGATCAGGGTGCTGGAAGGGTGCCCGGCCCTCACACCCCGATTCATGGCACTGAAATCGAGCCCGGCCCTCACACCCCGGGTCATGGCACTGAAAAGGTGCCCGGCCCTCACACCCCGTGTCATGTGAAGGGGTGCCCGGCCCTCACACTCCGGTTCATAGCTCTGTAGGGTTGCCCGGCCCTCACACCCCGTTTCATGGCACTCAAGGGGTGCCCGGCCCTCACACCCCGGCTCATGGCTCTGAAGGGGTGCCCGTAACTGACGCCCCGGGTCATGTAACTGAAGGGGTGGCCAGCCCTCACACCCCGGGTCATGTCACTGAAGGGGTGCCCAGCCGTCACACCCCTGGCCATGGCACTGAAGGTGTGCCCGGCCCTCACACCTCGGGACATGGGGCTGAAGGGGTGCCCGGCCGTCACACTTCAGGTCATGGCACTGAAGGAGTGGCTGCCTCTCACACCCCGGCTCATGGCACTGAAAGGGTGCTCGGCCCTCACACCCCAGGTCATAGCACTGAAGGGGTGCCCAGCCGTCACACCCCTGGCCATGGCACTGAAGGTGTGCCCGGCCCTCACACACCTGGTTATTGACCTAAATGGGTGACCGGCCCTCACACCTC
>NW_024742194.1:0-12220 GCF_018991925.1 Homarus americanus
ATTCTGAGTTTTTTTACACTCGAACACTTGACGCACAGATATGTTGTACTGGCCACCTGCCAGCTGGCGATACTGACCAAATCTTTCTTCAAGATCATCTGTCCTGTCTGAAATTTACCTGTTAGTACATATTAAGATTTTAGTTCATTTATGCAATAATCTGTCAGTTCTGTCATTACCTGTGTGGTATGTTTCAAGGCCGTAAATTCTTTGTTATATGTTTAGCCTTTTACGTCGATGATCGCCCGAGTTGGCCAGAAAAATCATTACCGAAAAATATTTTTCCTCAGCATCCTGACCTAATTTCATTCATCATTAGATAATATTCTCCATTAAATGACAAAATAAAGCACAAAGGAGACAGGACTTATTCTCGAGTTAATTTCATTCATTTACTTTATGCTCAAGCTGCACACCAGCCAAGCTACACACCAGCCAAGCTGCACACCAGCCAAGCTACACACCAGCCAAGCTACACACCAGCCAAGCTACACACCAGCCAAGCTACACACCAGCCAAGCTACACACCAACCAAGCTACACACCAGCCAAGCTACACACCAGCCAAGCTACACACCAGCCAAGCTAAACACCAGCCAAGCTAAACACCAGCCAAGCTACAGACCAGCCAAGCTACACACACCAGCCAAGCTACACACCAGCCAAAATAAAAAAAACAGACGTATTATCAGTAAAATTTCGTTCGACTAAGATATTTACAAAATGGTTACATCTAATTTATACAAAATCTTGCTAATGTAATAGCAGCTAATAAACAAATATTAAATTAAGTGACGTCAGCTCCATCAGGCCTTGTATCTCTGGCCGCAAGAGGAAGAAGAATAATGTAAGCTGGATATATAATTTACTTAGCAGGGATATATGGGGTGAATTTACTACTGGTTATGAAGACTAAGTTTAAATACTCGATAACAAAACTAATTTAGTAATATTAAAATAAATATAAATTTCACGCAAAAATTAGAGGAAAGTTTACCTATTTACCTGTAATGTGAGGAAGTAGTGCAGCGCCTACCTGGTGGTTCCTTGAGCCAGGTAATGTTACTCCATGATCCTCCCTGCCGCTGCCAGAAGCAATAACACCAAGCTCACTGACGTCAAGTGTGAACCTTAGCGTGTGGGTTCAACCACCGCCTTATGATCCTACACTAAGTCCTTATACACTTCTTGGCATCAGCTTACGTAATTAGGCAACATGGAACAGCGTAAAGGCTCAAGGTAAATGACCACCATCGCTGTATATCAGGTCAACTTTGAAGGTTTACTCGATAAGGGAGTAATTTAATCTCGTGTTACAACACAACATTTTTACAGCACATTCGTTGCCTTAATTAAGAGAGGAGTAATTATTATACACCTCCGAATATTTTCTCCTTTCAAATGCAACACATTTATGCAGATTCACCGGACAGATAAGTCGTTCTCTCTTTTTTTAATGTTTAGGTAGATTGATGCACCAAAAAAATACAGCAAACATCTTATTTTCTGAGAGAGAGAGAGAGAGTGTGTGTAATAACAGCTCGAGAAATTGTTCAGAACTTTAAAAAAATAATTACTGAAATGACTTCGTTCATCTTCTCGAGCTGTAACTTATAAATAATAATGATGATGATGATGATGATGATGATGATGATGATGATGATGATGATGATGATGATTATTATTATTATTATTGATAGATAACACCTCCGTCAGTACTTTATGGCAGGTGTTGACGCTGTCATACAGAACTTATCAAATATGGTAGCAGTTATGTCATAAAACTCCATCAACAAATACCGCAACATAATGGAATGATAAATAATGGCTTGAAGGTTTTCTTACAATGCCGTACAGCACCAGCGTGGTCCACAGGGAATCGTTGAAGCGTGTCAGTCCATTTCAAAACCCCTGAGGGAAGGGGAGACACAAAGAACGCATTTGCTCCCCCTTTGACGCCTCAGTGGTAGTTTGGTGTTAAAGATCACATTTTGCCGAGACGATACGATTTATAAAATTATTAAACTGAAACAATGTCCAAGACGTTGATGGTAACGTGAAGGTGTCGGGAAAGTGGAACCTATCGGTGCCAACACGCTGTAGTAATTTAGGAAAGCTTTCATCTTGCCATAGGAGGTCAGTACTGTTATTTATGGACCAGTATCACACATTATCATTTATACCCCACCTCAGTGTTTGTGTTCGAGAGAGTGGTCAGTTGGCTTCATTATAGCGTTAGACTGAGACTTGGTATCATATAGGGAAGTAACCCTTAGACTCTCTAATACAGATCCCAGTGGTGTCCGTGTTAATGATACGGTTGTATGGCAGCAGCAAGATGGAACAGGGTGTCCATCTCCCCTTAAAAGTACCGTCCTGGGTTCAGTGATCACGTTGACATTCACACATAAGAACATAAGAACATAAGAATGGAGGAAACTGCAGCGGGCCTATTGGACCATACTGGGCAGTCCCATTTACACCCAGCCCCTATTGCTCATATGTCCACCCAACCTACGCCTGAAGCTATCCTTCAGTATACCTCATTTATCATAGAACATTAACATCATCTGGAGCAGTCCACTTAACATGGTTGTAGTAAGAACATATGCCAATGTTACCACGATTATCACTTCGTTATTTATTTTATTTAATTTAATTTTTATTTTATGTTTTAATTAATATTCTAAGTATATACATATTTTATAGTGGAGTTGATACACATTAGTCTGACAAGTGAGGGAAGCAATACAACATGAGTTGTATTAAGGTGAAACAAGGTGACAGAAACAGTGAGGATCATGTCTTAACGGCAATATATATAATTATTGAAATGGTAATCTTTTTCTATCTACGTGACGATATATGACATAATGGTATTAGTGGTATAAAGAATGTGTTACTATAATTTTGGATTTACAGTATATATATTGGGCTCAAAGAACGAAAACGAACACAACGCGTTGTGGATGTTTTCAAAAGAACCAGAAAACTAAATTTTGCTTCTTGTGTTTTACCCAATAGATACAACCTAACCTAACCAAACCTAATGTAACCAAACCTAATCAAACTCAACCCAAAGAAACGCAACGTAACGTAACCTAACCTAACCTTACCTAACCTATAGCAAAATTTCGCGTTCTGGTTTATTTATCAAACAACCGAACCATGAACCCTCGAGAGTTGTGAACCCGAAGCAGTAGACTGATACATTATTCTGTCCATAAATGCTTCAGGTTCATGAATCTGAATCTCTTGAGGGTACCTAACCTAACCTAACCTTACTGCCTGGAACACACACAAACAAATATAACTAAATAATATAACAGGGAGTAAGAGGAGCAGGAAGAGGGAGGAGGAGGAGGGAAGAAAAAAGTGTGTCGGGAGGAAGATGGGGGAGGAGGAGGGAAGAAAAGAGTGTGTCGGGAGGAAGATGGGGGAGGAGGAGGGAAGAAAAGAGTGTGTCGGGAGGAAGATGGGGGAGGAGGAGGCAGAGGAAGAGAGTGTGTCGGGAGGAAGATGGGGGAGGGGGAAGAGAGTGTCAAGAAGAAGGAGGATGAGAGAGTGTCCAGAGAGGAGTGGTGGTGAGTTACACGCCTGGTGACCGCCTGAGTGACAGGTGAGGGGCGAGGAGAGGCCAGCAGATAACAGTGGACCCCTCCCAATATTCTCGCCCTATATAAACGACCCCACGTAAAAAAAAAAGTACTGTGTATATTGATGATAATTATAATATAGAAACAATATTAATAATAATAATATTAATAATAATAATAATAATAATAATAATAATAATAATAATAATAATAATAATAATAATAATAATAATAATAATAATAATAACAATAAAAATAATTATAATAATAATATTAACAATAATAATAATAATAATAACGCTGCAAATAATAATAATAATAATAATAATACTAATAATAATAATAAAGATTATAATAATAATAATAATAATAATAATAATAATAATAATAATAATAATAATAAAAATTATAATAATAATAATAATAATAATAACTAATAATAATAATAATAACAATAATAATAACTAATAAAAAAAATAATAATAATAACAATAATAATAATAGCAATAATAATAATAATAATAATAATAATAATAATAATAATAATAATAATAATAATAATAATAATAATAATAGTAATAACCCTGCTAATAATAATAATAATAATATTTGTTTGTTCTTTCCAACAATTTCTCTCCTAAGTAACAACTCATTCGTACAACAATGAACAACACACTAACAACGGTAAATCAAACAACGGTAAGAACATTTTCAAAAACTACATAACAGTTTCATCAGCCAAGAGCAACAGGGAGTAGCAAAAGGCAGACAGACTAACGGGTCACAGACAAATGACTTTTGTATTAATGTACTACAACACTATAACACTATAACATCACTACAACACTGTACTACAACACTATAACATCACTACAACACTGTACTACAACACTATAACATCACTACAACACTGTACTACAAGACTATAACATCACTACAACACTGTACTACAACACTATAACATCACTACAACACTGTCCTACAACACTATAACATCACTACAACACTGTACTACAACACTATTACATCACTACAATACTGTACTACAAGACTATAACATCACTACAACACTGTACTACAAGACTATAACATCACTACAACACTGTACTACAAGACTATAACATCACTACAACACTGTACTACAACACTACAACATCACTACAACACTGTACTACAACACTATAACATCACTACAACACTATACTACAACACTATAACATCACTACAACACTGTACTACAACATTATAACATCACTACAACACTGTACTACAACACTATAACATGCTAACACTGTACTACAACACTATAACATCACTTTGCTTTTTCCATGCTACAACACTATAACATCACTACAACACTGCCACATCTTTCACACTATCACTGCTTACTATAACATGCTCACAACACTATAACATCCACTACAACACTGTACTACAACTTTTATCACTACAACACTGTGCTACAACACTATTACATCACTACAATACACTGCTACCCAAGATATAACATCACTACACAACACTGTACTACAAGACTATAACATCCCTACTACATAACACTGTACTCCAAACTATAACATCACTACAACACTGTGCTACAACACTACAACATCACTACAACACTGTACTACAACACTATAACATCACTACAACACTATACTACAACACTATAACATCACTACAACACTGCACTACAACACTATAACATCACTACAACACTGTACTACAACACTATAACATCACTACAACACTGTACTACAACACTATAACATCACTACAACACTGTACTACAACACTATAACATCACTACAACACTGTACTACAACACTATAACATCACTACAACACTATACTACAACACCATAACATCACTACAACACTGTACTACAACACTATTACATCACTACAACACTGTACTACAACACTATAACATCACTACAACACTGTACTACAACATTATAACATCACTACAACACTATACTACAACACTACAACACTACTACCAACACTCTAACATCACTACCAACACTATGCACAACACTATAACATCACTACAACACTGTACTACAACACTATATATCCCACTACAACACTGTGCTACCTTTCTGTATCACTAACTTTGTGCTTTCCACCAACATTATAACATCACTACAACACTATGCTACTGTACACGGCACTACTACAACGCTTAACATCCGCCCCTGACATATGCTACAACACTACAACATCACTACAACACTGTACTACAACACTATAACATCACTACAACACTGGACTACAACATCACTACAACACTGTACTACAACACTATTACATCACTACAACACTGTACTACAAGACTATAACATCACTACAACACTGGACTACAACACTACAACATCACTACAACACTGTACTACAACACTATAACATCACTACAACACTGGACTACAACATCACTACAACACTGTACTACAACACTATTACATCACTACAACACTGTACTACAAGACTATAACATCACTACAACACTGGACTACAACACTACAACATCACTACAACACTGTACTACAACACTATTACATCACTACAACACTATTACAGCACTACAACACTATACTACAACACTATAACATCACTACAACACTGGACTACAACACTATAACATCACTACAACACTGTACTACAACACTATAACATCACTACAACACTGTACTACAACACTATTACATCACTACAACACTATACTACAACACTATAACATCACTACAACACTGAACTACAACACTATAACATCACTACAACACTGTACTACAACACTATAACATCACTACAACACTGTACTACAACACTATAACATCACTACAACACTGTACTACAACACTATTACATCATTACAACACTGTACTACAACACTATTACATCACTACAACACTGTACTACAACACTATTACATCACTACAACACTACAACATCACTACAACACTGTACTACAACACTGTAACATCACTACAACACTGTACTACAACACTACAACATCACTACAACACTGTACTACAACACTGTAACATCACTACAACACTACTACAACACTATTACATCACTACAACACTGTACTACAACAATACAACACTGTAAGATCGCTACAACACCATAACTTCCCTATAACACTATACTACAACACTATAACATCACTACAACATCAAAACTCCACTACAATAGTATACTACAACTCTATAACCACTAAAACACTATCATCACAACACCAGAACTCCACTATAACGCCACTATAGAACTATACTACAACGAAGTATCATCACTACACTATTGCATCTTCACCGCAACAGCTTACCTCCACAATATAAACAGGAAATCTTGGGATGAGAAACTGGATTTAACCAGTTTTCGACTTGAATTTTTCATTTACTCCTCGAATTTTGAATACTAGGTCCTTGAGCAACCTAAACCTGAGGGTAAATATACCTCAGGATGGACACCAGCAGGTACGTAAAACAATCGGTGCGTGCACTGTGCGAAATCTGTGAATGCCATTTTGTAAACGTGTTTGGGGATGGGGCCTTTGAGTTCGTGGCTGATCCTACCTGCATGAAGCCTTTGGGTCACGGGACCTACGGGTCTTGTCACTTGGTTACAGTGTCCAATAGCCAGTGGGTCATCAAGGCCATTCCAGCTACACCAGCTATTGTTTTAACTCTGCAGAAGGAAATCCAGGCCCTTTCAGTCCTGCAGAATGTACCCGGTCTTCAGAAGATAATCGGAGTGTGTCCCTCGAAGCTCACCCTCCTCACCGAATACGCCGGGGAGAGCCTGGACAAATACCTCCAGACCCACACCTGCACCATAGGCCAGCGCCTGCAGATCGTAAAACAGGTCACCCGAACCCTGCTGGCGGTAAAGGAGCGGGGATGGGTGCACACCGATGTCAGGTGTGAAAACATCTGCATCCAAAATACCCCCAGTGGGATTCGTGCTACGCTCATTGACCTTGGTCTGTCTGCACAAATAGGAAAATTTAACCGATTCCCTCCCGGAACAAAGTCGCCATTCTACATGGCCCCTGAGGTGGTCAAGAACAGTCCAGTGACCTCTCAGGCTGATGTATACAGCATGGGTCGCCTTCTACAGACTGTTGTCGGTGTTCACCATCTCAGCCGTGAAGCACAGCGATGGGTGAGCCACGCCATCAACCCCGTCCCTAACCTTCGAAACAATATGGAGGTTTTGGCACGGATCCTAGAAATAAGGACTTGAATCCCAGGCACAGGTCACCTAAGCCTCTCCAATCTCCACCGGCGGCAACCACCCAATCTACTTTAAGAAGGATGAAGGAGGAGAAGGAGGAGGAGGAGTGAGAGAATTAGTTACAAAACACCGAGAGAAACTTGTAACTATAAGAGAAAAATTAATAAACAGATAGATAAATAGGTTAAATAGGAGAGCGAGAGAGGGAGAGAGAGAGAATTTTATCGTACGTGGAAGACATCTCATAATTTCTTATGATTATTTGAGAAAACAGGTGACACACACACATATATACACAAACACACACACACACACACACACACACACACACACACACACACACAGTCATTCAGTAAACTTCTCCGGCAGGTAATTACAGGTACACAGGTTATTTAATATTGTTGTGTTGCTCTGAGGTGTCTAACTGTCTGTCTCATGTCATCTGGTGTCCATGGTCACTCTTTATGTATTTGACACGGGTTCGAGTACCGTGCTTGGCCCGGACACACGTGGGAACTCTGATGTTGATGAGTTACGTTAATTAAATACAATAATAATAATTGCAGAAAGAGTTGTGATGTAGGACCTAACCTAACCTAACCTAAATAGCGTTAAAGTGGTTAAAATCTTAAGGTGTAATAAACTACGGTGGTGAGACAACTTTCAGTAACTTGAAACAACTTAAGATTAACCTATTTGGAATAAATGTAAAATATATTATTTTACATTTTTATAAGAAAAAAGTATTACCCTGTAAATAGTTGCTGGTTTCAGCGTTATATTCCGGTGATCCTTGTGAGGCTTCTGTCCTGACCAGTATGACGACGATATTGTAACCTATCAAATGTTCTTCAAACTATGTAAACAGTCGGCACAGTCCAGGAAGACAGGTGCTACAGCCAGCATAGATAAGAACCTCAACTCATATATATAGATACACTAAGGCAACACAACCCAAACACACAAAGGCTAAACCAACACGACTAAGGCGTACAGAGCTCTTAGTCAGTAGAGAAAGTCTTCTTATTAAGGGTGAGAGGAACATAGTATCACCGTCACTCTCCCAGGACGAGAAAACAACAAATGATCTGCCGAAATCGTTGGACACGTGGAGGCCCGGCCAGCCAACTCTCCTGACAGTTTAATTGGCTCTCGATGCTGCTCCCTGACGTCCACCACAGCTCCCACCCCCATCACCAGCCACACACCACACCAGCACAAGAAACACCAAATGAAAACTGATTAATTCACTCCTGACTTCTCCCAGAATTCCAGGATACTAAATTAAACCAAAATATAAGTCGAGCTGCTCACCTGTTTGTGCTGATGACATGGACATTTCCTTGCATTGTTTTATATATATATATATATATATATATATATATATATATATATATATATATATATATATATATATATATATATATATATATATATATATATATAACACTAATAATAATCGATGCTTTTATCGTTTCTGAAGACCGTCGTCTATTTGTCAACACACGTAAAGGTTACCACGGCTGGGCGAGTCCATTAATTCATATGGCATAAATACTAGTGAGCATCACATAAACATTATAGGGAACAATAATGTTAACGCTTAAGAGAAAACGTTAAAGAAAAAAATAAGTGTCTTTCTAAACTAAGTTGATAAGTTTAGGGGAAATGGACAAAGACCTACAATATATACACACAGTTATTAACAACTGTAATACTATGACTTCTACATAAGTTTGGCTGTAGGTTCATGTTATTGTATGTCTAAAACCTATAAGATTTAACCTAACGTAGCTTTAACTATGTTTATTAGTTCTCAGATTAGTGTGTGGACATATTAAATAATCTTCTTCCACATCCTTAAATCTGTCCTTTATTGAGCTGCAAATCTTCACTCTTTCCAAATTTCAGAAAAAATATCTTTCAATATTCTAAAAATCTTCTGCTACTCAAACAACAAAGACATTAAAAGGATAGTTACATTACCCTCGTCTCAGCAGCACCGCCTCAGCTCCACCCTCTCTCGAGACCCAACGCTCTTACTCTCTCCCTCATCCACCATCCTCCTCTACACACGCTCAACTTTTTTAACTATCCAGTATTATATCTTTTGTACACTTCCTTCCCCCATTCCGTCTCCAGGTGCCGCCCGAAGTTTGTTCTTCAAGGGTTTAAATTACGAAAGAGAGGTACTGATTGTTTGCTCTGTTATTGTTTGTCTGGGTGATATCTCAGGCACTTTTTGAGCAGGAAGATGAAATTTGGACACAAAATTAACCTGAGGCTTTGGCATCCCCTCTTTTACTCATCTTTTGTTTGTGGTATAGCATGGGAGGGGCGGCGGTGTCTTTTGGACGTACCATTACTTGTTCACTTTATTTTGCAAATAATGAAATACAAATTGAAATAAAAGGATTTTACTTATAGTTTGGCGCTTCCGACACAGAACGTTAACCTGACTTGTGAACTGAACATTGAACTATTTTCTCTCGACCGCCTTCACTATAAAGTTAGGTACAGCTGGGTGGACTGGTAGTGCCTCGGGGTCAAATCAGAGACTCTTGGGACAGGAGGCGAGGGGTGCATCCATCCGGCCGCCAGACCCCTATCTTAGGGTTAACGCCACCTAAGATGACCAGTTTCATCAACACACACACACACACACACACACACACATCCTTGACCACCAGAAGGTCAAGACCCCAATACCTGGCGCTCCTCTGGAGCAGCCAGGTCAACTGACAAGTTAAGCATACCAACTCCTCTAGACCCTCCTCCCCACCGGAATATCAACAAGTTCACGCTAGAAGTTGCTATTTCATTTAGGAAAGGAATGGAACCAGTGTTAAACAGAGGTGAACGGTGGTGAACAGTGCTTGAGTCAGTGAGAACAACTCAGCAGTGGCAGTGGTACCCAAGTTGACCTTCACACAGTGAGGTCCCAGGTACTCAGTGATAACGGCCCGACCCAACAACAGCGATGTGTTAATCCGTCTACGATAGGAAGGCCTGGGACCACACCTCACTCATAGAACACCGTCTGTGAGGGAACTACTACACCACGTGAGGTCCCTCATAACACCATCTGTGAGGGAATTACTACACCACGTGAGGCCCCTCATAACACCATCTGTGAGGGAATTACTACACCACGTGAGGCCCCTCATAACACCATCTGTGAGGGAATTACTACACCACGTGAGGCCCCTCTTAACACCATCTGTGAGGGAATTCCCCACCACATGAGGCCCCTCATAACACCATCTGTGAAATTACTACACACACGTGAGGCCCCTCATAACACCATCTGTGAGAAATTACTACACCACATGGTACATAACACCATCTGTAGAGGGGTACTACCGTGAGGCCCTCCTGCCTGCATCTAATGAGAATTACTACACCACGTGAGGCCCCTCATAACACCATCTGTGAGGGAACTACTACACCACGTGAGGTCCCTCCTAACACCATCTGGGAGGGAGTTACTACACTACGTGTTTGCTGTTCAACACCTACATTAATCTGTATGTTCACTGTATGTTCCTTTACCTTTCTCTAATGAAGGCTTTTGTTAAACCACCAATGTATGTAATAAGTCATTTATGCCCAATGTATATTTTCAGCCTTCGGGCTGCAGAACTTTTTCAATAAACCGTTAATTATTATTATTAATTATTATTATGCACACACACACACACACACATATCGAAGAAGAGAGAGAATATAAAAATCTATAATGTTTTTTTCCCTATTCTTTTGTTATTTCTTTTAGATAACAAGTTACAGGTAATTATGTAATGGTCTCAAGATGCAGGTAAATAATGGCCTCTGTCACACCACCCATATATCACTTTAATTCTATCATCTATATCTGTTGCTGTACTCAAGCTATATTACCTATAATTTATATATTAAAATTGAACACCTTGTACAGTCACACACAGTAATGTCACCCATCTTATCCTTAATTGTCTTATATATTATTTAAAACATCTACACAAACCTTCATCCTTCTTCACCATCACTGTATTCACTCATTTATCTGCTCTTCTTTATGTCTTTATTCCATGCACTTTATTCCTTACCCATAACCTTCCGGCAACAAGTTCATGGTTCTCTTAGTCTTCCTCCCTGTAGTGTCTGAAGTCCTCTCTTATATACACAAGTTTATGACAATATACGAGTTAAATGTCTCAGGTCTTCGTCCCCTTTTAAAATCAATTTCACCGTCCAGGACTATTTCAATCCCTGCCTCAACTTTTATTAGATCTGAAACTCATCTTTCGAGCTAATGACCAATCTTGTGTTCTTCTGCCGCCACAGGTGGAGTATTCTTCTTCACTGGTTTGTCTCTCTTTCTCTCTGACTGTGTACTCTCAAC
>NW_024742195.1:0-13609 GCF_018991925.1 Homarus americanus
ACACCCCGGGTCATAGCTCTGAAGGCGTGCCCGGCCCTCACACCCCGGTCATGGCACTGAAAAGGTGCCCGGCCCTCACACCCCGTGTCAGTGAAGGGGTGCCCGGCCCTCACACTCTGGTTCATAGCTCTGTAGGTGTGCCCGGCCCTCACACCCCGTTTCATGGCACTAAAGGGGTGCCCGGCCCTCACATCCCGGCTCATGGCACTGAAGGGCTGCCCGGCCCTGACGCCCAGGGTCATGTCACTGAAGGAGTGCCCGGCCCTCACACCCCTATTCATGGCACTGAAGGGGTGACCGGCCCTCACAACCCGGTTCACAGCACTGTAGGGGTGCCCGGCCATCACACCCCGTTTCATCGCACCGAAAGGGGGCCCGGCCCTCACACCCCGGGTCATGGCACTGAAAGGGTGCACGGCCCTCACACCCCGGGTCATGGACCTAAACGGGTGCCCGGCCCTCACACCACGGATCATGGGGTTGACGCGGTTCCCGGCCCTCACACCCCGGGTCATCGTGCTGGAGGGGTGCCCGGCCCTCACACCCCGGGTAAATGTCACTGAAGTGGTGCCCGGCCCTCACACCCCGGGTCACGGCACTGAAGGGGTGCCTGGCCCTCACACCCCGGGTCATGGTGCTGAAGGGGTACCCGGCTTTCACACCCCGATTCATGGCACTGAAAGGGTCCCCGGCCCTCACACCCCAGGTCATGGCACTTAAAGGGTGCACGGCCGTCACACCCCGGGTCATGGACCTAAAAGGGTGCCCGGCCCTCACACCCCGGATCATGGGGTTGAAGCGGTTCCCGGCCCTTACACCCCGGGTCATGGTGCTAGAGGGGTGCCCGGCCCTCACACCCCGGTTCATGTCACTGAAGGGGTGCCCGGCCCTCACACCCCGGGTCATGGCACTGAAGGGGTGCCCGGCTTTCACACCCCGATTCCTGGCACTGAAGGGGTGCCCAGCCCTCACACCTCGGGTCATGGTGCCTGAGGGGTGCCCGGCCCTCACACCCCGGGTCATGGGGTTGAAGTGGTTCCCTGCCATCACACCCAGGGTCATGGTGCTGATGGGGTTCCTGACCCTCACACCCCGATTCTTGGCACTGAAATCGAGCCCGGCCCTAACACTCTGGGTAATGGTGCTGAAGGGGTGCCCGGCCCTCACACCCGGATTCATTTCACTGAAGTGGTGCCGGACCCTCACACCCGGGGTCATGTGAAGGGGTGCCCGGCCCTCACACCCCAGTTCGCAGCACTGTAGGGGTGCCCGGACCTCACACCCCGTTTCATGGCACTCACACCCAGATTCATGACACTGAAGGGGTGCCCGGCCCTCACACCCCGGGTCATGGCACTGAAGGGGTGCACGGCCCTCAAACCCCAGGTCATGGACCTAAAGGGGTGCCCAGCCCTCACACCACGGGTCATGGGGTTGAAACGGTTCCCGACCCTCACACCCCGGGTCATGGTGGTGG
Source organism: Homarus americanus (assembly GCF_018991925.1). Lineage (NCBI taxonomy): Eukaryota > Metazoa > Arthropoda > Malacostraca > Decapoda > Nephropidae > Homarus > Homarus americanus. The sequence continues at coordinate 1,478 of NW_024742195.1, forward strand.
AGGGGTGCCCGTCCCTCACACCCAGGGTCATGGCACTGCAGGGGTGCCTGGCCCTCACACCCCGGGTCATGGTGCTGAAGGGATGCTAGGCTTTCACACCCCGATTCATGGCACTGAAAAGGTCCCCGACCCTCAAACCCCGGTGTAAAGGCCTGGGACTTAGGGATAGAAATCCCTTACCAGGCTAATCAGGATCTTATTATAGGAAAGTCAAGGAACATGGTTTTCCGAGGAATAACAAACAACCGTTAGAGATTGGCATCTCTTTACTATAAAAATATAACAAAACTCTGACACCACTCAACAAACATCAAATAATTACGGGAGGCAAACAATTAAAGGAAGCAAACACTTAAAGGAATCAAACAAATAATAGAATCGAACAATAAAGGGGAGTCAGCAATTAATGGAATCAAACAATTAAATGGAGTCAACAATTGATAGAATCGAACAATAAAGGGGAGTCAGCAATTAATGGAATCAAACAATGAACAAATATTTCCTACGGCAGTGGCCCTGGGGGAAGGTTCTGGAACACGGTGATGCACACTCAGGGCAGGGAAGCGTCCATTCACTCCACACTCAGCAACGTCTTGAAAAGGCAGGAGAACACCGGGGCACCGACGGAAGGTGATGAACTGATGGTCGTGGTATGCGGTAGTGGTAGATGACCAGAGAGTTGGCAGTTGATAGGTGAAGGTCTGGGAACACAGCCCACGAGTCCAGGACCTATGATGAGATCACAGCCAGAATTTGACGGACAGCAGGGTAGCTAGATACTGACGGTATGGCGGCTGGGTTGAATCTGCCCTCGGCGGAGAGGGTTGCTGCCGTTATCACCTCCGTCCAACCACCCCAAGTGTCGTCTGCACCAGCAAACGAGCGAGTTAGCAGCGGTAACTAGCCGGAGGATCGTTTCTGCCCTTACACTGCTCCCCCAACAAAAATCTACTGTAAGGTAGATTAAAACTTAAGATTAGTACACAAAGCATAATCATCTTACAACAAATGCTTAAATACACATTGCACAAAAAAGAAAGGTCATAGAAAAGAATAGGTGGAAACTTGATGTCCAAAACGAAGGCCGTATCAAGGAACTGCACGTGGGGTCCACTTCAGTCCAAGTTTAAGTTTGGGCCTATTTCCTGCCGTAGAGGATTCTTCTATCTCGTCAGGTGTTGGCAGCAACTGGCAACCGAGATCAACAGACTCTGGCGTCCGAACTTCACAGGAACTCTTGCAGGGTAGTGCCTCGACTAACTCCAGCTTGGGGTCGTCGTCAAGGACACGAGCAATGTGGGTCCTGCAATTATATTGCTTTAACAAATTAGCTTGATGTAATTTAGGCTTCTTAGAGGAAGGGGGTGAGAATCGACCAACAAAATCTATGGCTACCCGAGAAGAAGGTTCTGCAACGATGGGTAAGGGTTCAAGTGGAACAGGACGGACTCTACCCTTGGCGGACATACGTGGGCACTGATCACAACTCCTACAAAAAGCTCTAACATCCGCTCCCATACCTGGCCAGTAAAACTGATCAGCAACCTTCCTATAAGTTTTTCTACGAGAACAGTGACTTACAAGAGAGCTCTTGTGAGCTACAGAGAGAATGTTACTACGACAAACAGCAGGGACAACAAGTAAAAACCGACCTACTTTAGCTGGTCGTTTGGATGAAACACAAGACCTGTGTAACACCCCATTAATAGAAACAAACTTATAAACCGACCCATCTCTCACCTGATCCTCCTCCCCGGAAGTCACCTTCTTTCTTACCCGCTTCAGAGTGGCACACGAGTCTTGAAGCTTGGCGAACTCCTTGGGCGTCACAGTCAGTGGCAACAAATTCGGCAGAATCAGGGGATGCGGTCGTTTCACCTTCGCCGTCCGTGGCCCTACAGCTTGGACCTTGGCGGCAGGCGTGGCGGCGTGAGAGGGTGGCGAGGCGACCTCGGCAGGTGGCGAGTCGTCATCAACAGGTGGCGTGAGGACTGGTGCTGGTGGTGAGGAGACTGGTGCTGGTGGCGAGGAGAGTTTTAACGTTTCCGGGTCGTTAGGGTCACGAACACCGGGAACATTACCAATGAGGGCACTAGCAAATTTAATGGGAGCTCTTACCACATTAGACCAACCAGTGAAATAGGGGCAACGCAGGTAGCACCTAACAACAGGGAACTGGTCAACACGACCTAAATAATCGGCGACACTAACCTTCGGGCAGTTGGAGATGTCACCATCAGGCAGGGCTTCTTCAGAGACAATAATGCACGAGCAACCGGTGTCCCTGATGATCGTAGATGCCCATGACCCATTTATAGTTCCGCTGACACAATAGCTGGGACAGCTCCGGTCTTCGAAACAGAACCCGACCTCGAAGCTGGGCGGATGAATGCCCGTAGACTTGAAGGCGCGTGGATTCTTGGGACACCGAGAACGAATGTGCCCCATTTCTCCGCAGTTGTGGCACCGCACCGCTGGTGAGCTTTTCCCCTCTACCCCTGGGGAAGGTTCCTTGGAAGTCGGAGGCTTCGCAATCTTCACCACAGGAGGGGAAGACTTGGGGTAGGCGTTGCGAGCAGACGCCCAGTTGTCGGCAAGATGCACAGCTTCTCCAAGCGTCGCTGGCTGGTGTTCTTTGATGAAAATTCTCAAGTCTGGAGGTAGAGAAGACGAAAACTGATCTAATATCATGAAGTTAGAGAGAGACTTAAAGGTTTCCTCAACCCCTGATGTCTCCAGCCATTGTTGAAATAAACGACCCAGGTGAATCGAAAACTGCTGGTACGTTTCTCCCGCTCTAATCTTCGTTCTGCGAAAATCAGCACGATAACCGTCAGAAGTCTTGCAAAATCCTCGCAAGAGAGCTTGCTTCAACAAGAAGTAATCTCGGGTGATGTCGGCAGACAGGGACGTGTAAATTTTTACCGGCTTACCACTCAGTAGGCTACCCAACCTTACAGCATAGCTATCTGGGGCTACACCAAGCAGCTCAGCTACCCGCTCAAACCTAACAAGGTAGGAGGCGATGTCTTCTCCTTCACGGTACACAGGCAAGCTGGGTTTTACCACATTGTCCTGTATATGGCCAGAGGAGGCTGGTCTACTTGAAGCATTAATCCTAGCCAGTTCTAGGTCCTTTTCTGCCTGCAACTTAGCTAATTCGAACTCTCTTTCTTTCTCCCGTTCCTCCACCTCTCTCTCTTTCTGACGTTCCTCTCTCGCTCTCTGACGTTCCTCTCTCTCGGCATTCTGTTGGGTGACCACATACTGACCAATGTCATTACCTGTCAGACCCAGGGCCACCGCTTGACCTTTCCACACATCAAAAGCAGACATAATGATCCAAAAGGCCAAGAACAAAGGAAAAAACAAACAACTTACCCCGCAAATAGCCAAAGGTAACTCACCTAGTGGCTCAATCAGACCAGTAAATGATTTGATCCGACTGGAGGGAACCTCGTTCCGCACCCAGCCCAGCTGAATCACCTCAGGGTAACGAAACCGCACCAGGTGAAACAACAACATATATGCTATGACAGCATCCACAGTGCACCCCAACCAACACTAATTAACTTCCCCACGTACAAGGGAGAGCAACAAAATTAGCACACAGAAGGAAGGGATAACCACTGAACAACACTTGCTTCCGGGCCACAGACAGCAAGGTGGCGCGCTCACGGCGACTTACAACAACACCGGAACGAATGTTAAACCTCAGAAACCAAAGGTCAGAGACAATCCTGGCAAGGTCGCCACTTGTAAAGGCCTGGGACTTAGGGATAGAAATCCCTTACCAGGCTAATCAGGATCTTAATATAGGAAAGTCAAGGACCATGGTTTTCCGAGGAATAACAAACAACCGTTAGAGATTGGCATCTCTTTACTATAAAAATATAACAAAACTCTGACACCACTCAACAAACATCAAATAATTACGGGAGGCAAACAATTAAAGGAAGCAAACACTTAAAGGAATCAAACAAATAATAGAATCGAACAATAAAGGGGAGTCAGCAATTAATGGAATCAAACAATTAAATGGAGTCAACAATTGATAGAATCGAACAATAAAGGGGAGTCAGCAATTAATGGAATCAAACAATGAACAAATAGTTCCTACGGCAGTGGCCCTGGGGGAAGGTTCTGGAACGCGGTGATGCACACTCAGGGCAGGGAAGCGTCCACTTCGCTCCACACTCAGCAACGTCTTGAAAAGGCAGGAGAACACCGGGGCACCGACGGAATGTGATGAACTGATGGTCGTGGTATGCGGTAGTGGTAGATGACCAGAGAGTTGGCAGTTGATAGGTGAAGGTCTGGGAACACAGCCCACGAGTCCAGGACCTATGATGAGATCACAGCCAGAATTTGACGGACAGCAGGGTAGCTAGATACTGACGGTATGGCGGCTGGGTTGAATCTGCCCGCGGCGGAGAGGGTTGCTGCCGTTATCACCTCCGTCCAACCACCCCAAGTGTCGTATGCACCAGCAAACGAGCGAGTTAGCAGCGGTAACTAGCCGGAGGATCGTTTCTGCCCTTACACCCGGGTCATGGTGTCTGAGGGGTGCCCGGCCCTCACACCCCGGGTCATGTCACTAAAGGGGTGCCCGGCCCTCACACCCCGGGTCATGTCATTGAAGGTGTGCCCGAACCTCACACCCCGGGTCATTGTGCTGGAGGTGTGCCCGAACCTCACACCCCGGGTTATGGTGCTGTTGGGGTGCCCGGCCCTCACACCCCGGTTCTTGGCACTAAAATCGAGCCCGGCCCTAACACCCTGGATCATGGTGTTGAAGGGGTGCCCAGCGCTCACACCCCGGGTCATGTCACTGAAAGGGTGCCCGGCCCTCATCCCAGGTTATGTCAATGAAGGGGTGCCCAGCTCTCACACCCCCGGTGGTTTCACTGAAGGGGTGCCTGGCCCTCACACCCAGGGTCTTGGTACTGAAGGGGTGGCCCGCCCTCACACCCCGGGTCATGGTGCTAATGGGGTGCCTGGCCCTTACACCCTGGGTCATGTGAAGAGGTGCCCGTCCCTCACACCCCTGTTCATAACACTGTAGGGGTGCCCTGCCCCCACGCCCCGGCTCATGTCACTTATGGGGTGCCCGGCGCTCACACCCCGGGTCATGGTGCTGGAGGGGTGCCCGGCCCTGACACCCCGGGTCAAGTGAAGGGGTGCCCGGACCACACACCCTTTTTCAAAGCTCTGTATGGGTGCCTGGCACTCACACCCCGGGTCATGGCACTGAAGGGGTGCCTGGCCCTCACACCACGGGTCATGGTGCTGAAGGGGTTCCCGGCTTTCACACCCCGATTCATGGCACTGAAGGGGTGCCCAGCCCTCACACCTCGGGTCATGGTGCCTGAGGGGTGCCCGGCCCTCACACCCCGGGTCATAGGGTTGAAGCGGTACCCGGCAATCACACCCCGGGTCATGGTGCTGATGGGGTGCCCGGCCCTCACACTCCGATTCTTCCCACTGAAATCGAGCCCGGCCCTAACACTCTGGGTAATGGTGCTGAAGGCGTGCCTGGCACTCACACCCCGGCTCATGGCACTGAAGGGGTGTCCGGCCCTGACGCACTGGGTCATGTCACTGAAGGGGTGCCCGGCCTTCACACCCCGGGTCATGGCACTGAAGCGGTGCCCGGCCGTCACACCCCTGGCCATGGCACTGAAGGTATGCCCGGCCCTCACACCCCTGGTCATAGAGCTAAACGAGTGCCCGGCCCTCACCCCCCAGTCATGGCACTGAAGGAGGGACCGGCCCTCAAACCCCGGGTGATGGCACTGAAGGAGTGACCGGCCCTCACACCCCGGGTCATGGCACTGAAGGTATGCCCAGCCCTCACACCCGTGGTCATAGAGCTAAACGAGTGCCTGGCCCTCACCCCCCGGGTCATATCATTGAAGGGGTGCCCGTCCCTCACACCCAGGGTCATATCACTGAAAAAATGCCCGGCCCTCACACCCAGGGTCATAGCTCTGAAGGCGTGCCCGGCCCTCATACACCGGGTCATGGCACTGAAAAGGTGCCCGTCTCTCACACCCCGTATCATGTGAAGGGGTGCCCGGCCCTCACACTCTGGTTCATAGCTCTGTAGGGGTGCCCAGCCTTCACACCCCGTTTCCTTAGCACTAAAGGGTGCAGCCTCACATCCCGGCTCCTTGGCACTGAAGGGCTGCCCGGCCTGACATGGGGTCATGTCACTGAAAAGTGCCCAGCCCTCACACCCCTATTCCTTGGCACTGAAGGGTGACCATCCTCCTGGCCAGTTCACAGCACTGTAAGTGCCAGCCTTCCTAACCCGTTCATCGCACTGAAGGGGCCAGACCTCCTGCCCCCGTTTCATGACACCTAAGAAAGGGGAGTGCCAGCCCTCACCCAGGTCATATGCTTTTCTGAAAGGGTGGAGGGCCCTCACACCCCGGGTCATAGACCTAAAGGGGTGCCCGGCCCTCACACCACGGATCATGGGGTTGACGCGGTTCCCGGCCCTCACACCCCAGGTCATGGTGCTGGAGGGGTGCCCGGCCCTCACACCCCGGGTCATGTCACTGAAGGGGTACCCGGCCCTCACACCCCGGGTCACGGCACTGAAGGGGTGCCTGGCCCTCACACCCCGTGTCATGGTGCTGAAGGGGTGCCCGGCTTTCACACCCCGATTCATGGCACTGAAAGGGTGCCGGGCCCTCACACCCAGGGTCATGGCACTTAAAGGGTGCACGGCCCTCACACCCCGGGTCATGGACCTAAAGGGGTGCCCGGCCCTCACACCACGGATCATGGGGTTGAAGCGGTTCCCGGCCCTTACACCCAGGGTCATGGTGCTGGAGGGGTGCCCGGCCCTCACACCCCGGTTCATGTCACTGAAGGGGTTCCCGGCCCTCACACCCCGGGTCATGGCACTGAAGGGGTGCCTGGCCCTCACACCCCGATTCCTGGCACTGAAGGGGTGCCCGGCCCTCACACCTTGGGTCATGGTGCCTGAGGGGTGCCCGGCCATCACACCCGGGGTCATGGGGTTGAAGCGGTTCCCGGCCATCACACCCCGGGTCATGGTGCTGATGGGGTGCCCGACCCTCACACCCCGATTCTTGGCACTGAAATCGAGCCCGGCCCTAACACTCTGGGTAATGGTGCTGAAGGGGTGCCCGGCCCTCACACCCAGATTCATTTCACTGAAGTGGTGCCGGACCCTCACACCCCGGGTCATGTGAAGGGGTGCCCGGCCCTCACACCCCAGTTCGCAGCACTGTAGGGGTGCCCGGACCTCACACCCCGTTTAATGGCACTGAAAGGGTGCCGGGCCCTCACACCCCGGTTCATGACACTGAGAGGGTGCCCGGCCCTCACACCCCGGGTCATGGCACTGAAGGGGTGCACGGCCCTCACACCCCAGGTCATGGACCTAAAGGGGTGCCCAGCCCTCACACCATGGGTCATGGGGTTGAAACGGTTCCCGGCCCTCACTCCCCTGGTCATAGTGGTGGAGGGGTGCCCGTCCCTCACACCCAGGGTCATGTCACTGCAGGGGTGCCTGGCCCTCACACCCCGGATCATGGTGCTGAAGGGATGCTCGGCTTTCACACCCCGATTCATGGCACTGAAAAGGTCCCCGACCCTCAAAACCCGGGTCATGGTGTCTGAGGGGTGCCTGGCCCTCACACCCCAGGTCATGTCACTAAAGGGGTGCCAAGCCCTCACACCCCGGGTCACGTCATTGAAGGTGTGCCCGAACCTCACACCCTGGGTCATGGTGCTGGAGGTGTGCCCGAACCTCACACCCCGGGTCATGTCATTGAAGGTGTGCCCGAACCTCACACCCCGGGTTATGGTGCTGATGGGGTGCCCGGCCCTCACACCCCGGTTCTTGGCACTGAAATCGAGCCCGGCCCTAACACCCTGGATCATGGTGCTGAAGGGGTTCCCAGCCCTCACACCCCGGGTCATGGCACTGAAGGTGTGCCCGAACCTCACACCCCGGGTCATGGGGCTGGAGGTGTGCCCGAACCTCACACCCCGGGTCATGGAGGGGTGCCCGGCCCTCACACCCCGGGTCATGTTACTGGAAAGGTGCCCGGCCCTCATCCTGGGTCAAGTGGTGCCAAGGGGTGCCTGGCTCTCACACCCAGGGGCATGTCACTGAAAGGGTGCCCGCCATCATCCTGGGTCATGTCATTGAAGGTGCCTGGCCCTCACACCCCGGGTCATGGCACTGAAGGTTCCCGGCCCTCACACCCCGGGTCATGGTGTTGAGGTGCCTCCGCCCTCACACCCGGGTCATGACACTGAAGGGGTTCCCGGCCCTCACACCCCGGTTCATTGTGCTGGAAGGGTGCCCGGCCCTCACACCCCGGGTCATGTTACTGAAAGGGTGCCCGGCCCTCATCCCGGGTCATGGTGCTGGAGGGGTGCCCGGCTCTCACACCCCGGGGCATGTCACTGAAAGGGTGCCCGGCCATCATCCCGGGTTATGTCAATGAAGGGGTTCCCAGCTCTCACACCCACGGTGATTTCACTGAAGGGGTGCCTGGCCCTCACACCCCGGGTCATGGTGCTAATGGGGTGCCTGGCCCTTACACCCCGGGTCATGTGAAGAGGTGCCCGGCCCTCACACCCTGGTTCATAATACTGTAGGGGTGCCCTGCCCCCACACCCCGGCTCATGTCACTTATGGGGTGCCCGGCGCTCACACCCCGGGTCAAGTGAAGGGGTGCCCGGACCACACACCCTTTTTCAAAGCACTGTATGGGTGCCTGGCACTCACACCCCGGGTCATGGCACTGAAGGGGTGCCTGGCCCTCACACCCAGGGTCATGGTGCTGAAGGGGTTCCCTTCTTTCACACCCCGATTCATGGCACTGAAGGGGTGCCCGGCCCTCACACCTCGGGTCATGGTGCCTGAGGGGTGCCCGGCCCTCACACCCCGGGTCATGTTTCTGAAAGTTTGCCCGGCCCTCATCCAGGGTCATGGTGCTGGAGGGGTGCCAGGCCCTCACACCCCGGGTCATGTCACTGAAAGGGTGCCCGGCCCTCATCCCGGGTTATGTCAATGAAGGGGTGCCCAGCTCTAACACCCCCGGTGATTTCACTGAAGGGGTGCCTGGCCCTCACACCCAGGGTCATGGTACTGAAGGGGTGCCCCGCCCTCACACCCCGGGTCATGGTGCTAATGGGGTGCCTGGCCCTTGCACCCCGGGTCATGTGAAGAGGTGCCCGGCCCTCACACCCCGGTTCATAACACTGTAGGGGTGCCCTGCCCCCACACCCCGGCTCATGTCACTTATGGGGTGCCCGGCCCTGACACCCCGGGTCAAGTGAAGGGGTGCCCGGACCACACACCCTTTTTCAAAGAACTGTATGGGTGCCTGGCACTCACACCCCGGGTCATGGCACTGAAGGGGTGCCTGGCCCTCACACCCCGGGTCATGGTGCTGAAGGGGTTCCCGGCTTTCACACCCCGATTCATGGCACTGAAGGGGTTCCCGGCCATCCCACCCCGGGTCATGGTGCTGATTGGGTGCCCGGCCCTCACACCCCGATTCTTGGCACTGAAATCGAGCCCGGCCATAACACTCTGGGTAATGGTGCTGAAGGGGTGCCCGGCCCTCACACCCCGATTCATTTCACTGAAGTGGTGCCGGACCCTCACTCTCCCGGTCATGTGAAGGGGTGCCCGGCCCTCACACCCCAGTTCGCAGCACTGTAGGGGTGACCGGACCTCACACCCCGTTTCATGGCACTGAAAGGCTGCCGGGCCCTCACACCCCGATTCATGACACTGAAGGGGTGCCCGGCCCTCACACCCCGGGTCATGGCACTGAAGGGGTGCACGGCCCTCACACCCCAGGTCATGGACCTAAAGGGGTGCCCAGACCTCACACCACGGGTCATGGGGTTGAAACGGTTCCCGGCCCTCACCTGGATTATAGCACTTAAAGGGTGCACGGCCCTCACACCCCGGGTCATGGACCTAAAGGGGTGTCCGGCCCTCACACCACGGATCATGGGGTTGAAGCGGTTCCCGGCCCTTAAACCCCGGGTCAGGGTGATGGAGGGGTGCCTGGCCCTCACACCCCGGGTCATGGTGCTGAAGGTGTTCCCGGCTTTCACACCCTGATTCCTGGCACTGAAGGGGTGCCCGGCCCTCACACCTCGGGTCATGGTGCCTGAGGGGTGCCCGGCCCTCACACCCCGGGTCATGGGGTTGAAGCGGTTCCCTGCCATCACACCCCGGGTCATGGTGCTAATGGGGTTCCTGGCCCTCACACCCCGATTCTTGGCTCTGAAATCGAGCCCGGCCATAACACTCTGGGTAATGGTGCTGAAGGGGTGCCCGGCCCTCACACCCCGATTCATTTCACTGAATTGGTGCCGGACCCTCACACCCCGGGTCATGTGAAGGAATTGCCCTTCACAGTTCACTGTACTGTAGGGGTGCCCGGACCTCACACCCCGTTTAATGGCACTGAAAGGGTGCCGGGCCCTCACACCCCGATTCATGACACTGAAGGGGTGCCCGGCCCTCACACCCCGGGTCATGGCACTGAAGCGGTGCACGGCCCTCACACCCCAGGTCATTGACCAAAAGGGGTGCCCAGCCCTCACACCACTGGTCATGGGGTTGAAACGGTTCCCGGCCCTCACACCCCGGGTCATGGTGGTGGAGGGGTGCCCGTCCCTCACTCCCAGGGTCATGGCACTGCAGGGGTGCCTGGCCCTCACACCCCGGGTCATGGTGCTGAAGGGATGCTCGGCTTTCACACCCTGATTCATGGAACTGAAAAGGTCCCCGACCCTCAAACCCCGGGTCATGGTGTCTGAGGGGTGCCCGGCCCTCACACCCCGGGTCATGTCACTAAAGGGGTGCCCGGCCCTCACACCCCGGGTCATGTCATTGAAGGTGTGCCCGAACCTCACACCTCGGGTCATGGTGCTGGAGGTGTGCCCGAACCTCACACCCCGGGTCATGTCATTGAAGGTGTGCCCGAACTTCACACCCCGGGTTATGGTGCTGATGGGGTGCCCGGCCCTCACACCCCGGTTCTTGGCACTGAAATCGAGCCCGGCCCTAACACCCTGGATCATGGTGCTGAAGGGGTTCCCAGCCCTCACACCCCGGGTCATGGCACTGAAGGTGTGCCCGAACCTCACACCCCGGGTCATGGGGCTGGAGGTGTGCCCGAACCTCACACCCCGGGTCATGGCACTGAATGTGTGCCCGAACCTCACACCCCGGGTCATGGTGCTGGAGGTGTGCCCGAACCTCACACCCCGGGTCATGTCACTGAAAGGGTGTCCGGCCCTCAAACCCCGAGTCATGTCATTGAAGGGGTGCCCGGCCCTCACAACCCGGGTCATGGCACTGAAGTGGTTCCCGGCCCTTACACCCCAGGTTATGGTGCTGGAGGGGTGCCCGGCCCTCACACCCCGGGTCATGACACTGAAGGGGTTCCCGGCCCTCACACCCCGGGTCATGGTGCTGGAGGGGTGCCTGGCCCTCACACCACGGGGTCATGTTAATAATACTGAAAGGGTGCTCCGGCCTCATCCCGGGTCATGGTGCTGAGGGGTGCCTGCCCTCACACCCCGGGTCATGTCACTGAAAGGGTGCCCGACCCTCATCCCGGGTTATGTCAATGAAGGGGTGCCCAGCTCTCACACCCCCGGTGATTTCACTGAAGGGGTGCCTGGACCTCACACCCCGGGTCATAGTACTGAAGGGGTGCCCCGCCCTCACACCCCGGGTCATGGTGCTAATAGGGTGCCTGGCCCTTTCACCCCGGGTCATGTGAAGAGGTGCCCGGCCCGCACACTCCGGTTCATAACACTGTAGGGGTGCCCTGCCCCCACACCCCGGTTCGTGTCACTTATGGGGTGCCCGGCGCTCACACCTCGGGTCATGGTGCTGGAGGGGTGCCCAGCCCTGACACCCCGGGTCAAGTGAAGGGGTGCCCGGACCACACACCCTTTTTCAAGGCACTGTATGGGTGCCTGGCACTCACATCCCGGGTCATGGTATTGAAGGGGTGCCTGGCCCTCACACCCCGCGTCATGGTGCTGAAGGGGTTCCCGGCTTTCACACCCCGATTCATGGCACTGAAGGGGTGCCCGGCCCTCACA
>NW_024742196.1:0-12279 GCF_018991925.1 Homarus americanus
GATTACGCATGTGTGGGTATATTCTGTCGCATTTTATAGGTATCTTGCGTCTTTTCTTTATTCCTTCTTTATCATGAGTATCTGTGCCTATTAATACACCACCTCGCAGGATAGTGGAAGAGGAATGGATAGTAACGAGATAATATTCTTTTTACATATACCTTAGCTTGATTACAGGTAACATCAGGTAGAAGTTACATGACTCTTAAGAGTTTTCCTCGACTTGGCTGATTCAACTGTAAGACTTGCTGTATTTATCCTTATTAAAATCCTCCACCTGTAAGACCATCCACTTGTAAGACCCTCCACCTGTAAGACCCTCCACTTGTAAGACTCTCCACTTGTAAAACCTTTAGGGATTTGAAATACCTTGTAAGACTCTCCACTTGTAAAACCCTTTAGGGATTTGAAATACCTTCTCGTCTTGGCTCCACTAGTACTGTACACACCCTCTCTAGCCTTAGTTTACAGTAATGTTGAAGTATATAATGAAGACTCACAGCTCATGGGTTAGAAAAACAAAAGATGCTTGTTTTATTTATTTATTTATTTATTTATTTATTTATAGTTTATTTTAGAATCCCCGAAAGTTAGAACAAAATGGCTGACGGGACTCACAAGCGGGCGGTGTTTACAGTATGGACCAAGAATAAAAAATAAATGAAAAATAAAATAAATAAATCGTAAATTGGTGCATTGTTTCTCCAGGGGTAATTATAGAAGTACAAATGTTCTCCAGCAGTGGGTAACGATCATAGTCACGTATAGAGCTTCCGACGCAGGTAGATTGATATAGATGCATTACCTTGAGTTAGTGGGTTACAGGGGCTTCTTACACGATAATATTAAAGGTGTTTTTTCCTTCTGTTTGTGGCACTTGAGGTGTTTAGGTTAGGTTTAATTAAAATGGTTTAGTTATAATAGTTATATTACGATAAGTTAAGTTGAATTTAGAACTTTTGATTTACATATATCGTGTTTTAGAAGGATTTGTTAGCTAATAAGTTTAATTTGGATAAGTTTAGTTTAATTTAGATCATTTGATTTTACAAGGTCGTATTATAATGACTGGGAACCATATAGAAACCTGTTAGAAGTAAATATTTCTACGGCAGTGAATGAGTAGGTCAATAAGTGGTGTATAGAGCTGCTGACGCAACTTAAACGGTATATACTGTACATTATATGTTATCAGAGCTTTCCTGTTGTACGTAACCGCCTCCGTCAAAGTGTCTTAGTGGCTCATGTGAAGATTAGCCTCTAGTTTATTTAACCTCAAGATTAACTACACTGGCACTGCCTGACCTGACCTGACCTGACCTGACCTGACCTGACCTGACCTGACCTACCTACCCTACCCTACCCTACCCTACCCTACCCTACCCTACCTAACCTAACTTAATCTAACCTAACTTAACTTCCCATGTAGCGTTAGGTTAATCATTAGTTGAAATAAGCTGGGAGGGTTAATCTTCATGTAATCTATCTTAATTAACAATTTTGGTCAGGTGAGGCCTTCTTTACCTTACTCGAGAGCAGGAGGAGGAGGACTTGCTAACGTCTACAGATCATCGTCAACCAAGGCAGATATTGAATACCTTTTGTTTACCTTCGTGGCTTAAGAACACATCTTAACACCATAAGACTATTCGCCTCAATGCAATAATACAGTAATTGATTATTGTATTCTAATAAAATTTACGGTGTATCTTTTGAACCAGATTTATTGTTTGACTTTTGTGAATGAGAAACTGGTTGAGGTGTATTGTGGTAAACATCCTTAAGAGCAGCTCTGTGTGTTCTTACGACCTCAAAGTAACACAAAAGGTAGCCAATATCTACCCTTGGTCAGTCACTTTATGTAGATGTCAATTGTGTCATTTTTCTAGACTTAGTGCCCCCTGGAGGAGAAAGTAAATACAATGTTGATTTATTTTGGTCACAACACACGCTAGTAGATTATTTTTTCCTATTTAACTAAATAATTAACACTATGTAGCTAACTAATTATATGACTCAAAGATGGTAACCAATATGGCGTCGATATTGTTCACATACTCTATGATTAATAGATGTATTGTCTGTTTAATTTTAGGGAAGAATTTAATTTATAAACTTTTGAGAATCTGGATACAGGAGTTTTGTCTTTGCGCGCGTGTGTGTGTGTGTGTGTGTGTGTGTGTGGTGATGATGATGATGACGGATACTTTCCTCTGCAGTGAAAAAAATATCTTGACATTGCAAAGTTTAACTGTAAGCCGAAGGAACGTTTGTAATGTGACTTATTATGTGAAATTGTAACTTGAAATTCTTTGTGAAAAAATATTTCCCTATAAAGTTTGGCAGTAAATGAAGTATTACATCAAGGTGTAACTTGTAGTTCCTTGTGGAGTAAATTACCTAAGTGGACGATACAGCTACTCCAGGGTGTAAGACCTAGAGTAGAAAGTCTTAAGACCTTACCTGAGGTTGAAAGACTCTTATAGTGGAACGTCTTAGGTATTGAAACTTTAATTACAGTAAATAAAATATAATCTACCTAAACATTCCTTCACCTGGCGACAACTAATGATACAGGTGGTGTAATAGCTCTTTAAAATTCCTCCGTTTGATATAATAATGACCACACATGAACTTATAATGTGCAATATCTTGATAACACATTAGCTGCAACATTACACATAGTCCAGTGTATGTGTAGTGAGGGACATCTACCTAAATGAGTTACAGAATGTGGAGTTGAGGCAAAAAAATGTTGGGACATGTTTGAGATCATCAGTTGAGCCAAACGTTTATACTCAATATTGTTTTAATGGTATTTTAGAGCGACCGAAAAATGTAAACAAAATGGCCGGCTAGGCTCGGGGGATCCACGAGTCCTCTTATGAAGGATCGACAATAAATGAAAACAAATCAGATTAATTTAAACACATTTCCAAGAGTATTAGATCCTGTAAAGAGAGAAAATTAATACTTGATATTTGTAGAAGCTTTTTTTTTTCGTCCGTTTTCGTCTTGGTTAAAACAATTGTGGTGGTGTTACCTGTTCCAAACGGTAGACATCAAGGAAATGGATCAAGACCTTAATACTCAAAGGTACACATGATGATTTGTTCCCAAGTCCGAGGATATACTTCACAAAACAGATTAACTTTAGGACACAATGATGGCGAACAAAATAACATCAACATTGCGTACAGCACATATCTTGCTTTGACTCTTAACTCTTGTAATTTTTCGTAATGTTAGTGAATGAAATTGAGATTCTGGGCATATTTTCCTGTTTTTCTTTCTAATCAAGTGTAAAGGAAGATGTACTGTTTATTGATGGATTTGGTGATGTCTTAATAGTGTATTAGTGTGTTAATATTACACAGGTTTGGTATAGTGGTGACGGTAATGTAGTGTAGTAAGGTTTTAACACATGGAGGTGAATTTGTCTTTTATGTTGAGGATTTAAGAACATAAGAACATAAGAAAATAAGGAGTCTGCAATAGGCCGGTTGGCCTGTGCATGACAGCTCCTGTCGAGAGTTACTACCACTCTCTATCATCCATGAATCTATCTAGCCTCCTTTTGAAACTTTCCAGAGTTCCCGCACTTACTACAAAGTTGCTAAGCTTGTTCCACTCGTCCACCACCCTATTTGTGAACCAGTTTCTTCCTATCTCCCTCCTAAACCTAAACTTATCCAACTTGAATCCGTTGCTCCGAGTCCTATCCTGCTCGGATATTATAAGAACTTTATCTATATCCCCTTTATTGATTCCTTTCACCCACTTAAATACTTCTATCATATCTCCCCGCACTCTTCGTCTTTCTAGGGAATGCAAGTTAAGTTTCTGTAACCTATCCTGATATGGAAGGTTTCTAAGTCCCGGAATCATTTTTGTCATTCTTCGCTGCACCGACTCTAGTGAATTTATATCCATTCTATAATAGGGGCACCAGAACTGAACCGCATAATCGAGGTGCGGCCTGATTTGTTAAAGGGAAGATCTGGTGGACGGGGATAATTGTCTGGTTGTGATGGACACGGCTCACCTAACCTAACCCAATCTAACCTAACCCAACCCAACCTAACCCAACCTAACCCAACCCAACCTAACCTAACCCCTATATATGTGTGAGATAAGGTTCTGATTCAAGAACAAGATGCACAAGTTCGAATCCAAATTGAGCTGTAGGGTTTGTTGACTAATTCGGGGCTTCACATTCATAAAACTCTCAAATGGGATACGACTAAACCCGAAGCCCCATCTTCCGTCGGTCGGTCGTTGGTGTCAGGTCAAAGTTCAGTTTGTAGTTCACCTCCTGTGATATGTGTCATTTATCGAAACGAAACATGAGGTTAACGTGAAAACAAAACCTCGAAGCAACACGTATAAACAGGGTCGAGTTTTCATCGGATTTTACGTCATGAAATTTTCCATCTTGAGAGAGAGAGAGAGAGAGAGAGAGAGAGAGAGAGAGAGAGAGAGAGAGAGAGAGAGAGAGAGAGAGAGAGAGAGAGAGAGAGAGAGAGAGAGAGAGAGATTGATTGATTGATTCCGATGCTGAAATTAACACTAAAATTTTATACTGTAATTGAGATAAATGCAGGTAAGGTTGGCGTATGGAATTATTGAAGGACGATCACAGAAATGTTTTACCTGTTTCCTGTGATGTAAGTCCAAAATGGTGTTAATTGTCATGGGTTTATACGTCCAAAATGTTCTTCATATCGTAGGGTTTTACATCCAAATATGCCATCCAAGTCCATATGTCCATTCATCCAGTTAGCTGTTTATCCATCCACCGATTCACCCACCTACCCATCTCTCATCCCATTCAGTCACCCATCTACCCATCTATCCTCCCATTCAGTCTCCCATCCATCCATCCATCCATCCATCCATCCATCCATCCTTCCATCCATCACACGAGGAATAGAATGACCCACTTATAATTTTTCTCTTTCCTGCTGCACTAAGGATCAACCACCCAGAGTGGTATGGCTACCCTGAGTAAGTACACTCTGTATTCCTCCTTTACTCTATTGTGGGTGTAGGTGGTGGGTAGTGTGTGTTTGTGGGTGTAGAACGTGGATAGTAGGTTTGTTTGTGGGTGTAGGGCGTGGATAGTAGGTTTGTTTGTGGGTGTAGGGCGTGGATAGTAGGTTTGTTTGTGGGTGTAGGGCATGGATAGTAGGTTTGTTTGTGGGTGTAGGGCGTGGATAGTAGGTTTGTTTGTGGGTGTGGGGCGTGGATAGTAGGTTTGTTTGTGGGTGTGGGGCGTGGATAGTAGGTTTGTTTGTGGGTGTGGGGCGTGGATAGTAGGTTTGTTTGTGGGTGTAGAGCGTGGATAGTAGGTATGTTTGTGGGTGTAGAGCGTGGATAGTAGGCATGTTTGTGGGTGTAGGGCGTGGATGGTAGGTATGTTTGTGGGTGTAGATACATACATTGTTAAGAGGAATAAATCAAAATGGGAAGAAGATTAAGATAAATATACTGATGATTAATGGTACAGGTGAGTTAATAAAATTGATATAAATAGATAAATACAGTAGATAGATAGATAGATAGATAGATACAGTAGATAGATAGATAGATAGATGTATGATTTTGTATACCGCAAGAGTAACTAAATATTCCTGTACCTGTATTTTCTTTCAGTTACAAAATACACAGGATTATAAATATGAGTATGCACATTGCACATCAGGTGTTACAGTCAGTGGTAATATTTTGTAATACTCTTAAGTGATGAGGTAACAGAGGAAATAGACGGATACTAACGGAGAGTTTTTGTAGAATTAGACAGACATTCAGACAGTAAAAGTTCTTCCGACAATACAAATTTTGACGGTGGAATTTATACACGAGCGTGTATGGATAATTATGATGAGCTGAATTATGGCATCTACGTCTGATTTTCCGTTGTTTAGAATGGATTATTATTATTTTTGTTGAGTTATTTAACAGTTCGAGAAAAGGTTTATTATGGTACTATGTCCTATTATCACACAAGGTCATAATTGAAGTAAAATAACCAATTATACTGTATTATTTTAGACAATACATAAGATCATAAGAACATAAGAATGGAGGAAACTGCAGCGGGCCTATTGGCCCATACTGGGCAGTCCCGTTTACACCCAACCCCTATTGCTCATATGAGCATCCAACCTATGTTTGAAGCAATTTAGCTTATTCGAGTTAATGATGATATTTGGTAACTTGTTTCATTCATCCACTACTCTGTTTCCAAACCAGTGTTTACCTATTTCACGCCTAAATCTAAATTTGTCTAATTTAAAACCATTGTTACGAGTTCGCTCCTGGTTGGATAGTTTGAGTACCTTTGTAATGTCACCTTTGTTTAGCCCTGCCTTCCACTTATACACCTCTATCAGGTCGCCCCTCGCTCTACGTCTCTCAAGGGAGTGCAAATTAAGAAGCTTTAACCTGTCTCTATACTCAAGGTTCCTAATGCCCGTGAATCGGCTGCTTGTCCAATTAACCAGTCCGTTCACACATATTTATATTTGGGTTTTAAGTAACGAAACCCAAACGGTAGTTCCTTTGTTTTATTATAAAAGGTTGTATATATAATTCCCGAGTGTATATCAACCGTAAGTCTCACTGTCTAGGAGTGAATGAGAAAGGGACGGCGTTTATGTATGATAAACGTTTGGTCACGTCCTTTCGATATGAGTTGAGGTGAGCTACTGAAGCTTAGGGGCATCGCAGTGCGTGCTTACAGAAATGCTGAGCTATGGGTCTCGCCCTCTTGGGTAAGTTGCCCGCTCACGTGTCAATCTCATGTCTTACTCATAGACAGTGGAAAGTTACAGGGTGGTGAATCTGAATATAATATCAGATGTATTGACCCATTTATATAATACGTTCTGTTGATGAGACAGGGGCCTATTACATCGCTCGGTCACCTACCAGCCGAGCTCCGTGAGGCCTAAATAACTCACAGAGTACAGTACATCCTAGACAACCCTAACCATGTTATAAACAGATATGTAGACACTAAGCTGGGGAAATTACTGTAGGGGTATTCTCTACTACAGGGGACCTAGACTTTTGTGTCGTACGGGTTAGTATGTTATGAACAATGTTGAATTTGGATGATACTGCCCGGTAATAACAGAACAGGAACATTATTGCCAGAATTAACAGAATAGAGGGAATCGTAAGACTTGGTAGAGCAAATTCCCGTGACAGATAAAATGGCAAGTTATTATTCAAATCAGCAAAATGTGTCTCGTTCAAGAAAGCTAACACTTTTAATTTCTCTGATACTATTTGAATATCCTTGATAGTGAAATTCATTATAGGAAGTGGAATTAAAGCAGACTTGAGTTTTCGATTTAACGCAAAATGCTGATGAGTAGGCAAGGTCCGTAATGTACTACAAGTGATTTCACAGTAATCAGGAGCCTTGTAATGCCCTTTCACAACTAGCTGCTTAACATCATTTTGGCATTTTAAAATTACAGTAGTGAGATTTGGAAAGAACAAATACTGCACATTGTGAAGGTGAGCGTGGAACACAGTCTTTAGACTAACTGGCCTATAACTGCATTGCGCTAACGCTGTGCGTACATTTGGTTGTATGACTGCCAATTCACATATTCCTTCTGCAGCAGGAATAAATGCAAACATGTAGGCTGGACATACGTGTAGGTGTAGATAAGACGACTTACACCGTGACAGTACCTCAGAATCCTCTATTGATAACAATGAATATTCTTCATCTACTAAAAAAAGTTCTTTAGGCCTATCTAGGGTATACAGTGTGTCGTTCACAAACCAGGGGAAGGGTTCTAAATGCCATGCATTAAACTCATGTTGCCCTCGCATAGGAATGTGGATCAGAATTGCATTGTGCGTGAGGGTTGACTCCAACAGTGGGTAATGATATTGAACCTCATTGTCATTGAAAATAGGAGTTAAATGATACTGCAACTTGGCTATTTTTAAAGCTTCAAGAAGCGTCTGCACAGGCACAAGCTTCGCGTCCACACGTCCTATCCCGGCATCTACAATGCTGTTTATTAGTTCATTTTTAGAGGTTACAATTTTATGAACTGAAATTTCAGCAGCATGCAAATATTCTGTGAAGTAAAGGAGCCATTCTAACGTCGGGATTGCTTTCTGTAACCTAGTAACAATCCTCGAAACTTGGTTAGACTCCATTATGATTGCATTTACCTCTGATTCTAGAGCAGTAATCGCGTGAAAGGTTTGAGAAATAACACGATTCTGTTGAGATACAGCTTGAACGACAACGTTCATGAAACTATTGTCGAATTCATCGAAGCTGTGCTGAGACCATGAAGAATGTCCAATGCTGATTGTAGTTAGCCGTCGACGTTTTCCATCTGACGCGAAAGTACGAGTTAACTTCTACTCGCAGAACGTAGTTTCATACAATAGTCATTTGGGACATTTTGCTTCTGAACAGTCTGTAAGGATGTATCAATCACATTATCATCAACTTGAGGTAAGACATTTATCTGGGTCTTCTTCAGACGATCCGCGTGCACGACATCTGCGATCTGTGCATTAGGCTTCCATATTTTGAATTTGTTGCCTGCTTCTTTTGAGATTATGCGGAATGGACCAGAAAATTTCGCCGAAAGTTTGGAGTTCCTTTCAGGTTCCTGTAACATAACAGCGTCCCCAACGTTCAGTGCGATAGGTTTAGCATGTTTATGTTGCTTGATGATCATTTCGGCGCGTGACGCCGCTAGCTGTGATCGTACTTGGTTATGAATTTCTGTAAAGACATGAATTTGTTTTGCCGCAAAATCATCCGTATTATATACCGGGTATGGCGCCTCTGTAAGGATGTCGTAAGGCAGACGTTTATCTGTGCCATAGACAATATAGTAGGGTGTTTTGCCCGTAGAGCTATTAACTGACCCATTAATCGACGCTGCAACCTGCGGTAACCAATCCTCCCATGCGTATTGAAAACCATTAACGATTGGACGCAGTATTTCTAGGATTTTACGATTGGTTCTTTCAACAAGGCCATTAGCCCGTGGATGATAAGCTGTCACAAAAGTTTGTTTAATTCCATATTGTAAACATATATGCTCTATTAGCTCATTCTTGAACTCTGTTCCATTATCAGAGAGTAGAACTTTAGGCGTAGTATATGGACATATGAGATTCATCACTAATGCATAGGCTACTGCTTCGGCCGTTTGCTTTTTAGTGGGATCAAGACCACGAACCTGGTAAAATGATCCACACACACTAAGACGTATCCTGATCCCTGATGACTCATTGGGAGTTGTAACACATCAACAGCGACTGTGTCAAACGGACGGTCTGGTGTAGGATATTGTAATCGGGGCAGGTGATCCTGTCGATCTTTTATGTTGAGCACATGCCAAACAATTAGCTATGTGTAATTCTATGTCTTTCTTCATAGTGTTCCAGAAATACTTCTTTCGTAAATCCGCTAAGCATTTATCACGACCTTGGTGACCTGCTTGTAGGACATCGTGGAACAATGTCATTACTGCTTTGCACAACGTGTCAGGTACGACTATTTGAGACATTACCCTCAGGAGATTTTCTCGTCCTATTGAGCATGTTATGTCGTAATTCAAACTGACTTAAGGGAAGAAATAACTTGGGGAGTTTAACATCCTCGCCCGATTCGAGAGCAAAAATAACAGCTGACCAATATGGGTCGCGTCGTTGCTCATCTTCCAGCTGCGAAAGAGTGAATGATGATACAGGCATTACTGGTGCTATATTTCTTGACAGAGCGTCGGCGACAACATTCGCCCTCCCAGGTAAATACCTAAATTCGGGGTCAAACTCTTGAATTGTCAGATACCAGCGTGTTAATCTGCCTGATAAGTTTCTGCCATGGAACAGTTCGGTGACTGCCGCATGATCAGTAAAAACAGTTATCTTGTAGCCAAAGATAATGTCTTTGAACTTCTTAAGTGCCCACACAACGGCTAACGTTTCTAAATGCGTCACCGAATAACGTGTTTCAGCATCGATTAGTTTGCGATTTGCAAATGCTATCACTCTAAACTTCCCACGCGTGTCCTCTTGCATGAGCACTGCTCCGACTCCAATTCCGGGAGCGTCAGTACAGAGAGTGAAAGGTTGAGTGTAGTCTGGGAATGCTAGAACCGGGGCATTGGTTAGCGCTGTCTTCAATGCCGAAATACTTTCCTCGTGTTCAGCATCCTATATAAACATTGCATCTTTTTTTGAGCAACCTCGTTCGGGGCGATGCTAATGTTGCATAGTCCTTGATAAAGGAACGATAATTACCAGATAATCCGAGAAGGCTACGCACATGATCATTTGAGGTAGGACGCGGGAACTGAGATACAGCTTTGACTTTATAATTAACTGTGTGTATGCCCTCACCGTCGACTACATGACCAAGGAAATGGATTCTGGATTTTAAAAACTCGCACTTTGAGAGTTTTATTTTGAGGCCTGCTGTGGAAAGTTTGGCCAAAACTTCACGCAGTTTTATCAGATGGGAATCGACGTCCTTACTGACTACTATTAGATCATCCAAATAAGCGCAGACTGTGTTACCAATTAGTCCGGCAAACAGGGTGTTGATCATTCTTTGAATTGTTAGTGGGGCATTTCTGAGACCAAATGGCATTCGTAGAAACTCAAAGTGGCCTAGAGGCGTGCTAAATGTCGTGATTTCTCGTGATTTTTCATCGAGTGGTATTTGCCAATACCCACTAAGCAAATCTAAGTTGCTAAATACCGCATTATCCTTGCCTAAGGATTGCAATATGTCACTCAAGATAGGCATTGGGTACCTATCAGGGATTGTTTGATCATTTACGCGCCTGAAATCTATGACAGGGCGCCATCCACCATCCTTTTTCGGGACGAGGAATAATGGGCTATTAAAGGGGGATTTTGAGTGTCTAATGACATTCTCATCTAACATACCCTGTACCATATCTTGCACTACAGCGCGCTGGCTATGAGGTAGTCTATAAGCTGGTACGTAAATAGGGTTGGTTCCTTCCTTTAACGCTATATGATGGGATGTTAAATCTGTCTGACCTAGCGTTTCCCCTGGCAAGGCTACTATTTCCGTAGTCGGCAAGCAGCTCTAACAGGCGTGTCTTGCCCTGAGGATGATCGATCACCTTGACATGTGGTGTTATTTGATCTATTCTGGCCAGTCGAGTCTGTTGGCAATTCGCAACAATACCTCGAATTAGGAATTTATTTGGTTGCACTTCGACATTGCTGTGATATCTATAAAATCACACACATAACATCCTTTCTTTAATTTCTTGATAATGTGAAATTGCTCCCGCAATCCCGTAGACTTGTGTGTGTGTGTACCACAGTAGACACAGCTGATTCCAAGGTCCGGTGATTGGGTCAATGCTCACAAAAATCCTGAGTACAGCAAACCGCCGCTAATTGTTACACAACGTCATCCACAACACCATACCTCAGAATGCTGAGACTATCTCTCAGACCGGATGTGTCATCATCACTAGGGTGGGTGCTGGGTGCTGGTAACTGGGGGTTGTTCACGCCATACGAAAGAATTTTGTTGACAGGATGTTGATTGATGAGCAGTCACAACAACTGCAGTCACGTCCTGTCACACCCTGGGCAGTGAACGAATCATTTGCAGAAACTAATGTTCACTTTAGCTCACAGGATTTTTGCATTGGTGAATTCCTCATTCTGGTAATGGAGAGTACTCTTCAACATTGCAGGTACTATCTTCCAACTCTTGCTGCTGTAATCACGCTGGGGAGGTGTGTGGTTGAGGTCGAGAGATATCTCTGACGCATGATCCGCCTTCCTCTTAATAGGATTGGTGGACAACACTTTCGTCCTAGCGGTGAGCATAGGTTCAGAATGACTCATTGCTGTGTAGGAAACACCTTTAAACGTAACACTATTATTACGTGGATGAACATCTATCATGTTCTTTCGAAGAGTTGGTAGACCAAGTAACCCGTCAGCTGGCAAATTGAACTGCTGAACTATATAAAAGTCCACGTAGAAGGGCGTACCACGTCTTGAGAATCTGAGTGGTAACGCCACCATTCCTTTGATGCTCAGCTGAGTACCTGAAACTCCTTCGAGCTCAGCGTTACTAGGCCTCCATTTGAATTTGCGGTGAGGGAATTTACGTTGTAACTCATGATATGATGTCAAGGCCAATACATTAGCGCAAGCACCCGTGTCTATATCAAGAGCCAATCTGGTATTATCCACTCTCACCCGGCACTGACAACACTTCCA
>NW_024742197.1:0-21248 GCF_018991925.1 Homarus americanus
AAACGCCAGCTGGCTCAAGTGGTGCTCCGAACTCAACGAGCACACCACCCTTGGCAAGATGTGGGCCCAGATCCGAAGGGCATCTGGGAAGGCAACACCACCACCACCAACTCATCCAAACCCAGAAGAGGAAGCCGAGAGACTTGCAAAACTGTTCTCTGACCGAGCAGCAACGAAGAACCTCCCGAGACAGGCGGAGGAGACACAACGGCGTCTGCGACAGGTCAGACTCCAGATGATCGAAGAGGCCTGCAACAGCGAAGATGACACTGACAGACCATTCAACCAGCAAGAACTCCAGAAGTCGCTAAAACGAAGCAAGGATACAGCTCCGGGGGCCGACAGGATAACCTACTCCATGCTCTCTCATGCCGGTACAGCCGGACACGAGGCTCTGCTGCAAGCCATCAATGCTTCGTGGACAGCACAAAGACTCCCACCGGAATGGAAGAAGGCAGATATACAGCCATTCCGAAGCCCAGAGAACCAGACAAGCCGAGGCCCATCTCCCTTCTCAGCTGCATAGCGAAGACCGGAGAAAGAATGGCTCTCAACCGACTCAAGTGGAAAGTAGGCAGCCCACACCCTCACATCTTTGCTTACACCGAGAACACCGGCACAGGCAACAACATCGCCAAGATACTCAGCACAGTGGACAACAAACCAGCTCTGGTGGTCTTCCTCGACCTGGAGAAAGCCTTCGAACTAGCAAATCCTTTGGCCATTACAACTACGCTCGCAAAAAAAGGCGTCAAAGGAAGGTTGCTGGGGTGGATCCAGAACTACCTCACACAGAGAGAAGCACGAGTACGCTTTCAGGGAGCAACCTCAAGCTACAGGGTCCACGAAAACGGAACCCCACAAGGAGGCATCCTCAGTCCAATGCTGTTCAATGTCCTGATGGAAAACTTAGTCAAACTTCCCTTCAGACAAACAGCCAAGCTCCTATGCTATGCAGACGACTTACAGCTTATAGTAAGAGGATCGAACAGACTAGCCAACACGCAACACGCACTCCAACTTATAGAAGAGGAGTGCAACGGACTTGGACTCAAGATAAATCCAGCCAAGTCGAAAGCGATGGCCATCTGCACAGACACACCAGACAAGTTGCTCTCCATACAAAACACGCCGGTAGTCTGGACCAACGCCCACCAGTGTCTTGGAATCTGGTTTGACCAGAAACTCACCTTCAAGCCGCAACTCGAGTATCTCAGGCACAGGACGAAGAGCAGACACAATATAATGAGGTCGCTCACCAGCAAATCCGCAGGAGCAAACCTTCATGTGCTCAAAGCCTGCTACACAGCCGCCATCAGATCGCTGGTAGATTACAGTGCTCCAGCACTCATTGGACTGAGAGAAGACCAAATAGCTAAGGTAGACGTCATCCAAAACAATGCTCTCAGGACCATGCTCGGAGCACCCATGTGGACCAGAATTTGCAATCTGCAAATGGAAACCGAACTACCACCCCTGGCAGTACGAGTCAAGCAGGTGACAGCCGGTCTCCTCGCCAAAATCTGTAGAGCAGACAAGCCCACAGTTGCCAAGATTCGAATCAGCGCCTCCCTCCACCTCGACCACAGAGTGCGAGGGGCCACCTGGTCGCACGAGGCAAGCGAGGTCATCCGACACCTGCAAGCAGAAACACTCGTCAAGAACAACCAAGACACACGAGACAATAGTTACACTGTTCCTCCACCATGGAGCCCTCCACCAGCCACACTCAAATTCACCGACCTCGGCGACAGTAAAGCCAACCTCCAGAAGGAGGACCTCAAAAAAATATCTCTCCAAGCCATAGCCACCGAGACACCGGCTGATGCAGCATCATACTTCACAGACGGCTCGGTGGACCCAAAACATCACAGATCCGGAGCGGCCTTCTACACCCAAGGTCAGACCCTCAAATAGAGACTTTCCAACGACTGCTCCACCCTACAAACAGAACTGGTAGCAATCTCAAAGGCCCTACAACACGCTGCAACACAACACAACAAGTCCGTCATAATTCACACGGACTCGAAATCGGCCATGCAAGCGCTGCAACACAGTCAACCAAGAGACAACGTCCACATCATCACCTCGATCCTCGCGCAGCTACAGGAATTCCAAAGCCAAAACCGACCAGTCGTCTTACACTGGATTCCCAGTCATGTAGGGATCGGAGGAAACGACGTGGCAGACGAAGCAGCCAAGGCAGCTACACGTTCCAGTAGCGTACACATCCAAGTTCCAGCAAGTGTGCAACAGATAAAAAATCACCTCAGAAAGACTGCCAAGCTCCACATCAAAAAGAGCTTCCTTCATGCACTCAACGCTGGTTCCCAATCAGCCAAATGGTACCTGGCGGCCACAAAAGGGGAACCACCTTTCGCAGACAAGAAAACTCCAAGACAAACCCAAGTCAGCCTTCACCGACTACGACTAGGGTACAAGTGCTCCTGGCAGATGATAGGAAATGACGTCACGGAATGCACCTACTGTCAGGAGCCAGCAGCCAACCCACTTGAACACTATCTCCTCGATTGCGAGGTCACACAAAGCCTCCGAGACAGGACTCAAATCTCCCAAGAAACACACACCACACCAGCGGCCACTCTAACCCGAAAGGCCCACACAGACCACATTCACCACCTACTCCGGGTCATCACACGATACCCACCACCCAGATAGCTTAGAAAGCATCCTCTCCCAGCAAGTGCGGACCCCAGTTCGGGGGGCGCGCCACTCCGAGGCTGACCACGTCCAAGAGTGGGGGCCGGTGGTAAGCGTCCACTGATCGGGGGTCCGCTCACACTTGCAACCTGCAGTATCCCTCCAATCTGCAGGTGGGACCACCCCAATTCCCAATCCGGTCTGGCTGCTCCTGGAGCTCCAGCCGGAACCACCAAACGGGCCGCCTATAGGCAAAGGCCCGTGTCGGACTACGGTCCGACAATCTATACAACAACAACAAAACAACCGGGCCGCCCGTATTGACTATTTCGTCGTCGAGATGGCCCGTACTAAACAGACTGCCCGCAAGTCCACTGGAGGCAAGGCTCCACGGAAGCAGCTTGCCACCAAGGCAGCTCGCAAGTCCGCCCCAGCCACCGGTGGTGTCAAGAAGCCCCATCGTTACAGGCCCGGAACCGTCGCCCTTCGTGAGATCCGTCGTTACCAGAAGAGCACAGAGCTACTCATCAGGAAGCTGCCCTTCCAGCGCCTGGTGCGTGAGATCGCCAGGATTTCAAGACTGACCTGCGCTTCCAGTCGTCTGCCGTCATGGCTCTGCAGGAAGCCTCTGAGGCTTACCTGGTGGGTCTTTTCGAGGACACCAACCTGTGTGCCATTCACGCCAAGCGCGTTACCATCATGCCCAAGGACATCCAGCTGGCCCGGCGCATCCGCGGAGAGCGTGCTTAAGTCCTCTTCCTTGGGGAAAAACCAAAAGCACAACAAAACCTACCAGACATCTATAACTCGGCCCTTCTCAGGGCCAAAGAACTGTTCTGAAGATAATTTTCTTGACAATCGAAATGGTTGGTGGTAGGAGAGCGTTAATTTCGGTTACCCAAATCGCCTAACGGTAAGTTGGTAACATTCGTGCAGGCACGATTGTATAGTAGGTCATCAATTCGGGAGGTGGGTGCAACAAACAAGAGCTAGTAACAAATAAATATATAAAGAATAAGTAAGTAAATAAATAAATAAAAGAAAAGAAAAGAAAATACAATAAAATAAAATAAATTGTTTACATGAAATAGGCGTGCTGCAAACAAGAAATGAAGCCCAAACACACTCCAGGTATGTCACTTTGCAGTGGGTGTGAAACTACTCCACGCAGAATTTATTTATTTATTTATTATGTTTCGATTTAGTCCTGTTTCTACGCCAATAGAGAATGCAGATTATTATAATTTTTTTTTTATTTCCCTCTCAATACATCACTGTCGGTAACTGTCTCTTTAACATGTAACTGTGGCTCCGATGGAGCCGATTAAGTTGTAGTAGTGGGATGGCGTGTTTGTTGTGCACAAGTAACCTCTTACTTGGAAGAGGTGTACTTGGTGACAGCCTTGGTGCCCTCAGACACGGCATGCTTGGCCAGTTCACCGGGCAGCAAGAGTCGGACAGCTGTCTGAATTTCCCGACTTGTAATGGTGGAGCGTTTGTTGTAGTGCGCCAGGCGGGAAGCCTCGGCAGCGATGCGCTCGAAGATGTCGTTCACGAAAGAGTTCATGATGGACATAGCTTTGGAGGAGACTCCTGTGTCGGGGTGCACTTGCTTCAGTACCTTGTAGATGTAGATGCTGTAGCTTTCCTTCCTCCTGCGCTTCTTCTTCTTGTCACCCTTGGCAATGGCCTTCTGGGCCTTTCCAGCCTTCTTGGCAGCCTTTCCGGAAGTTTTGGGAGGCATGGCGGCACAGTTACTCGTGGCGCGGAGCGAGAGAATTGAAAACTGGCCCGACTAACTTTTCCTTATATACCGAGCGGGCCGCCCAGGATCAGACTGGCTGCAGCTACGGCTCTCTTACATTGGTTGGGTCCGCGAGACGGCCACCTGGCCTGATCCTGAGCTTGGTATAAAAGACCAAGGTGGCGGGCGGAAATTTAACTCCTATCACGAAAAGCAGCAGCAGCAACATGTCAGGACGCGGCAAGGGAGGCAAGGTGAAGGGCAAGTCAAAGTCCCGTTCTAGCAGGGCCGGACTCCAGTTCCCCGTGGGTAGGATCCACCGTCTCTTGCGTAAAGGCAACTATGCTGAGCGTGTTGGTGCAGGTGCCCCTGTGTACCTTGCAGCCGTCATGGAGTACCTGGCAGCAGAAGTGCTCGAGCTGGCCGGTAACGCCGCCCGCGACAACAAGAAGACCCGCATTATCCCGCGTCATCTTCAGCTTGCCATTCGCAATGACGAGGAGCTGAACAAGCCCCTATCTGGAGTCACCATTGCCCAAGGGGGTGTCCTTCCTAACATCCAAGCTGTGCTCCTCCCCAAGAAGACAGAGAAGAAATAAGAACCCAAGGTTCGTTCACACAAGACAACCTAACCAAACAGGCTCCTTTCGGAGCCACAGGATATCACTTAAAGAGAGAAATATACGACATCAACGTTTTGCAGGATAACACTCTATTTTACGTGTAATTAGCATAGTATTGTGGGAATTGAGTGAAATTGTTTTAGAATGGTGTAGATGTGAAGGGCGGTTGTGGGGGCCTGGGGTGGGGGACTTAAACGGGACTTAGAAGGGCGCAGAAGCAGCAGCAGCAGCAAGGGAGGCGACCTTATTTTCAGTCTGGTTCATTGACAGTACACATTTACCAGCAGCATACATTGGAGTCATATTCTAACTGTTGACTAATCAGTGTGTGGGCTAGCCAATTTGGGATAAACAGCAAGAATGTAATGTCCTCAATGAAGTAATGACATAGTTCAAGATACAATAAGTGAGGTGGCCTGAAGGCTTTGACAGTGTCACATTCAATAATATAGTGCTTTAAAGGTGTATCACAAAGTTTACATGCTGAGTGTTCCGGTATGGGTACAGCGTTACTAACTTGCCAGATGTGTCTGTATCCTAACCTAATTCTGGCCACGACTACATCACACAGGCAGGCAGGAGCAAGTTGTTTGGACACTATTCCTAGCCCCCTTGGTCCCTGTTCACCTACCTACTGTAGCAGTAAGTAGGTACCTGTTGTAAATCGAAAGGTTGCGAATTCGTATTCAGGGAAAGTTGTTGGAGCTTCTAAACTTGAACTGACACAATCCGAGGAGTGGTGACCCGAGGATCACAGACACTATCTCTCCCTTCCTAACCTCCTGCTCCTTCCTCTGTCCTCCCAAAATTGAACCATGCTATCGCAAAGGTAATAATACAGGTAGAGACAACAACATATTTTCCTATTGTCTTATTATATAATAATAACAGAAACGCTGCTGCCGCCATCCCGGAGGCTATACATTGTCTCACTGTTCATTCCCTCCACAATTCTTCCTCTTACTTCTTCATCTTCTTCTTCCATCAATACTTTATTAACGGTGTATGTAAGTTTCACCATGTTTTGCACTACAGCGGTAGAGCAAAGTATATTTTGTTAGCAATAAACCAAAAGCATATTTTATGGCCTAATCATCACTACATAGAACACCACCCATAAAGCATGATACTAGTAGACCACAAAAACTGCTATAAACACCCAAAGCATATTTTATTGCCTAATCATCACTACATAGAACACCACTCATAAAGCATGATACTATTAGACCACAAACTGCTATAAACCCCAATAATATACTATACTAGTGACTATAATTGTGTTACCCAATATTATACGAAATAATACTATAAAACATAATAATAAACACACTAATAGTGTATATTAGTTGAATGCACAATCTGATGAGAAGTCAAAAAAAAAAAAAACAACATAACAATAACCTAGAAAGAGTGTAGAGTATTTTTGTGCAAACTATTATACTAGTAGATGGTCTAAGATAACTGTATGTGAAGGAAAAGGTGTGCTCTCCACTCAAACTTTCTTTTTATGAAATCTCCTACTCCCCAGCTGAGCGGTACGCCCAATGGGAAACAAAACGTGGCACATAACACGCCGCCCGCCAGCTCTGGCTCGGTGAATAGGAATCAGTAATCGGGCGGAGTATAAACAACACCGCCGCCAATGTGCTCCTCCCATCTCTGAGGAAATCTGGCGGGCAACTTAGTATTATATTAGCATGTAATAATAATAACAATAATAATAATAATACTACTACTACTACAAATAATAATAATAATAATATTAATAATCATAATATTAATAATAATAACATGCAATTTCATTTTATAACACATACTAACAAAATAGTGTATAGCCTACTATACTTAACTATAATAGGTTAGGTTGCGTAGGAGGATCTAAAAAGTACAGTAGTATACACACACACACACACACTTCGCTACTATATGCCAGACGCTCCCCCGGCTTGACACAACCACTCTCCCTGCTTACCTACCAGCCCCCCCCCTTCCCACTGACTTAGTAGAAGTATTTGAAATAGCAAAACGCCTGGACAAACTAAAATTAAAACGCTCTACCACCCCCATTGACTTACCAATGAAACGCTTCAAGGAGTTCTCCCCGGAGCTTGCTAAACCCCTATGCTCCATCATCAATGCTTCTTTCAGTCAAGCCAGATGCCCAGCTGACTGGAAGACCTCTTATGTATCACCAGTACCCAAGTCAACCAGCCCACAATCCTTAAATCAGCTACGACCTATTGCAATCACCCCAATACCCAGCCTAATCTGTGAAAGTTTTGTGTTCGACTGGCTGGGCTTTTGCTGATATTGCAGGAGTCGTAGTAGACCCTCAGCAATTTGGCAACCTGAAAACTTCCTCCACCACTGACTGACTGTCTTGTCAGCTTTCTCGATTACATATACCGCCATCTCGAGAAACGAAAAACGTCTGTAGCTGTCGCCTTCATTGATTTCACTAAAGCGTTCGACCTAGTCGACCACAATATAATCATCAACAAAGCTATTGACCTCGGGCTTCGGAGAAGTCTTATTATACCATGGCTTACAGACTTCCTCAGTGACCGACGCCAAGCTGTACGCTTCCGAGGGGCTGGCTGTCTCCACCTTTCAGTCACCCACCTGTGGCGTCCCCCAAGGCACCAAGATGGGACCACTCTGCTTCCTTATGCTCATCAATGATGCCCTAAGAGAAACCCCTGCTCGCTGGAAATATGTCGACGACTCCACCATTGGGATCAGCGTCAACAATTCTGCTCCAAACTATACCGCCCTTCAGGATTTATTGAACAGTCTCCAAAACTGGGCCACCAACAACCATGGTTATGCACATCAACCTCTCCTCCGACATTGTCCCACCTCCTTCCATTACTCTAGGTCCGAACACACTCCAGGTTTTAGATTCCACGAAGCTCCTCGGCGTCACCATAGACAACAAACTAAATTAGAAACCACACGTCAGTGAAGTTATCAAATCCTCCATTTTCCGTCTCCACCTCCTACGCCGACTCAAGTCCCTCGGTGTTCCTGCACACGAGCTCCTCAGTGTTTATACAACATTCATACTTCCCAAGCTCACCTGGTCTTCCTCCCTAAATGCCACACAACGTAAACACCTAGAAAAAGTGCAAAAGAGGCCATGCAAGATTATTCTCTCCCCTTCCTACTCCACATATCAAGAAGCGCTCAACACACTGACCGACCCTTTAGACTCTCACTGACCATCACCACGACCTCATCTGCCAATTTGGTAAGAAGCTTCTACACCGGCTCCTACTACCATCTGAGATCCCTAGTCCGAGAATTGCTCTTCGACACCACAACCGCATCCAGCCCATACGTGCACGAACTGATCGCTATAAGAACAGCCCAGTCCCAACCATTGTAAAAATTATCGATAACTTGTAATAAATCAGTGTACTCACTCCCAGTAAACACTACTCCTTGCACTGTCACTATGTTGAAATGAACTGTAGTTTGAGCTTTTCCCCAGGTAGTTATTATATGTCTTATTTGTGTCACGCATGTTACTTGTATATTATTTGTAATTCGTAACCCATTCCCCAAATATGTAACTGTATATTTTCAGCCTTCTGGCTGCCAAGCTCTTTCAATAAACCGTTAATTATTATTATTATTATTATTATTATTATTTATATGTTGGTCCATACCAACTCACTCCCCTGAACCCTCCTCCCCACCGGACTATCAACAAGTTCTTGCCATAAGGTACTATCTCATTTGGCCAAGGAATGGAACCAGTGATGAATAGTGGTGAACAGTGCTTAACTCAGTGAAAAACAACTCGGCAGTTGAGTCTTACCCAAGCTAGCTAACCACCTTCACACAGTGAGGTCCCAGGTACCCAGTTATACTTCCCCTGAGACTCCACGATAGAGAGGCCTGGGACCACACCTCACCCACTTGAATGAGTGAGTCATGTCGACCACGTGGTGTCCCCAAGATGCTACGACAACACGTAGTGAATGTTTTGCTACAGCATCATCATGTGAATTTCCTCATAACACCATCTGTGAGGTAACTGCTACATCATCAGGCCCCTCATAACGCCATCTGTGAGGGAGTTACTACACTACGTGTCTGGTGTTCAACATCTCACCTTACATGATCTACGCGTGCAAACATTAATCTGTATGTTCACTGTGTGCTCCTTCACCTTTCTCTAATGAGGGCTTTTGTTAAACCACCAATTTATGATGTACTAAGTCATTTGTGTCCAATGTATACTTTCGAAAAGCCCTTGTTTGGGGAAGGTAGGAGAGAGTAGTCGTCATTATTGTCCAAGCCACATTATTTATTTCTATATATAAGTAATGCAGGCTGGTTTTTAAATACCTCAATCCCCTAACGGTGCCGTTTGTATATTAAGAAATACCGAAGCCATACAGTACAACACCAGCGAATATGAAGTATCACTGTAACCGGCAACTGTTACTCACTCATACCTACATACATATAGAGAGTCTTTACAGAATGATAGCAGACACGAGGAAGACGAACAACAAGAGGAGAAGAGTTAGAAGAAAATCAACTTCAAGCTAAGAAGAAGAATACCAAGACATTTCCTCCAAACAAGAAAACAACACACACAATCAAGCCGACCAAACACTGAGAAACCATGGCGGAACCCAACATGCACCGGACGCTTGACCTGACTCTATCCTGCCGCATCCAGGCGAGTTGCTGCTTAAAGTCCCTCACGCAAGCGCTGTTTAGCCACTGCACCTATTCTATCCTCCTAAAATTCACTTCAATCCCCCCCTGCCACTAGCATGTTATGTATGTATGTATGTATGTATGTATGTATGTATGTATGTATGAATGATAACTGCAACTTTGTGTATTAAAACTCATTACTCTTACCGAAGTAATATAGTGCGTGGTTATGTTATGTCATGTTAGGATAGATTATAAACTACATTGGGTTACATTTCGTGAGGTTCGGTGACGCTACAGGAAGTTAGGTGAGGTACCTGGAGGTTAGGTGAATGTTGACTGACTGACTGACAATTATTAGGAAGTGGTTCCAACACGTTCACACACAACCTATACTCATACCACAAGTCCAGAATTAGAGAGGATCATGTTATTGGATATATTTTCAACGATTTACTCAGTGTCTAACCAACTCTTTAGCGATTTAAATGTGGACCTAAAATTAGGTCCGTATATTTGTTTGTCGTGGTGGTGGTGGTGGTGTGCGCCCGTCCATCAGGTTGATTAACCACCAAAACCATAAAGGGTGCGGCCCTGCCGTTTCAGGGCATACACCACATCCATGGCGGTGACGGTCTTCCTTTTTGCGTGCTCGGTGTAGGTGACGGCGTCACGGATGACGTTCTCCAGAAACACCTTGAGGACGCCGCGGGTCTCCTCGTAGATGAGGCCGGATATACGTTTAACACCTCCACGCCGAGCTAGACGACGAATGGCGGGCTTGGTGATACCCTGGATGTTGTCACGAAGCACCTTACGATGACGCTTGGCGCCACCCTTTCCAAGTCCCTTGCCTCCTTTGCCTCGTCCAGTCATGTTGTTGTGGTTGCTACTACAGGTGGTCCTGGTGTGGCTTCGCCGAATCGAATCGAAAAATGCTAGTGACAGGGGGGAAGGAGGTTCAGGAGAAGAATAAAGGGAGGATTGAAGTGAATTTTAGGAGGAGAGAACAGATGCAGTGGCTAAACACTGCTTGCGTGAGGGATTATAAGATGGGGGCAGCAGCAACAACCCGGCTGGACGCGGCAGGGAGGCGACAAGACAAGGCCAGGCTAGCGTCAGGTCAAGCGTCAGGTCAGGCGTCAGGTCAAGCGTCAGGTGCGTGTTGGGTTGGGCAATGGATGTTCAGTGCTTGGTCGGCTTGATGTGTTTTGGTTTCTTGTGTGGAGGGGATGTCTTGGTCTTCTTAGCTTGATGTCGATTTTCTTCTCACTCTCCTCCTCTTCTTGCTCTCTTGAATTGTCCATTCGTTTGTGTTTGGGTCTTCTTGTTCGTCTTCCTCCTCGTATTTTAAGTCCTCATAGGTGTGGAAGAATTCAGAGAGGGAGAGGTTGACCACGTGGGCTTCAGCACCACTGGCCGCGTGGGCTTCAGCACCACGGGCCACGTGGTGTTCTTGGTTCTGTGTGGTGGGCTGCTTCTGTTGAGTTTTCTTATCTTGGTTTTTCTTTACTGCTGGTTTTTTCTTTTCTTGGGAGCGTACAGCAAGGAGGGCCTCTTTGTAGCTCAGTTTTTTCTCAAGACGAGCCTTGGCTACCCTGCATTCCTCCTTCCATCGCCCACGGTTTGGTGGGAGTAGGTGGCGTGCTGTGGACGCAGCGGTAGTATCGTTCATCCAAGGCCGTCCCTCCCTCTTGGAGGTGGGGCGTAGCTTGCGGATGACGCATGCGGCACTCGTGGCCAATGAGGTGGCCACTGAGGTGGAGAATGTCTGTATATAAGCCCGCCCGCCTGCCGGGCCGCCCGTATTGACTATTTCGTCGTCGAGATGGCCCGTACTAAACAGACTGCCCGCAAGTCCACTGGAGGCAAGGCTCCACGGAAGCAGCTTGCCACCAAGGCAGCTCGCAAGTCCGCCCCAGCCACCGGTGGTGTCAAGAAGCCCCATCGTTACAGGCCCGGAACCGTCGCCCTTCGTGAGATCCGTCGTTACCAGAAGAGCACAGAGCTACTCATCAGGAAGCTGCCCTTCCAGCGCCTGGTGCGTGAGATCGCCCAGGATTTCAAGACTGACCTGCGCTTCCAGTCGTCTGCCGTCATGGCTCTGCCCCACCAAGTACCTTCGTGTGGGGAACCCAAAGGCCCAAACAACAAAGACAACCTCCTCAGCCAGTCAACACCCAAAGTGCAGCCCAGTTTCCTGGCCTCACTACAGCCACACCTCAGCCACCCAAGCAGCAGACAACGACAACCACGAGAAAGACAAAAGAAGCACACACCAAGGCACCAGAAGGAATGATACACATATCAGACCTAGCCAAGGTACTGACAACCTTCGCGGAGGGCCTAGCCGGACTACTGGGCCACAAGATCCAACCCACACAGCTCCAAATACTCATGGGGAGCGTCCTCGGGCAAGTCGCCACAGCTCCAGCCACCTCAGTGGAGGAAGCCACGCCAGTCCTCACACGAGTGACAGCCAAGGTACACTCTACACCGAAAAAGGCCACCAGAGAACCCAAGATACCGACAGCTCCCAGAAAGAAATTGGACGTTTCAACTCCCCTGAACCGAACCACGGCCCAGAAGGCAAAAACCACAGAACACGAAGACATGGACCTGATTCAGTTGGAATCGAACTTGGACATCTCCATCGAGGACCACCAGAAGTCCCCGATGAAACAGTGGTGGAAAACGTCAGCACCCTGAACATCCTAACATGGAATGCTCAGGGCATCAAAAACAAGAAACACCTCCTACAAGAAGCAGCAGCCAAGGACAAGCTTGACATCATACTCCTACAAGAAACACTTCTACAAGAACACCACTGTTTCAAATTCAGCGGTTACAAGACATACAGGAGGCATTTCACGCAGGCGTCAACAAGAGGATGTATGATCTTGGTCAAGTCAAGCATACCCTCCGCCGATGTCACGCAGCAATTTCCATGTGGGGAAAACATCGAGACACAGGCCGTCAAAGTAACCCTCCAAGAACGGGAATTAACTGTTCACAACATCTACAAGAACCCAAGGGGCTCACTGGAGGTTACTCAATTATTTGCTTCGGCCGCTGACCACGCCACACTCATAGGAGGGGATTTCAACGCACATCATCCCTTCCTAAGCTCGGCAAGCCCCACAAATGAAGACGGCCTACACCTATACACCACCTTTCAAGATACACCCGAGATCTGCCTCCTGAACACCGGAGAGCCCACCCACACTAGGGGAGGAAGGCTAGATCTAACCTTCGTCTCCAGTGCACTACAGCCTTCGGCCTCCTGGCAGATACACCCCACGCTGACCAGTGACCACTTCGCCACCCTAACAACGCTGAAGGTGAACAAACTCCCCACTCCACCCCCCCCGAGATGGAGATACAACACTCAAAAGGCAGACTGGGGACTCTTCAAGAAACACCTGGCTAAGTGGCGCGAAAAATCACAGCCGGCCGGCGCAGCACCCGCGGATGAGACAACCCTCCACCACCAATTGGTCGAGGCGTTTCACCTAGCGGCAGAAGAGGCTATCCCAAAAACAAAACCCACATCAAGACAGTACAATGATTACTGGTACTACTGTCCCAGGGTGAAAGAACTCAACCACAGAGTGAACATGGCCCGAAGAAACTACAGGAGACATCCCACGGCAACAAACAGACATCTCCTGCAAGTCATAGTCAAGGATACCAGGGAAGAGAAGGAAGAAATTAAAAACGCAAGCTGGCTCAAGTGGTGCTCCGAACTGAACGAGCACACCACCCTTGGCAAGATGTGGGCCCAGATCCGAAGGGCATCTGGGAAGGCAACACCACCACCACCAACTCATCCCAACCCAGAAGAGGAAGCCGAGAGACTTGCAAAACTGTTCTCTGACCGAGCAGCAACGAAGAACCTCCCGAGACAGGCGGAGGAGACACAACGGCGTCTGCGACAGGTCAGACTCCAGATGATCCAAGAGGCCTGCAACAGTGAAGATGACACTGACAGACCATTCAACCAGCAAGAACTCCAGAAGTCGCTAAAACGAAGCAAGGATACAGCTCCAGGGGCCGACAGGATAACCTACTCCATGCTTTCTCATGCCGGTACAGCCGGACACGAGGCTCTGCTGCAAGCCATCAATGCTTCGTGGACAGCACAAAGACTCCCACCGGAATGGAAGAAGGCAGATATACAGCCCATTCCGAAGCCCAGAGAACCAGACAAGCCGAGGCCCATCTCCCTTCTCAGCTGCATAGCGAAGACCGGAGAAAGAATGGCTCTCAACCGACTCAAGTGGAAAGTAGGCAGCCCACACCCTCACATCTTTGCTTACACCGAGAACACCGGCACAGGCAACAACATCGCCGAGATACTCAGCACAGTGGACAACAAACCAGCTCTGGTGGTCTTCCTCGACCTGGAGAAAGCCTTCGAACTAGCAAATCCCTTGGCCATTACAACTACGCTCGCTAAAAAAGGCGTCAAAGGAAGGTTGCTGGGGTGGATCCAGAACTACCTCACACAGAGAGAAGCACGAGTACGCTTTCAGGGAGCAACCTCAAGCTACAGGGTCCATGAAAACGGAACCCCACAAGGATGCATCCTCAGTCCAATGCTGTTCAACGTCCTGATGGAAAATCTAGTCAAACTTCCCTTCAGACAAACAGCCAAGCTCCTATGCTATGCAGACGACTTACAGCTTATAGTAAGAGGATCGAACAGACTAGCCAACACGCAACACGCACTCCAACTTATAGAAGAGGAGTGCAACAGACTTGGACTCAAGATAAATCCAGCCAAGTCGAAAGCGATGGCCATCTGCACAGACACACCAGACAAGATGCTCTCCATACAAAACACGCCGGTAGTCTGGACCAACGCCCACCAGTGTCTTGGAATCTGGTTTGACCAGAAACTCACCTTCAAGCCGCAACTCGAGAATCTCAGGCACAGGACGAAGAGCAGACACAATATAATGAGGTCGCTCACCAGCAAATCCGCAGGAGCAAACCTTCATGTGCTTAAAGCCTACTACACAGCCGCCATCAGATCGCTGGTAGATTACAGTGCTCCAGCACTCATTGGACTGAGAGAAGACCAAATAGCTAAGCTAGAAGTCATTCAAAACAATGCTCTCAGGACCATGCTCGGAGCACCCATGTGGACCAGAATTTGCAATCTGCAAATGGAAACCGAGCTACCACCCCTGGCAGTACGAGTCAAGCAGGTGACAGCCGGTCTCCTCGCCAAAATCTGCAGAGCAGACAAGCCCACAGCTGCCAAGATTCGAATCAGTGCCTCCCTCCACCTCGACCACAGAGTGCGAGGGGCCACCTGGTCGCACGAGGCAAGCGAGGTCATCCGACACCTGCAAGCAGAAACACTCGTCAAGAACAACCAAGACACACGAGACAATGGTTACACTGTTCCTCCACCATGGAGCCCTCCACCAGCCACACTCAAATTCACCGACCTCGGCGATAGTAAAGCCAACCTCCAGAA
This sequence comes from Homarus americanus, assembly GCF_018991925.1. Classification (NCBI taxonomy): domain Eukaryota; kingdom Metazoa; phylum Arthropoda; class Malacostraca; order Decapoda; family Nephropidae; genus Homarus; species Homarus americanus. The sequence continues at coordinate 15,194 of NW_024742197.1, forward strand.
GGAGGACCTCCAAAAAATATCTCTCCAAGCCATAGCCACCGAGACACCGGCTGATGCAGCATCATACTTCACAGACGGCTCAGTGGACCCAAAACATCACAGATCCGGAGCGGCCTTCTACACCCAAGGTCAGACCCTCAAATGGAGACTTTCCAACGACTGTTCCACCCTACAAACAGAACTGGTAGCAATCTCAAAGGCCCTACAACACGCTGCAACACAACACAACAAGTCCGTCATAATTCACACGGACTCGAAATCGGCCATGCAGGCGCTGCAACACAGTCAACCAAGAGACAACGTCCACATCATCACCTCGATCCTCGCACAGCTTCAGGAATTCCAAAGCCAAAACCGACCAGTCGTCTTACACTGGATTCCCAGTCATGTAGGGATCGGAAGAAACGACGTGGCAGACGAAGCAGCCAAGGCAGCTACACGTTCTAGTAGCGTACACATCCAAGCTCCAGCAAGTGTGCAACAGATCAAGAATCACCTCAGAAAGACTACCAAGCTCCACATCAAAAAGAGCTTCCTTCACGCACTCAACGCTGGTTCCCAATCAGCCAAATGGTACCTGGCGGCCACAAAAGGGGAACCACCTTTCGCAGACAAGAAAACTCCAAGACAAACCCAAGTCAGCCTTCACCGACTACGACTAGGGTACAAGTGCTCCTGGCAGATAATCGGAAACGACGTCATGGAATGCACCTACTGTCAGGAGCCAGCAGCCAACCCACTTGAACACTATCTCCTCGACTGTGAGGTCACACAAAGCCTCCGAAACAGAACTCAAATCTCCCAAGAAACACACACAACACCAGCGGCCACTCTAACCCGAAAGGCCCATACAGACCACATTCACCACCTACTCCGGGTCATCACACGATACCCACCACCCAGATAGCTTAGAAAGTATCCTCTCCCAGCAAGTGCGGACCCCAGTTCGGGGGGCGCGCCACTCCGAAGCTGACCACGTCCAAGAGTGGGGGCTGGTGGTAAGCGTCCACTGATCGGGGGTCCGCTCACACTTGCAACCTGCAGTATCCTTCCAATCTGCAGGTGGGACCACCTCCAATCCTAATCCGGTCTGCTGCTCCAGGAGCTCCAGCCGGAACCACCAAACGGGCCGCCTACAGGCAAAGGCCCGTGTCGGACTACGGTCCGACAATCTTAACAACAACAACAACCACAGGCTGCCTTCCTTCATGCACTCAACGCTGGTTCCCAATCAGCCAAATGGTACCTGGCGGCCACAAAAGGGGAACCACCTTTCGCAGACAAGAAAACTCCAAGACAAACCCAAGTCAGCCTTCACCGACTGCGACTAGGGTACAAGTGCTCCTGGCAGATGATCGGAAATGACGTCACGGAATGCACCTACTGTCAGGAGCCAGCAGCCAACCCACTTGAACACTATCTCCTCGATTGCGAGGTCACACAAAGCCTCCGAGACAGAACTCAAATCTCCCAAGAAACACACACACCACCAGCGGCCACTCTAACCCGAAAGGCCCACACAGACCACATTCACCACCTACTCCGGGTCATCACACGATACCCACCACCCAGATAGCTTAGAAAGCATCCTCTCCCAGCAAGTGCGGACCCCAGTTCGGGGGGCGCGCCACTCCGAGGCTGACCACGTCCAAGAGTGGGGGCCGGTGGTAAGCGTCCACTGATCGGGGGTCCGCTCACACTTGCAACCTGCAGTATCCCTCCAATCTGCAGGTGGGACCACCTCCAATCCCAATCCGGTCTGGCTGCTCCTGGAGCTCCAGCCGGAACCACCAACCGGGCCGCCTATAGGCAAAGGCCCGTGTCGGACTACGGTCCGACAATCTATACAACAACAACAACAACCAGGCCGCCCGTATTTACTATTTCGTCGTCGAGATGGCCCGTACTAAACAGACTGCCCGCAAGTCCACTGGAGGCAAGGCTCCACGGAAGCAGCTTGCCACCAAGGCAGCTCGCAAGTCCGCCCCAGCCACCGGTGGTGTCAAGAAGCCCCATCGTTACAGGCCCGGAACCGTCGCCCTTCGTGAGATCCGTCGTTACCAGAAGAGCACAGAGCTACTCATCAGGAAGCTGCTCTTCCAGCGCCTGGTGCGTGAGATCGCCCAGGATTTCAAGACTGACCTGCGCTTCCAGTCGTCTGCCGTCATGGCTCTGCAGGAAGCCTCTGAGGCTTACCTGGTGGGTCTTTTCGAGGACACCAACCTGTGTGCCATTCACGCCAAGCGCGTTACCATCATGCCCAAGGACATCCAGCTGGCCCGGCGCATCCGCGGAGAGCGTGCTTAAGTCCTCTTCCTTGGGGAAAAAGAAAAAGCACAACCAAACCTACCAGACATCTATAACTCGGCCCTTCTCAGGGCCAAAGAACTGTTCTGAAGATAATTGTCATGACAATCGAAATGGTTGGTGGTAGGAGAGCGTTAATTTCGGTTACCCAAATCGCCTAACGGTAAGTTGGTAACATTCGTGCAGGCACGAATGTATAGTAGGTCATCAATTCGGGAGGTGGGTGGGTGCAACAAACAAGAGCTAGTAACAAATAAATATATAAAGAATAAGTAAGTAAATAAATAAATAAAATAAAAGAAAATACAATAAAATACAATAAAATAAAATAAATTGTTTACATGAAATAGGCGTGCTGCAAACATGAAATGAAGCCCAAACACACTCCATGTATGTCACTTTGCAGTGGGTGTAAAAGTACTCCACGCAGAATTTATTTATTTATTTATTATGTTTCGATTTAGTCCGGTTTCTACGCCAATAGAGAATGCAGATTATTATAATTTTTTTTTTTTTTTATTTCCCTCTCAATATATCACTGTCGGTAACTGTCTCTTTAACATGTAACTGTGGCTCCGATGGAGCCGATTAAGTTGTAGTAGTGGGATGGCGTGTTTGTTGTGCACAAGTAACCTCTTACTTGGAAGAGGTGTACTTGGTGACAGCCTTGGTGCCCTCAGACACGGCATGCTTGGCCAGTTCACCGGGCAGCAAGAGTCGGACAGCTGTCTGGATTTCCCGACTTGTAATGGTGGAGCGTTTGTTGTAGTGCGCCAGGCGGGAAGCCTCGGCAGCGATGCGCTCGAAGATGTCGTTCACGAAAGAGTTCATGATGGACATAGCTTTGGAGGAGACTCCTGTGTCGGGGTGCACTTGCTTCAGTACCTTGTAGATGTAGATGCTGTAGCTTTCCTTCCTCCTGCGCTTCTTCTTCTTGTCACCCTTGGCAATGGCCTTCTGGGCCTTTCCAGCCTTCTTGGCAGCCTTTCCGGAAGTTTTGGGAGGCATGGCGGCACAGTTACTCGTGGCGCGGAGCGAGAGAATTGAAAACTGGCCCGACTAACTTTTCCTTATATACCGAGCGGGCCGCTCAGGATCAGACTGGCTGCAGCTACGGCTCTCTTACATTGGTTGGGTCCGCGAGACGGCCACCTGGCCTGATCCTGAGCTTGGTATAAAAGACCAAGGTGGCGGGCGGAAATTTAACTCCTATCACGAAAAGCAGCAGCAGCAACATGTCAGGACGCGGCAAGGGAGGCAAGGTGAAGGGCAAGTCAAAGTCCCGTTCTAGCAGGGCCGGACTCCAGTTCCCCGTGGGTAGGATCCACCGTCTCTTGCGTAAAGGCAACTATGCTGAGCGTGTTGGTGCAGGTGCCCCTGTGTACCTTGCAGCCGTCATGGAGTACCTGGCAGCAGAAGTGCTCGAGCTGGCCGGTAACGCCGCCCGCGACAACAAGAAGACCCGCATTATCCCGCGTCATCTTCAGCTTGCCATTCGCAATGACGAGGAGCTGAACAAGCTCCTGTCTGGAGTCACCATTGCCCAAGGGGGTGTCCTTCCTAACATCCAAGCTGTGCTCCTCCCCAAGAAGACAGAGAAGAAATAAGAACCCAAGGTTCGTTCACACAAGACAACCTAACCAAACAGGCTCCTTTCGGAGCCACAGGATATCACTTAAAGAGAGAAATATACGACATCAACGTTTTGCAGGATAACACTCTGTGCAAATTGAGTGAAATTGTTTTTGAATGGTGTAGATGTGAAGGGGTACTGCGGGGGCCTGGGGTGGGGGACTTAAACGGGACTTAGAAGGGCGCAAGAAGCAGCAGCAGCAGCAGCAGGGAGGCGACCTTATTTTCAGTCAGGTTCATACACAAAGAAATACATCAGATTCATTGACAGTACAGTACACATTTACCAGTGTGGGCTAGCCAATTTGGGATAAAGAGCAAGAATGTAATGTCCTCAATGAAGTAATGACATAGTTCAAGATACAATAAGTGAGGTGGCCTGAAGTCTTTGACAGTGTCCCATTCAATAATATAGTAGTGCCTTAAAGGTGTATCACCAAGTTTACATGCTGAGTGTTCCTTTATGGGTACAGCGTTACTAACTAGCCAGATGTGTCTGTATCCTAACCTAATTCTGGCCACGACTACATCACACAGGCAGGCAGGAGCAAGTTGTTTGGACACTCTTCCTAGCCCCCTTGGTCCCTGTTCACCTACCTACTGTAGCAGTAAGTAGGTACCTGTTGTAAATCGAAAGGTTGCCAATTTGTATTCAGGGAAAGTTGTTGGAGCTTCTAAACTTGAACTGACACAATCCGAGGAGTGGTGACCCGAGGATCACAGACACTATCTCTCCCTTCCTAACCTCCTGCTCCTTCCTCTGTCCTCCAAAAATTGAACCATGCTATCGCAAAGGTAATAATACAGGTAGAGACAACAACATATTTTCCTATTGTCTTATTATATATTAATAACAGAAACGCTGCCGCCATCCTGGAGGCTTTACATTGTCTCACTGTTCATTCCCTCCACAATTCTTCCTCTTACTTCTTCTTCTTCTTCCACCAATACTTTATTAACGGTGTATGTAAGTTTCACCATGTTTTGCACTCCAGCGGTAGAGCAAAGTATATTTTGTTAGCAATAAACCAAAAGCATATTTTATGGCCTAATCATCACTACATAGAACACCACCCATAAAGCATGATACTAGTAGACCACAAACTGCTATAAACACCCAAAGCATATTTTATTGCCTAATCATCCATCACTACATAGAACACCACTCATAAAGCATGATACTATTAGACCACAAACTGCTATAAACCCCGAAAATATACTATACTAGTGACTCTAATTGTGTTACCCAATATTATACGAAATAATACTATAAAACATAATAATAAACACACTAATAGTGTATATTAGTTGAATGCACAATCTGATGAGAAATCAAAAAAAAAAAAAAAAACATAACAATAACCTAGAAAGAGTGTAGAGTATTTTTGTGCAAACTATTATACTAGTAGATGGTCTAAGATAACTGTATGTGAAGGAAAAGGGGTGCTCTCCACTCAAACTTTCTTTTTATGAAATCTCCTACTCCCCAGCTGAGCGGTACGCCCAATGGGAAACAAAACGTGGCACATAACACGCCGCCCGCCAGCTCTGGCTCGGTGAATAGGAATCAGTAATCGGGCGGAGTATAAACAACACCGCCGCCAATGTGCTCCTCCCATCTCTGAGGAAATCTGGCGGGCAACTTAGTATTATATTAGCATGTAATAATAATAACAATAATAATAATAATAATACTACTACTACTACTAATAATAATAATAATATTAATAATAATAATATTAAAAATAATAACATGCAATTTCATTTTATAACACATACAAACAAAATAGTGTATAGCCTACTATACTTAACTATAATAGGTTAGGTTGCGTAGGAGGATCTAAAAAGTACAGTAGTATACACACACACACACACACACACACACACACACACACACACACTTCGCTACTATATGCCAGACGCTCCCCCGGCTTGACACAACCACTCTCCCTGCTTACCTACCAGCAGCCCCCCCTTCCCACTGACTTAGTAGAAGTATTTGAAATAGCAAAACGCCTGGACAAACTAAAATTAAAACGCTCTACCACCCTCATTGACTTACCAATGAAACGCTTCAAGGAGTTCTCCCCGGAGCTTGCTAAACCCCTATGCTCCA
>NW_024742198.1:0-13942 GCF_018991925.1 Homarus americanus
TGGTGTAGTGTAGTGTATATAATGATGGTGGTGTGTAAATTATAGTGTAGATGATGCTGGTGTGTAGAAGATGATGGTGTAGTAATGTAGATGACGGTGTACAGATAATGATTTAGTGTAGATGACGGTGTACAGATAATGATTTAGTGTAGATGACGGTGTACAGATAATGATTTAGTGTAGATGACGGTGTACAGATAATGATTTAGTGTAGATGATGGTGTAGTTGACATAGTGTAGATGATGGTGTAGTTGATGTAGTGTAGATGATGGTGTAGTTGACATAGTGTAGATGATGGTGTAGTTGACGTAGTGTAGATGATGGTGTAGTTGATGTAGTGTAGATGATGGTGTAGTTGATGTAGTGTAGATGATGGTGTAGTTGATGTAGTGTAGATGATGGTGTATAGATGATGATGTAGTGTAGATGATGGTGTAGTTGACATAGTGTAGATGATGGTGTAGTTGACGTAGTGTAGATGATGGTGTAGTTGACATAGTGTAGATAATGGTGTAGTTGATGTAGTGTAGATGATGGTGTAGTTGATGTAGTGTAGATGATGGTGTAGTTGATGTAGTGTAGATGATGGTGTAGTTGATGTAGTGTAGATGATGGTGTAGTTGATGTAGTGTAGATGATGGTGTAGTTGACATAGTGTAGATGGTGGTGTAGTTGATGTAGTGTAGATGATGGTGTAGTTGATGTAGTGTAGATGATATAAAACCCAATACTCTGTTTGCCTTATTTCGAACATTAACGCACTGTTTTCTAGGCCGTAGGTCCGGGCTTACAAGTATCCCTAGGTCTCTTTCATAAGTCGACTTCTCTAGGTTGATGTTGTTAAGGCTGTATACATTATAAGTATTTGTTCTTCCAATATTAAGTACGCTGCACTTGCTGGTGTTTAATTTCATTTGCCATTTTTCAGACCACCCCTGCAGTTTATTTAGATCCTCCTGTAATGCATTTGCATCCTGCCCTGAATTAATTTGCCGCCCTATTTTGGTGTAATCCGCAAACTTGCTTATGTCAATGCTGATCCCAGTATCTAGATCGTTTATATGAATTAGAACAAGAGTGGGCCTAGTACTGACCCATGGGGAACCCCACTGGTTACATGGCCCCACTCAGATTTAACACCATCTACGCTGACCCTCTGCGTTCTATCGGTGAGCCATGATTTTATCCAATTTAAAACTTTCCCCTCGATACCATGAGCCTTAATTTTTCTCAGAAGCCTCTGATGCGGTACTCTGTCAAATGCTTTGCTAAAGTCTAAGTAAATAACATTGTAATTTTCGCCATTATCTACTACCTCGAAGACTTTCCTAAAAAACGTTAGCAGATTTGTTAGACAAGATTTTCCCTTTGTAAAACCCAAATTGAGAGTCGTAGATTAATTTGCTTTTCTCTAGATGTGATCGGATGCTATCTGCTATAATGGGATTCAAGAAATTTCCCCACTACTGACATCAAACTGATCGGCCGGTAATTTGACGCTGATGCTCTGTCTCCCTTTTTGAATATGGGTACTACATTTGCCTGTTTCCACAAGTCTGGCACAACTCCCGTGTCTAATGATTTTGTAAATAAATTTACGAGGCGTCCGCTAATCTGTTCCCTACACTCTTTCAAGACTCGAGGGAAAATTTCGTCTGGCCCTCGGGATTTTGTCTTCTTTAGTGTATTTATCCTCTTAAGAACATCCTCTTTTCTGATAGTGATATTCTTTAATTTCTCTTCTTCCTCTCCCCTAAATATCAGTTCCACCTCTGGAATTTCCTCGCGAATTTCTTCTGTGAAAACTGATAAGAAGTAGTTGCTCAATGCTTTGCTTATTTCTTCACTTCCCGCGAAATTTCCGTTATTCAAGAGAATCCAGACGGTATTATAAAAAATGGGTATCTATTGTAACTTACCGTTATTGTCGAAAACGTTATTGTAGAAGTCGTTATTGGCGAGAACCTACTGTATATACATACTTTACATTGGAGTTGATATACATAAATATGATAAGGGAGGGAAGCAGTACAACTTGGTGTTGTATTAAGGTGGAACAAGAGGACAGACCTGTTGGAATTATGTCAAGTTGGCAAATATATTAATTGCAATGTTAATTTCTATCTATATACATGATAATTTCTGATACACGGTTTTGGTGGTAAAATAAAAGCATGAATATAGAGAAGGTATTACAAAAAATATTAATACTTAGATAATATTTTAAAAACCAATATTATATCCTATTTTTTAACAAAGACAAGCGTGTTTCCCCAGAACGATTAACCTGTCCATTTTGAGACTTAGACTTTTTGTAAAGAAAATTGTTCAACAGCTTAGTCGGTAAAGTTGGAACATGAGGTATGAGAACCCATCTATGGAAACAACAGATAGCACACACAGCGCCACGAATATTATTGACATGTGGTGCGTTATTATAAATTTCATATAATTTTTTGTTCCTTCATTAGAAAATTCGGCCAGTGCCTCCTCCTCAAGGGAGGTGGATGTCTCATCCTCAAGGCAGGTGGGTGTCTCATCCTCAAGGCGGGAGGGTGTCTCATCCTCAAGGCGGGAGGGTGTCTCATCCTCAAGGCGGGAGGGTGTCTCCTCCTCAATATCGAAAGGTGTCTCCTCCTCACTGTGAGAGAGTAGACTCGCCCTCATTGTGGGAGGGTTGTTCCTCCAAGACGGTTGAGGGTTACTTATCCTCATTGCGGGATGCTGCTTAATCAATAAAGCATTAGGTTCCTCCTCAACATTAGGTGTCTCCTCAATATGGAAGGGTGTTTCCTCCTCACTGTGAGAGAGTAGACTCGCCCTCATTGTGGGAGGGTTGTTCCTCCAAGACGGTTGAGGGTTACTTATCCTCAATGCTGGATGCTGCTTAATCAATAAAGCATTAGGTTCCTCCTCCTCAACATGGGGTGTCTCCTTCTCACTGTGAGAAGGTGTCTCCTCACTGTGGGAAGGTGTCTCCTTCTCACTGTGGGAGGGTGTCTCCTCCTCACTGTGGGAGGGTGTCTCCTTCTCACTGTGGGAGGGTGTCTTCTTCTCACTGTGAGAAGGTGTCTCCTTCTCACTGTGGGTGGGTGTCTTCTTCTCACAGTGGGAGGGTGTCTTCTTCTCACTGTGGGAGGGTGTTTTCTTCTCACTGCTGAGGGTGTCTCCCTTCTCACTGTGGGAGGTGTCTTCTTCTCACTGCTTGAGAGGAGAGGTGTCTCCTCCTCACTGTGGGGAGGGTGTCTTCTTCTCACTGTGGGAGGTGTCTTCTTCTACCACAGTGGGAGGTGTCTTCTTCTCACTGGCAGGAAGTCTCCTTCTTTTCTGTGGGGTGTCTTCTTCTCACTGTGGGAGGGTCATGCTGCTTCTCACTGTGGGAGAGGTGTGTTCTTCTTTCACTGTGGGGGAGGTGTCTTCTTCTCCTGTGGGAAGGTGTCTTCTTCTTCTCACTGTGGGAGGGTGTCTTCTTCTCACTGTGGGAAGGTGTCTTCTTCTCACTGTGAGAAGGTGTCTCCTTCTCACTGTGGGAGGGTGTCTTCTTCTCACAGTGGGAGGGTGTCTTCTTCTCACTGTGGGAAGGTGTCTCCTTCTCACTGTGAGTGTATTCTTCTCCTGTGGAGAGGGTATGTTTCTTCTCGCACTGTGGGGAGGTGTCTTCTAGCTACTTCTCACTGTAGGAGGTGTCTTCTTCTCACTGTGGGAGGTGTCTTCTTCTCTCACTGTGGGAGGTGTCTTCTTCTCACTGTGAGAAGGTGTCTCCTTCTCACTGTGGGAGGGTGTCTTCTTCTCACTGTGAGAAGGTGTCTCCTCCTCACTGTGGGAGGGTGTCTTCTTCTCACTGTGGGAGGGTGTCTTCTTCTCACAGTGGGAGGGTGTCTTCTTCTCACTGTGGGAGGGTGTCTTCTTTTCACTGTGGGAGGGTGTCTTCTTCTCACTGTGGGAGGGTGTCTTCTTCTCACTGTGGGAAGGTGTCTTCTTCTCACTGTGGGAGGGTGTCTTCTTCTCACTGTGGGGAGGTGCTTCTTCTCACTGTGGGAGGTGTCTTCTTCTCACTGTGGGGGTGTCTTCTTCTCCTGTGGGAGGTGTGTCTTCTAACTTCTCACCAGCCCAGGGGGTGTCTTCTTCTCTCACTGGCCAGAGGTGTCTTCTTCTCACTGTGGGAGGGTGTCTTCTTCTGACTGTGGGGAGGTGTCTCCTTCTCACTGTGGGAGGGGGTCTTCTTCTCACTGTGGGAGGGTGTCTCCTTTTCACTGTGGGAGGGTGTCTTCTCACTGTGGGAGGGTGTCTCCTTCTCACTGTGGGAGCGTAACTTCTTCTCACTGTGGGAGGGTAACTTCTTCTCACTGTGGGAGGGTGTCTTCTTCTCACTGTGGGAGGGTAACTTCTTCTCACTGTGGGAGGGTGTCTTCTTCTCACAGTGGGAGGGTCTCTTCTTTTCACTGTGGGAGGGTGTCTTCTTCTCACTGTGGGAGGGTAACTTCTTCTCATTGTGGGAGGGTGTCTCCTTCTCACAGTGGGATTGTGTCTCCTTCTCATTGTGGGAGGGTGTCTCCTTCTCACTGTGGGAGGGTGTCTCCTCCTCACTGTGGGAGGGTGTCTCCTCCTCACTGTGGGAGGGTGTCTCCTCCTCACTGTTGGAGGGTGTCTCCTTCTCACTGTGGGAGGGTGTCTCCTCCTCACTGTGGGAGGGTGTCTCCTTCTCATTGTGGGAGGGTGTCTCCTTCTCACTGTGGGAGGGTGTCTCCTCCTCACTGTTGGAGGGTGTCTCCTTCTCACTGTGGGAGGGTGTCTCCTTCTCACATGGGGAGGTGTCTCTCTCACTGTGGGGTGTCTTCTTCTAACTGTGGGGAGGTGTCTCCTTCTCATTTGTGGGAGGTGTCTCCTTCTCACTGTGGGAGATGTCTCCTTCTCACTGTGGGGGTGTCTTCTTCTCACTGTGAGAAGGTGTCTCCTTCTCACTGTGGGTGGGTGTCTTCTTCTCACAGTGGGAGGGTGTCTTCTTCTCACTGTGGGAGGGTGTCTTCTTCTCACTGTGGGAGGGTGTCTCCTCCTCACTGTGGGAGGGTGTCTCCTTCTCACTGTGAGAAGGTGTCTCCTCACTGTGGGAAGGTGTCTCCTCCTCACTGTGGGAGGGTGTCTCCTTCTCACTGTGGGAGGGTGTCTTCTTCTCACTGTGAGAAGGTGTCTCCTTCTCACTGTGGGAGGGTGTCTCCTTCTCACTGTGGGAGGGTGCCTCCTTCTCACTGCGGGAGGGTGTTTTCTTCTCACTGTGAGAAGGTGTCTCCTTCTCACTGTGGGAGGGTGTCTTCTTCTCACTGCGGGGAGGGTGTCTCCTTTTCACTGTGGGAGGTGTCTCTCCCCTTCTCTCACTGCAGAGTGTCTCCCCTTCTCACTGTGGGAGGGTGTCTCCTTCTCACTGTGGGAGGGTGTCTCCTTCTCACTGTGGGAGGGTGTCTCCTTCTCACTGTGGGAGGGTGTCTCCTTCTCACTGTGGGAGGGTGTCTCCTTCTCACTGCGGGAGGGTGTCTCCTTTTCACTGTGGGAGGGTGTCTCCTTTTCACTGTGGGAGGGTGTCTCCTCCTCACTGTGGGAGGGTGTCTCCTTCTCACTGTGGGAGGGTGTCTCCTTCTCACTGTGGGAGGGTGTCTCCTTTTCACTGTGGGAGGGTGTCTCCGCACTGTGGGAGGGTGTCTCCTTTTCACTGTGGGAGGGTGTCTCCTCACTGTGGGAGGGTTCTTAATTTTGTAATGGTACTAATTTAAACCCAAAAGAATTTGCTATATGATTTCTTTGCTCCACAGTCAATAGGGTGCTTGTATACCAATGCATATAATATGCATTTTCAGGGGGCAAGTCAATACCCCAGCAGCGGGTATCCCTTGGTTGACACACCAATATAAGATAAACAAGAATTACTTTTATCGTAGCCATCTTCAAATTTTGCTTTGCAGCATACAATTATAGACCTACCAGATCAATGACCAAATCTCGGTACTGTTCACAGTTTTTTAAAGTTAGGTTGGAGCTTTGCAAATTTTTTTGAAAAAGATGAGAAATGAAAAACACAAATGGGTTATCTTAGAAGTGTAGATGATGTTGTGTAGTGTATATAATGATGGTGTAGTTGATATAGTGTAGATGATGCTGGTGTGTAGAGAAGATGATGGTGTATTAATGTGAATTGACGATTGTACAGATAATGATTTAGTGTAGATGACGATTGGCACAGATAATGATTTGAATGTAGATGACGGTGTACAGATAATGATTTAGTGTAGATGACGGTGTACAGATAATGATTTAGTGTAGATGATGGTGTAGTTGACATAGTGTAGATGATGGTGTAGTTGATGTAGTGTAGATGATGGTGTAGTTGACATAGTGTAGATGATGGTGTAGTTGACGTAGTGTAGATGATGGTGTAGTTGATGTAGTGTAGATGATGGTGTAGTTGATGTAGTGTAGATGATGGTGTAGTTGATGTAGTGTAGATGATGGTGTATAGATGATGATGTAGTGTAGATGATGGTGTAGTTGACATAGTGTAGATGATGGTGTAGTTGACGTAGTGTAGATGATGGTGTAGTTGACATAGTGTAGATAATGGTGTAGTTGATGTAGTGTAGATGATGGTGTGAATTGATGTAGTGTAGATGATGGTGTAGTTGATGTGGTGTAGATGATGGTGTAGTTGACACAGATGTAGATGGTGAAGATTGTAGTTGATGCTTAGTGCTGGATGATGAACCTTGGTTGATGTAGTGTGAATGATATAAAGCAATACTCTGTTTGCCTTATTTCGACATTAACACTTGCACTACTTTCTGGGCAAATGAGTCCGAACACAAATATCCCTAGGTCTCTTTCACAAGTCGACTTCTCTAGAGTTGATGTTATTGGGCTGTATACATTATAAGTATTTGTTCTTCCAATATTCAAATAAGCTGCACTTTGCTGGTGTTGAATTTCATTTGCCATTTCTCAGACCACCTACGGTTTATTTAGATCCTCCTGTAATGCATTTTGCATCCTGCCTGAATTAATTTGCCGCCCTGTTTTGGTGTAATCCGCAAACTTGCTTATGTCATGCTGATCCCAGTATCTAGATCGTTTATGTAGATTATGAACAAGAGTGGGCCTAGTACTGACCCATGGGGAACCCCACTGGTTACATGGCCCCACTCAGATTTAACACCATCTACGCTGACCCTCTGCGTTCTATCGGTGAGCCATGATTTTATCCAATTTAAAACTTTCCCCTCGATACCATGAGCCTTAATTTTTCTCAGAAGCCTCTGATGCGGTACTCTGTCAAATGCTTTGCTAAAGTCTAAGTAAATAACATTGTAATTTTCGCCATTATCTACTACCTCGAAGACTTTCCTAAAAAACGTTAGCAGATTTGTTAGACAAGATTTTCCCTTTGTAAACCCAAATTGAAATTAGTAGATTAATTTGCTTTTCTCTAGATGCGATCGGATGCTATCTGCTATAATGGATTCAAGAAATTTCCCCACTACTGACATCAAACTGATCGGCGGTATTTGGCGTGATGCTCTGTCTCCCTTTTGAATATGGGTACTACATTTGCCTGTTTCCACAAGTCTGGCACAAGTCCCGTGTCTAATGATTTTGTAAATAAATTTACGAGGGGTCCGCTAATCTGTTCCCTACACTCTTTCAAGACTTGAGGGAAAATTTCATCCGGCCCTGGGGATTTTGTCTTCTTTAGTTTGTTTATCCTCTTAAGAACATCCTCTTTTCTGAAAGTGATATTCTTTAATTTCTCTTCTTCCTCTCCCCTAAATATCAGTTCCACCTCTGAAATTTCCTCATGAATTTCTTCTGTGAAAACTGATAAATGAATTAACTCAATGCTTCTTATTTCTTCACTTCCCGCGAAATTTCCGTTATTCAAGAGAATCCAGACGGTATTATCAAAAATGGGTATCTATTGTAACTTACCGTTATTGTCGAAAACGTTATTGTGGAAGTCGTTATTGGCGAGAACCTACTGTATATACATACTTTACAGTGGAGTTGATATACATAAATATGATAAGGGAGGGAAGCAGTACAACTTGGGTTGTATTAAGGTGGAACAAGAGGACAGACCTGTCGGAATTATGTCAAGTTGGCAAATATATTAATTGCAATGTTAATTTCTATCAACTGTATATACATGATAATTTCTGATAAACGGTTTTGGTGGTAAAATAAAAGCATGAATATAGAGAAGGTATTACAAAAAATATTAATACTTAGATAATATTTTAAAAACCAATATTATATCCTATTTTTTAACAAAGACAGCGTGTTTCCCCAGAATGATTAACCTGTCCATTTTGAGACTTAGACTTTTTGTAAAGAAAATTTTTCAACAGCTTAGTCGGTAAAGTTGGAACATGAGGTATGAGAACCCATCTATGGAAACAACAGATAGCACACACAGCGCCACGAATATTATTGATATGTGGTGCGTTATTATAAATTTCATATAATTTTTTGTTCCTTCATTAGAAAATTCGGCCAGTGCCTCCTCCTCAAGGGAGGTGGATGTCTCATCCTCAAGGCGGGAGGGTGTCTCATCCTCAAGGCGAGGAGGGTGTCTCATCCTCAAGGCGGGAGGGTGTCTCATCCTCAAGGCGGGAGGGTGTCTCCTCCTCAATATCGAAAGGTGTCTCCTCCTCACTGTGAGAGAGTAGACTCGCCCTCATTGTGGGAGGGTTGTTCCTCCAAGACGGTTGAGGGTTACTTATCCTCATTGCGGGATGCTGCTTAATCAATAAAGCATTAGGTTCCTCCTCAACATTAGGTGTCTCCTCAATATGGAAGGGTGTTTCCTCCTCACTGTGAGAGAGTAGACTCGCCCTCATTGTGGGAGGGTTGTTCCTCCAAGACGGTTGAGGGTTACTTATCCTCAATGCTGGATGCTGCTTAATCAATAAAGCATTAGGTTCCTCCTCCTCAACATGGGGTGTCTCCTCCTCACTGTGGGAAGGTGTCTCCTTCTCACTGTGGGAGGGTGTCTCCTCCTCACTGTGGGAGGGTGTCTCCTTCTCACTGTGGGAGGGTGTCTTCTTCTCACTGTGAGAAGGTGTCTCCTTCTCACTGTGGGTGGGTGTCTTCTTCTCACAGTGGGAGGGTGTCTTCTTCTCACTGTGGGAGGGTGTCTTCTTCTCACTGTGGGAGGGTGTCTCCTCCTCACTGTGGGAGGGTGTCTCCTTCTCACTGTGAGAAGGTGTCTCCTCACTGTGGGAAGGTGTCTCCTCCTCACTGTGGGAGGGTGTCTCCTTCTCACTGTGGGAGGGTGTCTTCTTCTCACTGTGAGAAGGTGTCTCCTTCTCACTGTGGGAGGGTGTCTCCTTCTCACTGTGGGAGGGTGCCTCCTTCTCACTGCGGGAGGGTGTTTTCTTCTCACTGTGAGAAGGTGTCTCCTTCTCACTGTGGGAGGGTGTCTTCTTCTCACTGTGAGAAGGTGTCTCCTCCTCACTGTGGGAGGGTGTCTTCTTCTCACTGTGGGAGGGTGTCTTCTTCTCACAGTGGGAGGGTGTCTTCTTCTCACTGTGGGAGGGTGTCTTCTTTTCACTGTGGGAGGGTGTCTTCTTCTCACTGTGGGAGGGTGTCTTCTTCTCACTGTGGGAAGGTGTCTTCTTCTCACTGTGGGAGGGTGTCTTCTTCTCACTGTGGGAGGGCGTCTTCTTCTCACTGTGGGAGGGTCTCTTCTTCTCACTGTGGGAGGGTCTCTTCTTCTCACTGTGGGAGGGCGTCTTCTTCTCACTGTGGGAGGGTGTCTTCTTCTCACAGTGGGAGGGGGTCTTCTTCTCACTGTGGGAGAGTGTCTTCTTCTCACTGTGGGAAAGTGTCTCCTTCTCACTGTGGGAGGGTCTCTTCTTCTCACTGTGGGTGGTTATCTCCTTCTCACTGTGGGAGGGTGTCTTCTTCTCACTGTGGGAGGGCGTCTTCTTCTCACTGTGGAAGGGTCTCTTCTTCTCACTGTGGGAGAGTGTCTTCTTCTCACTGTGGGAAAGTGTCTCCTTCTCACTGTGGGAGGGTCTCTTCTTCTCTCACTGTGGGGGAGGTGTCTTCTTCTCACAGTGGGGAGGAATGTCTTCTTCTCACTGTGGGAAGGTGTCTCCTTCTCACTGTGGGGAAGTGTCTTCTTCTCACTGTGGGAGGGTGTCTTCTTCTTCTCACTGTGGGAGGGGTGTCTTCTTCTCTCACAGTGGAGGGTCTCTTCTTCTCACTGTGGGAGGTGTCTTCTTCCTGTAGGAGGTGTCTTCTTCTCACTGTGGGACGGTGTCTTCTTCTCACTGTGGGAGGGTGTCTTCTTCTCACTGTGGGAGGGTGTCTTCTTCTCACTGTGGGACGGTGTCTTCTTCTCACTGTGGGAGGGTCTCTTCTTCTCAGTGTGGGAGGGTGTCTTCTTCTCACTGTGGGACGGTGTCTTCTTCTCACTGTGGGACGGTGTCTTCTTCTCCTGTGGGAGGGGGTCTTCTTCTCACTGTGGGAGGGTGTCTCCTTTTCACTGTGGGAGGGTGTCTTCTCACTGTGGGAGGGTGTCTCCTTCTCACTGTGGGAGCGTAACTTCTTCTCACTGTGGGAGGGTAACTTCTTCTCACTGTGGGAGGGTGTCTTCTTCTCACTGTGGGAGGGTAACTTCTTCTCACTGTGGGAGGGTGTCTTCTTCTCACAGTGGGAGGGTCTCTTCTTTTCACTGTGGGAGGGTGTCTTCTTCTCACTGTGGGAGGGTAACTTCTTCTCATTGTGGGAGGGTGTCTCCTTCTCACAGTGGGATTGTGTCTCCTTCTCATTGTGGGAGGGTGTCTCCTTCTCACTGTGGGAGGGTGTCTCCTCCTCACTGTGGGAGGGTGTCTCCTCCTCACTGTGGGAGGGTGTCTCCTCCTCACTGTTGGAGGGTGTCTCCTTCTCACTGTGGGAGGGTGTCTCCTCCTCACTGTGGGAGGGTGTCTCCTTCTCATTGTGGGAGGGTGTCTCCTTCTCACTGTGGGAGGGTGTCTCCTCCTCACTGTTGGAGGGTGTCTCCTTCTCACTGTGGGAGGGTGTCTCCTTCTCACTGTGGGAGGTGTCTTCTTCTCCTGTGGGAGGGTGTCTGCTTCTCATTGTGGGAGGTGTCTCCCTTCTCACTGTGGGAGGGTGTCTCTCCTTCTCCTGCTGTGGGGAGGTGTCTCCTCACTGTGGGAGGGTGTCTCCTTCTCACAGTGGGAGGTGTCTCCCTTCTCACTGTGGGAGGGTATCTCCTTCTCACTGTGGGAGGTGTCTCCTTCTCCTGCGGGGAGGGGTGTCTCCTTTTCACTGTGGGGAGGTGTCTCCTCCTCACTGTGGGAGGTGTCTCCTTCTCATTTTGGGAGGTGTCTCCTCCTCACTGTGGAGGAGTGTCTCCTTCTCACTGTGGGGAGGTGTCTCCCTTCTCACTGTGGGAGAGTGTCTCCTTCTCACTGTGGGAGGTGTCTCCCTTCTCACTGTGGGAGGTGTCTCCTTCTCACTGTGGGAGGTGTCTGCTTCTTTGGGGTGTCCTGCTTTTCGCACTGTGGGAGGTGTCTCCCTTCTCACTGTGGGAGGTGTGCCATCTCACTGTGGGAGGGTGTCTCCTTCTCACTGTGGGAGGGTGTCTCCTTCTCACTGTGGGAGGGTGTCTCCTTCTCACTGTGGGAGGGTGTCTCCTTCTCACTGTGGGAGGGTGTCTCCTTCTCACTGCGGGAGGGTGTCTCCTTTTCACTGTGGGAGGGTGTCTCCTTTTCACTGTGGGAGGGTGTCTCCTCCTCACTGTGGGAGGGTGTCTCCTTCTCACTGTGGGAGGGTGTCTCCTTCTCACTGTGGGAGGGTGTCTCCTTTTCACTGTGGGAGGGTGTCTCCGCACTGTGGGAGGGTGTCTCCTTTTCACTGTGGGAGGGTGTCTCCTCACTGTGGGAGGGTTCTTAATTTTGTAATGGTACTAATTTAAACCCAAAAGAATTTGCTATATGATTTCTTTGCTCCACAGTCAATAGGGTGCTTGTATACCAATGCATATAATATGCATTTTCAGGGGGCAAGTCAATACCCCAGCAGCGGGTATCCCTTGGTTGACACACCAATATAAGATAAACAAGAATTACTTTTATCGTAGCCATCTTCAAATTTTGCTTTGCAGCATACAATTATAGACCTACCAGATCAATGACCAAATCTCGGTACTGTTCACAGTTTTTTAAAGTTAGGTTGGAGCTTTGCAAATTTTTTTGAAAAAGATGAGAAATGAAAAACAAATGGAGTTCTCTCGTAGTAATGTAGATGACGGTGTACAGATAATGATTTAGTGTAGATGACGGTGTACAGATAATGATTTAGTGTAGATGACGGTGTACAGATAATGATTTAGTGTAGATGACGGTGTACAGATAATGATTTAGTGTAGATGATGGTGTAGTTGACATAGTGTAGATGATGGTGTAGTTGATGTAGTGTAGATGATGGTGTAGTTGACATAGTGTAGATGATGGTGTAGTTGACGTAGTGTAGATGATGGTGTAGTTGATGTAGTGTAGATGATGGTGTAGTTGATGTAGTGTAGATGATGGTGTAGTTGATGTAGTGTAGATGATGGTGTATAGATGATGATGTAGTGTAGATGATGGTGTAGTTGACATAGTGTAGATGATGGTGTAGTTGACGTAGTGTAGATGATGGTGTAGTTGACATAGTGTAGATAATGGTGTAGTTGATGTAGTGTAGATGATGGTGTAGTTGATGTAGTGTAGATGATGGTGTAGTTGATGTAGTGTAGATGATGGTGTAGTTGATGTAGTGTAGATGATGGTGTAGTTGATGTAGTGTAGATGATGGTGTAGTTGACATAGTGTAGATGGTGGTGTAGTTGATGTAGTGTAGATGATGGTGTAGTTGATGTAGTGTAGATGATATAAAACCCAATACTCTGTTTGCCTTATTTCGAACATTAACGCACTGTTTTCTAGGCCGTAGGTCCGGGCTTACAAGTATCCCTAGGTCTCTTTCATAAGTCGACTTCTCTAGGTTGATGTTGTTAAGGCTGTATACATTATAAGTATTTGTTCTTCCAATATTAAGTACGCTGCACTTGCTGGTGTTTAATTTCATTTGCCATTTTTCAGACCACCCCTGCAGTTTATTTAGATCCTCCTGTAATGCATTTGCATCCTGCCCTGAATTAATTTGCCGCCCTATTTTGGTGTAATCCGCAAACTTGCTTATGTCAATGCTGATCCCAGTATCTAGATCGTTTATGTAGATTATGAACAAGAGTGGGCCTAGTACTGACCCATGGGGAACCCCACTGGTTACATGGCCCCACTCAGATTTAACACCATCTACGCTGACCCTCTGCGTTCTATCGGTGAGCCATGATTTTATCCAATTTAAAACTTTCCCCTCGATACCATGAGCCTTAATTTTTCTCAGAAGCCTCTGATGCGGTACTCTGTCAAATGCTTTGCTAAAGTCTAAGTAAATAACATTGTAATTTTCGCCATTATCTACTACCTCGAAGACTTTCCTAAAAAACGTTAGCAGATTTGTTAGACAAGATTTTCCCTTTGTAAAACCCAAATTGAGAGTCGTAGATTAATTTGCTTTTCTCTAGATGTGATCGGATGCTATCTGCTATAATGGGATTCAAGAAATTTCCCCACTACTGACATCAAACTGATCGGCCGGTAATTTGACGCTGATGCTCTGTCTCCCTTTTTGAATATGGGTACTACATTTGCCTGTTTCCACAAGTCTGGCACAACTCCCGTGTCTAATGATTTTGTAAATAAATTTACGAGGCGTCCGCTAATCTGTTCCCTACACTCTTTCAAGACTCGAGGGAAAATTTCGTCTGGCCCTCGGGATTTTGTCTTCTTTAGTGTATTTATCCTCTTAAGAACATCCTCTTTTCTGATAGTGATATTCTTT
>NW_024742199.1:0-18405 GCF_018991925.1 Homarus americanus
TGCTATCAATTCTCGCTGAATTAATTTTTTGCCGATTATTTAGCCAGAAATACAATTAGCGGATAGTAATAATTGTTAACATGGCTGAGCCAGTTGAGAGCCACCCATAACATAGGTTCATGGCGTAATGTACATTATTGCGTTGCGTTTGGCATAGTGAAATATTATATGTGAGCAGGACTGGTACTTGATACATTAGAATGTTTCTGTATGTATTTAGATATTTTTGCAGCTTAATGTGGGAGTTGTTTACTATTAGTGTTAGGCTTTTAGTCTCCTAGGGTATGGAACTTTGTCAGTCATTGGCTGGCCTTGGAGGTGGAAGGACGTTTGAGTTTGTCGGTGGTGGAGACCTTTTCAAATAAGGTTTAGTTGAGTATTATCTATTCAGTGCTGCTCTATTATTTATTTTGTAAAGTGCAATCAATGGTGACGTTACAAAGTGGTTTGTTTATTTACTGTGCATATATTAGTGGTTTATTAAGGATTGTTTATTCTTTATTCTCCTGCTTTAGTTTATCTGTTCATGATGTAACCTGCACACTTATTATGGTCAACTTTTATTATTAGATTTTATTTAACTTTTCATGATGTGTATAATTCGAAACCTTCACTCCTGAACTGTTGGGATAAAGAGGGCTGTGATTGAACCCATGAACTTTCGCATTTAACATTGTTGTCGTGTATTGAAGTAATATTAAATTTAAAGTGATAAATATTATGGCTAAGTTGTGCCGATTTGCCAATTTGTTTTTTGTTGTGCCGTGTGCACCCTCATTACACCTTTTCACATATACGTTGAGACATTGTTACATAACTATTTGATAAATTTCATAACCGAATGACGATCTAAAATAACTGTTCGTTCATTCTAACGGAAATGATTGACCTAAGTTATGAAATTAACAGCCGTGAACAATAAACCAACAGTCTACATATAGTTTGAGAATGTAACAATTGGAGAATGACATACCACCAACAGTAATTTTAGATTGTCATTCGATATGTGTTCTGTCATTCGGTTATGAAATTTGTCATATAGGTATATAACATGTCTCAACGTATATGTGAAAAGGTGTATTATATTCACCTTTAATGTAATTCAATTTGCTAAGTTATGGCATAACAATACACAAAGAAATAGGCCATATTCATTAACAGTATATATAGGTCAGGGTCATGTGGGTGATATCACTGTTCACTACCAGACAGGACAGTGGTTCATATATATTAAAATTCATATTCTATTTGAAGAATAATCTGTGTGAACTAGCAAATTTTGGTTAAGCCGCAAAAATGTCCTCAAGCACTCCTGATTCAATGTAATAATTACAAAGTTTATAATACAATAAGTCAGGTGGCCTGAAGTCTTTGACAGTATCGCATTCAATAATAGTGTTCAAGTGTATGCTTTAAAGGTTTATCACAAAGTTTACATGCCGAGTGTTCCGGTATTGGTACAGCGTCACTAACTTGCCAGATGTGTCTGTATCCTAGCCTAATTCTGGCCACAACTACATCGCATTGTCTGATTCTGTCTTTATGCTGACCATACCGGTACCTCTTGTCACCAAATTTTTCATATTTACTAATATTACAACTACCAGTTGTGTCTGCATTTCTCTGTTCTTCTAGATCAGAGTTCATGATTTTGACTGAATGTTCTTAAGTACAGTATTGGACTGGCCAAGGTCTGAAGTCCCTCCACCCACAGGTTCCTCTCGACCAAGAGCCTTGGAGATTGGGACGACCTCCACACTAGTTGGGAGATGGATGAAGGCCAGTAAACTAGGGTAAATTCGTGAACACAGGCGTTGGGAACTAGCCACCTACTCTGGGGCCCAGCCAACGGCCCAGACGTTCGCCAGATGCTTTCACTGTCTAACCTGATGATCCCCAGCCTGAGCAAACACCGCTAGCCCCCATCATTGTTATGGATGAGTCCACCACTCGGTAGGGCTATGTTTTGGCGGAGTGTTTGGAGTCGGCAAGAGTATGTTGACCACCAATTTGCTTGTTGGCAAAGGTACCACAGTAGTGGAGAGAAGCTACTAATCCTGGTGATGTTAAATTATTAGTGTTGGTGCTGTAAACGGCATTATTGCCACTTGTATTAAGTGGTCCTCAAAGGTGCTATAGAAGAGTAGTGTTGTGTGTACATGTACATCCAGGAATGGTGTAAGTGGAGAATGTAAAAAAGTTTGGGTAAGCCAGGGAGTCGACCACTGTAGTTGAGTGTTAATGAAATTATTCTTAAACTATAACTTTATTTTAATAAACCATTTTATGTGTATGTTAGGAGTATCATTTACCTACAGTATTTTACCGTCAGTCTTTTCCATTGCTTGATATCAGATTTACAGTGTACCCATGTGTCTTAACCCTCGAGCCATGCTATCAAAGATCAGAGGTTATGAATTACCTCTATGAAGTCACATAACTAAGCAGTAACTACTATCTATACTTAATGAAGTAATAATAAGAAAAGAAAAAGAATGAAATAAGAAAAGGAAGAAAAAAAAGGTTGAGTTTAAAAGTTAACAGCAATGGGACAAATTAATATGAAAATACACCAAAGAAATCCCTCCCATATAAGCGTTTAAAGAACATTACTGCTAAGAATATTGTCAAATGTCCATTACACATGTTCACTTCTGTTGGAATTCCTAAAGAGAGTCAGACCGGGGAACTAATTTCACCAGTGAACTATTCAAAAAAGTCTTGAGCGAGTTAGGAATTGTGCAACAATTATCATCGGCTTACCACCCGCTATCCCAGGGCTGCCTTGAACGCTTCCATCAAACTTTAAAGTCATTGATTAAGAAATATTATTTTGAGAATAACGCTGATTAGGATGAGAACGTTGACTTTCTTCCCTTTACCCTGCGTGGATGTCCCCAGGAATCACTAGGATATTTACCCTTTGAACTACTTTACGGACGTCAAATCAGAGGTCCTTCAAATATCCCTAAAGATCAGTGGTTCACAGATACTTCTCATCCTAAGTGGTCAGTGGAAAATTATATCGATAATCTCAAACAAAAGCTGCGTCAAGTGAGAAAGGTAGCACAAAAAACCTTAAAAAGTGTCAAAGGAAGATAAAGCGAGTTGTGACCTTCATTCTCCAACCTTCTCTTTTTCTACTGGAGACAAAGTAATTTATTTTCTCAACCTAATCCTGGAAGTGAACGTAAGAGTAAATTCACTGGCCCTTACTTAATCTCTCACAAACTCTGAACATAATTATATAGTGTGCACCCCTGATCGACGTAAGGATACTCGACTAGTTCATGTGAACCTCATTAAACCTTATGTTGAGAGTCAATTACAGGAGGACTCGGCGAGTGTTCAATCTGTAACTCATGTCTGTGTTCCTATATCAAATGTTTATTCCCTTGTCTCACGTGGTAATGACGTATTTGGGGACTAGGAACTTGATTCCCCAGAATTTTCTTCCTCTCGGGGAAACCCAAAAAATAGTGGAATTCTGAGTAACTTAAATGATTACTTGCCAAATACAACACTTTCTCAAAAAGAGGATTAAAACGCTAATGTTAAATTTTCCAAAAGTCACTTCTGAGGGTGTAACTCCTATACGACAGCCTGCTTACCGCATCGGTCCGGTAAAACGAGTAAACATGAGAGGAGAGGTAGACTTTTTATTGGATAATCATTTGGCAGAATCGAGTAATTCCCTTTGGGCTTCACCCTGTTTGTTGATTCTGAAACCTGATGGTACAGAAAGGTCAAGTAAGTTACCGACTCCTTCCCTCTTCCGTTGATTGATGGTCTGGTAGATGCCTAAGGTCAAGCTCGGTTTATACCCACTATTGATCTTCAAAAAGGTTATCAAATAGGGTTGATCGAGACAGCCAAAACCATCTCTGCTTCCATTTCCCCCATTGGGTTATACCAATATAAAGTTATGCCTTTCGGAATGGCTAATGCTCCTGCTACTTTTCAACGGTCCATTAATTTCGCTAGCCAAGACCTTTCTGGCACCTATGCATACTTAGATGATCTTGTAATAATTTCAGAACATTCGAAGGAACATCTTATTCGGCTTCAGACCTTTTTCGGTCTATTGCAGGAGGTGGGCTTCACCATCAACCTGGCCAAGTCCACTTTTGGGAGTGCTACCGTGGTGTATTTAGGACCTGTTGTTGGAGGGGGCCAGACGAGACCAAAGGACGCCATTGTGGAAGCCATCCTGTCCTTCCCTAAACCCACTAAGAGGAAAGCCCTACCTGTGCTTTTTTTTAGGGATAGCTGGCTTCTACAGACGATTCTGCAGTAATTTATCCTCCATTACTGCACCTCCTCCCCTTACTGACTTGGCCAGCCATAAATCTTCATTTAAGTGGAATCCTGACTGTGATGCAGCTTTCAGCCGTGTCAAACTGCTTCTGTCGTCTCACCCTGTCCTCAGAACTCCAGACCACTCCCGACCCGTCATTCTCTAAGTAGAGGCGAGTGGAGTTGGTGTTGGAGAAGTCCTTCTTCAGGAGGACCCTACTAGTGGAGTGCTATATCCGGTGTTTTACTACTCTGCCAAATTGAAGAAACGCCAAAAACAATACTCCACCATTGAGAGAGGCCCTCGCCTTAGTCATGGCTCTCCATAAATTTGACGGCTATCTCCACTCTCATCCCATCTAGATCGACCATAACCCTCTCGCCTTCATCACCAGCATGCAGAACTCCAACCAACGCATACTGAGATGGGCGCTACCACTTGGACATTCGCCATATAATAGGGGTGGACACTGGACAACATCTTGGCTGACGTCCTCTCCAGGGATCCACCTGGGCATCCAGACACAGAGGGGTCCTAGTCCTCCTTTATCGAGACTACGGAGGTCTTGGAGGGTGGGTGGGGAGTGTTACGACCCAAGGAGTCGTTACCCCCTCTGTATGAGTCTCGAAGCTGAGACCACGAACAACCCTGGTTCACCTCTGTTCGAATCATCCCTGTCGCCACTCCCAAAGGTTGGTGGGAAGCCGGCAGAGTAATGTGAGCCAGTTGGCCACAAGCTACTCCCCGCCTAGGTGGGCTGCTCCCCTGGGACTTGGCTGTGGTGCACCCTGTGTGTGTCCTCAGTGTTGGGACTCCATTCCCCTAGATCAACAGAAGGCTGAGCATTGACAGGGAGAATAGATCTTCTCAACCTCCTCTACCGTGTGTACTGTATTGTTTCTCCCTATAAACACGTTTCAGCCGGTTCTTCCCTCAAACACATATGTGGATATGTAACAAGGTGGTATTGGTAGTGATCTTGGTATAGGTATTTGTATACATAGTTTTAAGTGATGTGTACTAATTTCATAGTTTTTTGTAACGTGAAGTGTGATCGTTTTTCTCTTGGTATTATTTTACTTTCGGACATAGCGCCCCAGAAAGTTATAAACTACTGAAACATTTAGATCTTGTTATTCTGAGCTTTTTGTTCCCCATAAATACATGGCGGAAATGTCTTAATAGCGATACAGTTGAATTTAATGTATTTTAAATAGTTTTCGGTCTTCGTCTGGGAGATGTTCTCTGTGCATCACGCATGCGAAATGTTGACCGAGGTATCGTTATTGCAAGAAATATTTTCGTCCAAACGCATTTGATTTTTCCAAAGGAAGCATCCGAGCTACGATTTAAATTTATAAGAAACTATCACAATCGCCGCCCTCCAGGTGGCTCATCCGCTAGGCCACGATAGGACGCCACCCTCCTGGAGTCTCCACATTGTCTCACTGTTCAGTCCCCAAAACGTCTTCTTCCATCAATAGTTCATTAACGGTGTATGTAAGTTTCACCATGCAAAGTATATTTGTTTAGCATTAAACTGTTATTATTTGAGTGTCTAATCATCACTACATATAACACCACCCATCATCATTACATATATCATCCATCATCACTACATATAACACCATCCATCATCACTACATATAACACCATCCATCATCACTACATATAACACCATCCATCATCACTACATATAACACCATCCATCATCACTACATATAACACAATCTATCATCACTACATATAACACCATCCATCATCACTACATATAACACAATATATCATCACTACATATAACACCATCCATCATCACTACATATAACACAATCTATCATCACTACATATAACTCCATCCATCATCACTACATATAACACTATCCATCATCACTACATATAACACCATCCATCATCACTACATATAACATCATCCATCATCACTACATATAACAACATCCATCATCACTACATATAACACAATCTATCATCACTACATATAACACCATCCATCATCACTACATATAACACCATCCATCATCACTACATATAACACCATCCATCATCACTACATATAACACAATCTATCATCACTACATATAACTCCATCCATCATCACTACATATAACACTATCCATCATCACTACATATAGCACCATCCATCATCACTACATATAACATCATCCATCATCACGACAAATCGGTAAAGTTGTTTCCGAGATTCTCGTGTGGACACACACACACACACACACACACACACACATATATATATATATATATATATATATATATATATATATATATATATATATATATATATATATATATATATATATATATATATATATATATATACATATATATATAATATATATATATTTTTTTTTAATGGACGGAAGGAGCAACTCAGAAATAGGTATAATGAACTATCTAGGAATGTTAAAAAAAAATGTAAGGAAGGCAAACAGGGACTTCGAAATCAGGCTAGCAAGAGAATCCAAGGCGAATCCCAAGGGATTTTTCCAGGTATATAGGACAAAGGTCCTGGACAAAGTGTGGTCTTTAAAGTCAGAGAGAGGGGAAGTGATCGATGATATTGAGAAAATAAGCAAAGCATTAAACCGCTACTTCTTATCAGTTTTCACAGAAGAAATTCACGAGGAAAATCCAGAGGTGGAACTGATATTTAGGGTAAATGAAGAAGAGTAATTAAAGAATATCACTATCAGAAAAGGGGATGTTCTTAAGAAGATAAATAAATTAAAGACCAATCCCCAGGGCCGGATGAAATTTTCCCTAGAGTTTTGAAAGAGTGTAAGGAACAGATTAGCGTCCCCTCGTAAATTTATTTACCAAATCATTAGACACGGGAGTTGTGCCAGACTTGTGGAAACAGGCAAATGTAGTACCCATATTCACAAAGGGAGACAGAGCATCAGCGTCAAATTACCCGCTTATAAGTCTGACGTCAGTAGTGGGGAAATTTCTTGAATCATTTATAGCAAATAGCATCCGATCGCATTTAGAGAAAAACAAATTAATCTACGACTCTCAACGTGGGTTTACAAAGGGAAAATCTAGTCTGACTTTTTTAAGAAATTCTTCGAGGTAGTAGATAATGACGATAATTTCGATGTTATTTACTTAAGACTTTAGCAAAGCGTTTCACAGAGTACCGCATCAGAGGCTTCTGAGAAAAGTTAAGGTTCATGGAATCGAGGGGAAAGTTTTAAATTGCATAAAATCATGGCTCAACTGTAGAACACAGAGGGTTAGTGTAGATGATGTTAAATCTGAGTGGGGCTGTGTAACCAGTGGGGCTCCCCAGGGGTCAGTACCGGGCCCACTCTTGTTCATAATCTGCATAAACGATCTAGATACTGGGATGAGCAGTGACATAAGCAAGTTTGCGGATGACACCAAAATAGGGCGGCAGATTAATTCAGGGCAGCATCCAAATGCACTACAGGAGGATTTATATAAACTGCAGGGGTGGTCAGAAAATGGCAAATGAAATTCAACACCAGCAAGTACAGCATATTTAATATTGGAAGAACAAATACTGTCAATGTATACAGCCTTAACAACATCAACCTAGAGAAGTCGACTTGTGAAAGAGACTTAGGGGTACTTGTAAGCCCGGACCTACGGCCTAGAAAACGGTGCGTTAATGTTCGTAATAAGGCAAACGGAGTATTGGGTTTTATATCTAGAAGTGTAAGTAATAAGAGTGCAGAGGTCTTATTGCACCTAAATCTTGTGCTAGTCAGTCCGCACCTCGATTATGCGGTTCAGTTTTCGACAAAAATGATGGTCACATTCGTTTAAAACACCAACATACACTGGAAAACACATTGGTCAACCCCTAGAGACTTGTGTGTCCTAAAGTAAAAATTTACCTTTTTCTTTTTGTATTAATTTGTAAGTTTTAATCTTCATCAGTAAATTGTTTAATTTTGGTTCCCTTTTTATAGACCTTCTTGGTGACCGCCCAGAAATAGGATATTTCTTTAGACCTGATGGTCATAACATGCAGTGGCATTTGCAATACATAACAAGTTCTCCCTTAAACTACCAGGCACATTTTTCATCCCTTTATACTTGAGATCGTAACAGGTGGGGACCTTGACAGGATCTAAGAACAAGGGTAAACTTGTATTCATTTTTGTGCCTTCATCATAACGTACTCTCAGCTGTCACAAGGAGTGTTGATAGTTTTATACCACTTTGTATACGTCCTTGATGTTTCAGTTTTAATATCACTTTACCTTAATTGTACAAAAACTTCTTATTTTTTACTTAAAAAGTAGCATTCCGTATTATTCTTTATAGGTTTGCATTGTAATTAGTTGATATTGCTTGGGTCTGATGGACCTTTTATGCTAAATTTGTCATTATAACCACACGATTGGCAGAAGCGAGTCATAATGTTCGAATTCTCAGTCGGTAAGGTATATATCCGGATTCGTTTTCTCATATCCTTACGTCCTAAGTTTAAGTTGAGAAAACCTTAGTTTGTTGTCTACTTAGCATACAAAACTATCGTAGACCTAGACAATCACCACCATTGTGTTTGTAAGTAAATTAGGGAATCGACCGAATTTTTATTTTATGCTGTAACCCTTTTCTCTTTTCTACTTATATTCCTTGGGATTGTTCTCGTGTTATGACTTTGATCAGGCATAGTAAGATAACACAACGATAAAGGTTGTCCTTGCTATCACGATTCTGCCTCGTTTCTCTGCTCTTTCGATTAAGTATTTGTGTAATGGGTGGATT
Organism: Homarus americanus; assembly: GCF_018991925.1. Lineage (NCBI taxonomy): Eukaryota > Metazoa > Arthropoda > Malacostraca > Decapoda > Nephropidae > Homarus > Homarus americanus. The sequence goes on from NW_024742199.1 coordinate 9,074, forward strand.
TAGAGGCAGAAAGTATAGATAGAATATTTAGTTGTGGGATGTAAAGAGAGGAAGTGTGGTAGCGTGGCCGGCTAGTTACTTAACCTTCATATTACGTTCTTAGGGAGAATCTTCTAAACCTAACCTCTAATGGTACAGCTATTTATTATTCACTTAATGACACAGACACATTAATAGCATATTATATCGAAGTTACTAGGACATTATATTTACGTTACTAGACACAGACTCTCGGACACCACATGAAACGGATACATTTCCCACCGTAAGTAACTCACCCTATGGATAGCTCTAACAAAGACTCGCATGTAACCTGAGGGAGACCCAGCAGGTGCTGCTGAACTATGTCTTCTATGGGAGACCCTGCTAGCTGGAGACGCGGTGCTAGGGAGGAAAGTCTCCCTCCCCACCTGAGTAGTGACGAGCGTGACTCCGTCGATAGTGTTTTGAAAATCGTCGGAATATGAATGACTGAATGAGAATGACGCGTGGAAGAGGGTGCAGAGCCTATATATTGGAGATCTCCAGCCGGCAGATGACCTCTCCCAATTAACACTAAACTGGTTAGATCTGGACAGTTGTGTTTGCCCAGGTGTGTGGTCATTTCCCAGGTCGGTAATGCTTCCTAATTATTACCGCCCAGGTGTGTCTTGGCAAGGTATGGTTTCCTTAACACGGTCATATCTCACGGTTAACTTAAGTACTTTGTGGCCTTGCCTCCTGGGACAGGCCTTGCTGTCACTGTAGGCTGTGCACCTTATGGGTGTACACCTGCTCATCTACTTACTGTTATATGTGTTGTATTTCTCTGGGCTGTAAGCTGTGGTCTGATAAACATTCATTCCATTTGCTTTTCTGTAATTGACTGGAATTTTTAATGTCATATCCTGACTGAAATGTTACTCACTTAAGACATTTTGGAACATTTTCGTTCTTCTAGTCCCAGTTATCGAGTGGAAGTTTTGACGTCAACCTTAACTTGTCCCCGAATATTTTAATATTTCATACTTGTGACTGGTTAGTGGTGACATCTTAACTTTATTTTTATGTAATTAACATTCGCTATCCAGTGTGAAGTTTAAAATGGCCTCTAAACAATTTGAACTAAAGGATTTTTGTGAAAACCATTTTTTTGACAATCTTAAGGATCGGGTAATCAAAAAGTTTTTTAACATTCCGTTCATCAGTTCAGTGACTGAAGAAGTACTTAAAAATACCGTTGTTGGGAGTTAGCGTCTACAGGAATTCCTGAGGAAACTACCATTTGAGGTTTTAATTCCCATGAGTCACTCATTTCAAGTTGATAAAGATGACGTGGCAAGCGTGACTAGAGTAAGAACAACCACTTCATGGTCCGCTGACAGACTTGAATTTGAGAGAGAAAAGTTGAGAGCCGAACTTCAAGGAAAAGCAGAAAGACGTTTTCAATTGGAACTTCAACTCGCTCTCCAAGATAACGACATAACTTCAGTTCGAACTTAAGAACAGGGAAGTGCAATTAGAGCGTGAAAAAATTGAAGTAGAATAAGTCGAAGTAGATGATAAACGTAGTTCTTTAAACTTAGCAAAGAATATTTCGTTAGTCCCCAATTTTAATGAAGACGATCCTGACAGAACTTTCCGAACATTTGAGAAATTTGTGGAACATTCAAAATGGCCCAAAGAGGAATGGACCTGGCGTCTCCAGGCTAAGCTTGTTGACAAAGCTGCACTCACATTTTCAAATTTTGACACGGTAGATGATTACGAATTAGTCAAGAAGAGAATTCTAGACGCTAACTCGATAACTCCAGAAGCATATAGACCGATTTAAGTCCTACACCAAAAACCTTGCCAGTACTTGCGTAAAGTTCCTTACTAACAAACTTAGAATGTGTAAAAAATGGCTCAAAAGCGACGGAAACGACCACGTTCTTAGAACTTATTACACTTATTGTACTGGAAGAGTGTAATCAGAAGTTACCTTTTAATATCTTGATGCTCGTAGGGAAAAGAGAGCCAGAGCTCATAAAAGCTTCCCAAATAGCCGATTCTTTCGCTCTAATACAGAGATCTTTTGCGAACAGAGACAGAAATAAGCCATCCAATGTAAAGTCCTCCTCTAGTGAAAGCCCTGGTTCCGCTGGTGGTAAATCGAACAATGGCAGTCAGAACCCCTTTTTAATATGTTCCTATTATAGAAAACCTGGTCACACCATAGAGAAGTGTCGTGATCCTAAATGTAAAGCAGGTCAAAGCAAAAGCCCGACTAACCCTTCCCAGGTTAAATCTGGAGAAGCCTTAAAGAACCTTAAACCTGTGACCAATGTAAACATACTAGCATCTCAAAAAGTCCTCAATTCTTAGAAACGGGGGCTACTCAAAGCATCTTATTCAAAGAAAGCCTTCCAGGAATTGAGAAAGGGTAAACCGGAGAGTGTGATTCTGCAAAACTTGTCTGCTTAACCCTTATTAAGCCAAGCCAAATTGTCTTGAACTGTGATATTGTAAAGGGCGAAGTCAAAGTTGGCATCAGAAAGAAAGAACTTCCCATTAAGGGGCGTAAGTTTGATTTGGGGAAATGATTTAGCAGGAAGTTTAGTGGTTCCAAACTTAAAAGTTGTTGAAAAACCATTGTCAAAAAGCCCCACTGAACGGTTGGATAAAGAGAAACTGCATCTCTTTCCTGTATGTGCAGTCACAAGATCCCAGAAACCCCACTTGCAAACGTTCTCCCTTCAGTTCAACTCAAAGCTCAAGATGATGGTCTCGCTTTGGCTAAGGGTAGACTCGTTAAAGTAGACGGTAAACCCTCTACCAAAACCACTTGTTTTTATTTAAGTATTGGAATCTTGATGAGAATGTATAGACCTCCACAGTTAAATAACTTAGATACGTGGTCTGACACATCAAATTGTAGTACCCAAGTCGATTCGTAAGTCTCTGGTGGAGTTGGCCCACGAGGGACTTCCGGACGTTTAGGAATTCTCAAGACAATAAGAAACTACTTTAACATTACTATTGGCCGGACATAAAGAATAGCGTCACTACGTTTGTATAATCTTGCCATGTATGTCAGGTGGTGGGTAAACCCAACCAAGTCATTCCTCCAGCTCAATTAAAACACATTACTGTAGTTTGAGCCATTTGAAAAAATTGTAATTGACTGTGTAGGCTCTCTGCCCAAACTCGTAAAGGAAATCAATATGTGGTGACAATGTGTGCTGCCACACGATATCCTGAAGCCTACCCTTAAGGTTAAAGCGTCTTATTTTGCACTACCTCGAGAGACGTAGAGTGTGGGGCAATATGATAGAGTTGTATAAATGGAAGTCCGGGATAAACAAAGTGACATTACAAATTGTACTCGATCTATCCAACCAGGAGCGAAATCGTAACAATGGTTTTGAATTAGGCAAATTTAGATTTAGGCGCGAAATTGGTAAACATTGGTTTGGAAATAAAGTAGTAGACGAGTGGAACAAGTTACCAAACACCATCATTAACTCGAATACGCTGGATAGCTTCAAACAGGTTGGATGGATATATGAGCAATAGGGGTTGGGTGTAAATGGGACTGCCCAGTATGGGCCAATAGGCCCGCTGCAGTTTCCTCCATTCTTATGTTAGGCTGGGTTAGGTTAGGTTGTTATGTAATGCTCTGGTAGGTTGGTTTGGGTTGAGTTATGTTAGGCTGGATTGGGTTATATTCGGTTAGCGTTAAGGTATTTAATGATCAGGTACAAGTCTTCAGGTGATCTGTCAACTGTGGTGGAACATCATTAGTCACGCTCATGTGTAAAGGATAAAAAGTCAATTTCTGAGTTGTAGGTTAAAATTTATTTATTTATTTATTTCATTTATTTACAGGTACAATGCAAAAATGAAACTATTACTATTCCCACTAAACAGTAGTAGCTGTAGAAGGGGTAATGGTGTGTTTATCTCTTACAAAGGCTGTTGGTGCGTGGAGGAGGAAGAGGAGAGGTGGGTCAAGGAGGAGGATATTCATATTGATAATATTTATATTTAACCGTTTATTTAACCATAATAATATACAGAATGGACTATTGTGACGGTATTGACATGGCTGAGCCAAGTGAGAGCATGAGCTCTCAGTGGCATCTGATATATAGGCCTACTGTACATGTTGTATCACTGGTGTGTCTTGGAGGGGGAGAGCACCTCAAGGGAGAGCTCTTCGAGGGACTGCTTAAAAACGTCAATCACCTTAGCGAGACTTGGGCGGTGCTGTGGGCTGCGGCAGAGCATTTTCTTGCACAGGTCTTTAACCCCTGGCGGCCAGAGGTTGTCAAAGGTATTTTGGGTGTCGGAGATCATCACTGCAAGCGAATAAATGTCGCTGGCCGGGGTGCAGGGTTGACCTTTAAATAGCTCGGGGGCGTAATGGCTCCCGTACGGGTTGCAGCGTAAGGTCAGGTGGCCACCTTCGACTCTTGATAAGCCAAAGTCGATAAGGTGGGAGGTGAAGGATCCATCGGGATTCTTCTCCAGCAGAACATTATCCCCTTTCATGTCATTATGGATGATACCCCGGCTGTGTACCTCGGCTAGGCCTTCAGCTATGGGTAGGAAGAGGTTTATCGACCGTGTGGGAGATAAAACAAATAAATTATCGATAATGTCGTACAGTGATTGACCCTGGCAGACTGAGAAGATCATTACCGGGTAATCGATGCATGACCCCAGCAGGATGGGGGATCCACCAGCGCCATTTACTTTTAAATTGTTTTCTATCTCACTTTTAAAGATGTTGTTGACGCCATGGCTTACTCCTATTTTAGCGCAGGCAGGTCTGTTGAAAAACTCTCCCAGCAATACTTCGCCACTGACCCCTTCGCCCAAAATACCGGTCTTTTTGAACATTTTTTGAAAGTCGGCATAACCGAACTCCACCAGGTGTGATCCCTCTTGGTAGCTAGTCATTTCGTCTGCCATCTTATTTGGAAAGTTATTGAGATGAAGCTAATGAGGTAAACTTTTTTTTCGGGGGGTAAAGTGTAACTGAATATATAATACGGTTGGAATTTTCACATGTGACAAAAGATTCACAAGAAAAGAGTGACATATAGTATAGTGATAGTGATGTAATGTTCTGCTGTAGTGTAGATGTGCTGTAGTGTAGATGTAATGATATTGAAGTTTATATCTGGTGTAGCGATGATTTAGTCTTATATGTTGTAGTGAAGATGTTGTAGTTTTATATCTGGTGTAGTGATGATGTTGTAGTTTTATATCTGGTGTAGTGATGATGTTGTAGTTTTATATCTGGTGTAGTGATGATGTTGTAGTTTTATATCTGGTGTAGTGATGATGTAGTCTTGTATGTTGTAGTGATGATGTAGTTTTATATCTGGTGTAGTGATGATGTTGTAGTTTTATATCTGGTGTAGTGATGATGTTGTAGTTTTATATCTGGTGTAGTAATGATGTAGTCTTATATGTTGTAGTGATGATGTAGTTTTATATCTGGTGTAGTGATGTTGTAGTTTCATATCTGGTGTAGTGATGATGTTGTAGTTTTATATCTGGTGTAGTAATGATGTTTTAGTTTTATATCTGGTGTAGTAATGATGTAGTCTTGTATGTTGTAGTGATGATGTAGTTTTATATCTGGTGTAGTGATGATGTAGTTTTATATATTGTAGTGATGATGTAGTTTTATATCTCGTGTAGTGATGATGTAGTTTTATATCAGGTGTAGTGATGATGTTGTAGTTTTATATCTGGTGTAGTGATGATGTAGTAGTTTTATATCTGGTGTAGTGATGATGTTGTAGTGATGATGTTGTAGTGATGATGTTGTAGTTTTATATCTGGTGTAGTGATGATGTAGTCTTATATGTTGTAGTGATGATGTTGTAGTTTTATATCTGGTGTAGTGATGATGTTGTAGTTTTATATCAGGTGTAGTGATGATGTAGTCTTATATGTTGTAGTGATGATGTAGTTTTATATCTGGTGTAGTGATGATGTAGTTTTTTATGTTGTAGTGATGATGTAGTTTTATATCTCGTGTAGTGATGATGTTGTAGTTCTATATCTGGTGTAGTGATGATGTTGTAGTTTTATATCAGGTGTAGTGATGATGTTAGTTTTATATCGTGGTGTAGTGATGATGTAGTCTATATCTTGTGTAGTGATGATGTTGTGCTTTATATCTGGTGTAGTGATGATGTACCTTTTGTTTTATATCTGGTGTAGTGATGATGTTAGTTTTATATCTGGTGTAGTGATGATGATGTAGTTTTATATCTGGTAGTGATGATGTAGTTTTATATCTGGTGTAGTGATGATGATGTAGTTTATATCTGGTGTAGTGATGATGTAGCCTTTATATGTTGTAGTGATGATGTAGTTTTATATCTGGTGTAGTGATGATGATGTAGTTTATATCTGGTGTAAGTGATGATGTAGCCTTTATATGTTGTAAAGATAATGTGTTTATATCTGGTGTAGTGATGATGTTGTGTTTTATATCTGGTGCAGGATGATGTTGTAGTTTTATATCTGGTGTAGTGATGATGTTGTAGTTTTATATCTGGTGTAGTGATGATGTTGTAGTTTTATATCTGGTGTAGTGATGATGTAGTTTTATATCTGGTGTAGTGATGATGTAGTTTTATATCTGGTGTAGTGATGATGTTGTAGTTTTATATCTGGTGTAGTGATGATGATGTAGTTTTATATCTGGTGTAGTGATGATGTAGTGATGATGTTGTAGTTTTATATCTGGTGTAGTGATGATGTTGTAGTTTTATATCTGGTGTAGTGTTCATGTTGTAGTTTTATATCTAGTGTAGTGATGATGTTGTAGTTTTATATCTTGTGTAGTGATGATGTTGTAGTTTTATATCTGGTGTAGTGATGATGTTGTTGTTGTTTTATATCTGGTGTAGTGATGATGTTGTAGTTTTATATCTGGTGTAGTGATGATGTAGTCTTATAAGTTGTAGTGATGTAGTTTTATATCTGGTGTAGTGATGATGATGTAGTTTTATATCTGGTGTAGTGATGATGTAGTGATGATGTTGTAGTTTTATATCTTTTGTAGTGATGATGTTGTAGTTTTATATCTGGTGTAGTGATGATGTAGTTTTATATCTGGTGTAGTGATGATGTAGCCTTATATGTTGTAGTGATGATGTAGTTTTATATCTGGTGTAGTGATGATGTAGTTTTATATCTGGTGTAGTGATGATGTAGCCTTATATGTTGTAGTGATGATGTAGTTTTATATCTGGTGTAGTGATGATGTAGTTTTATATCTGGCTAAGTTGTGCTGATTTGCCAATTTGTTTTTTGTTGTGCCGTGTGCACCCTCATTACACCTTTTCACATATCCGTTGAGACATGTTATATACCTATTTGACAAATTTCATAACCGAATGACAGAACACATATCGAATGACAATCTAAAATAACTGTTCGTTCATTATAACGGAAATGATTGACTTAAGTTATGAAATTGACAGCCGTGAACAATAAACCAACAGTCTACATATAGTTTGGGAGTGTAACAATTGGAGAGTGACATACCACCAACAGTATTTTTAGAGTGTCATTCGATATGTGTTCTGTCATTCGGTTATGAAATTTGTCATATAGGTATATAACATGTCTCAACGTATATGTGAAAAGGTGTATTATATTCACCTTTAATGTAATTCAATTTGCTAAGTTATGTCATAACAATACACAAAGAAATAGGCCATATTCATTAACAGTATATATAGGTCAGGGTCATGTGGGTGATATCACTGTTCATTACCAGACAGGACAGTGGTTCATATATATCAAATCTGTGTGAACTAGCAAATTTTGGTTAAGCCGCAAGAATGTCCTCAAGCACTCCTGATTCAATGTAATAATTACAAAGTTTATAATACAATAAGCCAGGTAGTCTGAAGTCTTTGACAGTGTTACATTCAATAATATAGTGTTCAAGTGTATGCTTTAAAGGTTTATCACAAGTTTACATGCTGAGTGTTCCGGTATGGGTACAGCATCACTAACTTGCCAGATGTGTCTGTATCCTAGCCTAATTCTGGCCACGGCTACATCGCATTGTCTGATTCTGTCCTTATGCTGACCATACCGGTACCTCTTGTCACCAAATTTTTCATATTTACTAATATTACAACTACCAGGTGTGTCTGAATTTCTCTGTTCTTCTAGATCAGAGTTCATGATTTTGACTGAATGTTCTTAAGTACAGTATTGGACTGGCCAAGGTCTGAAGTCCCTCCACCCACAGGTTCCTCTCGACCAAGAGCCTTGGAGAATGGGACGACCTCCACACTAGTTGGGAGATGGATGAAGGCCAGTAAACTAGGGTAAATTCGTGAACACAGGCGTTGGGAACTAGCCACCTACTCTGGGGCCCAGTCAACGGCCCAGACGTTCGCCAGATGCTTTCACTGTCTAACCTGATGATCCCCAGCCTGAGCAAACACCGCTAGCCCCCATCATTGTTATGGATGAGTCCACCACTCGGTAGGGCTATGTTTTGGCGGAGTGTTTGGAGTCGGCAAGAGTATGTTGACCACCAATTTTCTTGTTGGCAAAGGTACCACAGTAGTGGAGAGAAGCTACTAATCCTGGTGATGTTAAATTATTAGTGTTGGTGCTGTAAACGGCATTATTGCCACTTGTATTAAGTGGTGCTCAAAGGTGCTATAGAAGAGTAGTGTTGTGTGTACATGTACATCCCGGAATGGTGTAAGTGGAGAATGTAAAAAAGTTTGGGTAAGCCAGGGAGTCGACCACTGTAGTTGAGTGTTAATGAAATTATTCTTAAACTATAACTTTATTTTAATAAACTATTTTATGTGTATGTTAGGAGTATCATTTACCAACAGTATTTTACCGTCAGTCTTTTCCATTGCTTGATATCAGATTTACAGTGTACCCATGTGTCTTAACCCTCGAGCCATGCTATCAAAGATCAGAGGTTATGAAATACCTCTATGAAGTCACATAACTAAGCTGTAACTACTATCTATACTTAATGAAGTAATAATAAGAAAAGAAAAAGAATGAAATAAGAAAAGGAAGAAAAAAAAGGTTGAGTTTAAAAGTTAACAGCAATGGGACAAATTAATATGAAAATACACCAAAGAAATCCCTCCCATATAAGCGTTTAAAGAACATTACTGCTAAGAATATTGTCAAATGTCCATTACACATGTTCACTTCTGTTGGAATTCCTAAAGAGATAGTCAGACTGGGGAACTAATTTCACCAGTTACCTATTCAAAAAAGTCTTGAGCGAGTTAGGAATTGTGCAACAATTGTCATCGGCTTACCACCCGCAATCCCAGGGCTGCCTT
>NW_024742200.1:0-17163 GCF_018991925.1 Homarus americanus
TCAGTAGCCAACTACGTTCCAGTTACGTATTGCCTGGAGTGTATCAGGAGTGACAGAGATGTACCTGGGAGTGTCAGAGGTGTATCTGGGAGTTTTGGACGCTTGGGGGTCTCAGAGGTGTACCTGGGAGTGAGAGGTGTACCTGGGAGTGGGAGGTGTACCTGGAGTATCTGAGGTGTACCTGGGAGTGTCCAGAGGTGTACCTCAGGGGTGTCACAGAGGTGTACCTGGGAGTGTCTGAGGTGTACCTGGGAGTGTCAGGGGCGAACCAGGAGTGAGGTGTATCCGGGAGTATCGGGAGTACCTGGGAGTGTCGGAGTGTACCTGCAGTGTGAGGTGTGCAAGAGTCTGCAGGGTACACAGGGGTGTCAGAGGTGTAACTGAGAGTGTCAGGGGTGTACCAGGGGAGTGTCAGTGGGTTCCTGGGGTGTCAGGGTGTACCTGGGAGTCTCAGAGGTTTACCTGGGAGTGTGAAGTGTATCTGGGGTCGGACGTGTACCTGCGAGTGTCAGAGGTGTACCAGGGAATGTCAGTGGGTACCTGGGAGTGTCAGGTGTACCTGAGAATGTCAGGAGGTGAACTGGGAGCCAGGGGGACCCAGTGTCAGAGAGTGTACGAGTGTCAGAGGTGTACCTGGAGGTCTGCAGGTTGTACCTGGGAGTATCAGGGAGTACCTGGGAGTGTCTGAGGTGTACAGAGGTAGCCAGAGGTAGCATCTGGGAGTGTCCAGGTGTACCTGAGTGTCAGGGTGTACCAGGAGTGTCAGTGGGTACATGGAGTGTCAGATGTGTACCTGAAGGTAGTGCAGAGGTGTACCTGGGAGTGTCAGGGAAACCAGGGAGGGAAAGAGGTGCACCTGTGAGTGTCCAGAGGTGTAAGGGTGAGTGTCAGAGGTGTACCTTGGAGTGTCTGAGGTGTACCTGGCAGTGTTTGAGGTGTACCCTGGCAGTGTCCAGGGTGTACCTGGCAGTGTCAGCAGTGTACCTGGGAGTGTCAACGGTGTACCTGGGAGTGTCAGAGGTGTACCTGGGAGTGTCAGAGATGTACCTGGGAGTGTCCAGAGGTGTATCTGGGACTGTTGGACGTGTACCTGGGGTGTCAGAGGTGTACCAGGGAATGTCAGTGGAGCCTGAGAGTGTCAGAGGTGTACCCGGGGTGTCAGAGGTGTACCTGGGTTGTCAGAGGTGGACCTGGGAGTGTCAGAGTTGTACCTGGGAGTGTCAGAGGTGTAAGGGTGAGTGTCAGGTGTACTTGCAGTGTCAGGGTGTACCGAAGTCAGAGGAATACCTAGGAGTGTCAGAGGTGTACCTGGGAGTGTCAGAGGTGTACTTAGGAGTAACGGAGGTTTGCAGAGTGTCGGAGGTGTACCTGGGAGTGTCAGAGGTGTACTTGGAAGTGTGAGGTGTACCAGTGTCTTGGTGTACCTGGGAGTGCCTGAGGTGTACCTGGGCGTGTCAAAGTGTTCCTGGGAGTGTCAGAGGTGCAGGAGTGTCAAGAGAGCACCTTGGAGTGTCTGAGTGTGCCTGGGAGTGTCTGAGGTTTACCTGGTGTCTGAGGTGTACCTGGCAGTGTCTTAGGTGTACCTGGCAGTGTCAGCGGTGTACCTGGGAGGTCAGCAGTGTACCTGGGAGTGTCAGAGGTGTACCTGGGAGTGTCAGAATGTACCTGGGAGTGTCAGGGTGTATCTGGGAGTGTTGGACGTGTACCTGGGGTGTCAAGGTGTACCAGGGAATGTCGGTGGAGTACGGGAGTGTCAGAGGTGTACCCGGGAGTGTCAGAGGTGTACCTGGGAGTGTCAGGGGAGGTGTACCTGGGGTGTCAGAGGTGTGCCTGGGAGTGTGGAGGTGTACCTGCGTGTGTGAGGGAGTGTACCTGGGAGTGTCTGGGGTGTACTGGGGTGTTTGGGGTACCTGACAGGCGTGTCAGAGGTGTACCTGGATGTGTCAGAGGTGTACCTGGGAGTGTCAGAGGTGTACCTGGGAGTGTCAGGTTGTACCAGGGGTGTCCAGGGGTCACCGGGAGTGTCAGAGGTGTACCTGGGGTGTCGGAGGATGCCTGGCAGTGTCGGAGAGTGTACCTGGCAGTGTCAGCGGTGTACCTGAAGTGTCTCACGGTGTACCTGGGAGTGTCAAGTGTATCGGGGTGACAGAGTGTACCTAGGAGTGTCAAGAGGTGAACCTGGGGTGTGAGAAGTGTACCTGGGGTAATGCGGTGTACCTGGGAGTGTCAGAGGTGTAACCTGAGGTGTCAAGGTGTACCAGGGAGTTCTGTGAGTACCGAGTGTCAGAGGTGTACCTGGGAGTGTCCGAGGTTTTACCTGGGAGTGTCAGAGGTGTATCCAGGACTGTCGGACGTGTACCTGGGAGTGTCAGAGGTGTACCCAGGGAATGTCAGTGGAGTACCTGGGAGTGTCAGATGTGTACCTGAGAGTGTCAGAGGTGTTCTGGGAGTGTCGGAGGTGTGCCTGGGAGTGTCAGAGGTGCCACCTGGGAGTGTCCAGAGGTGTACCTGGGGTGTCAGAGGTGTAGGGGTGATTGTCTGAGGTGTACCTGGGGTGTCAGAGGTGTACCTGGGGTGTCAGAGGAGGTGTGCGGGAGTGTCAGAGGTGGCCCAGGGTGTCAGCGGTGCACCTGGGAGTGCCTGAGGTGGCCTGGGAGTGTCAGAAGGTGCCTGGGAGTGTTAGAGGTGCACCTGGGGTGTCAGCGGGCACCTGGGAGTGTCAGAGGAACACTGCTAGGGTGTCAGGCCTGGGAGTGTCAGAGGTGTACTTAGGGTATCCGGAGGTTTACCTGGGAGTGTCGGAGGTGTACCTGGGAGTGTCAGAGGTGTGCCCAGGAGTGTCAGGAGTGGTGCACGGAGTGTCAGCGGTGTACCTGGGAGTGCCTGAGGTGTACCTGGGAGTGTCAGAGGTGTGCCTGGGGTGTTAGAGGTACACTTGGGGTGTCAGAGGAGCACCTTGGGTGTCTGAGGTGGTACCTGGGAGTGTCTGAGGTGTACTGGCAGTGGCCAAAGGGTGTACCTGGCAGTGTCTGGGGTGTGCCTGGCAGTGTCAGCGGTGTACGGGAATGTCTGAGGTGTGCCTGGGAGTGTCAGAGGTGTACCTGGGAGTGTCAGAGATGTGCCTGGGAGTGTCAGAGGTGTATCTGGGGTGTTGGACGTGTACCTGGAGTGTCAGAGGTGTACCAGGGAATGTCAGTGGAGTACCTGGGAGTGTCAGAGGTGTGCCAGGGTGTCAGAGGTGTACTGGGAGTGTCAGAGAGGTGTACGGGAGTGTCAGAGGTGTACCTGGGGTGTCAGAGGTGTACCTGGGAGTGTCGGAGGTGTACCTGCGAGTGTGAGAATGTGCCCTGGGAGTGTCTCTGGAGTGTACCTGGGGTGTGCAGTGTACCTGGGCGTCTGAGAGGTGTACCTGGATGTGTCAGAGGTGTACCTGAGAGTGTCAGAGGTGCACCTGGGAGTGTCCAGAGGTGTACCTGGGAGTGTCAGAGGTGTACCAGAGAATGTCAGAGGTGTACCTGGGGAGTGTCTGGGGTGTACCTGGGAGTATCGAGGAACCTGGGAGTGTCTGAGGTGTACCTGGGAGTGTCAGGGTGTACCAGGGAGTGTCAGTGGAGTACATGGGATTGTCAGAGGTGTACCTGGGAGTGTCTGAGGGTGTACCTGGGAGTGTCAGGGAAAACCGGGAGTGAAAGAGGTGTGCCTGTGAGTGTCAGAGGTGTAGGGTGAGTGTCTGAGTGTGTACCTGGGTGTCAGAGGTGGCAAGGGAGTGTCAGAGAATACCTAGGAGTGTCAGAGGTGTACCTGGGGTGTAAGAGGTGTACTTAGGAGTATCGGAGGTTTACCTGGGAGTGTCGGAGAGTGAACCTGGGGTGTCAAGTGTACTTGGGGTGTCAGAGGTGTGCACTGGTGTCAGCGGTGTACCTGGGAGTGCCTGAGGTGTACCTGGGAGTGTCCAGGTGTGCCTGGGAGTTTCAGAGGTGCACTTGGGGAGTATGGTGCACCTTGGAGTGTCTGAGGTGTACCTTGGAGTGTCTCAGGTTTACCTGGCAGTGTTTGAGGTGTACCTGGCAGTGTCTGAGGTGTACCTGGAGTGTCAGTGTACCTGGGAGTGTCAACTGGTGACCTGGGAGTGTCAGAGGTGTACCTGGGAGTTGAGAATGTACCTGAGAGTGCCGGAGGTGTATCTGGGAGTGTTGGCGGTCCACCGAGTGTCAGAGGTGTACCAGGAATGTCAGTGGAGTACCTGAAGTGTCAGAGGTGTACCGGGAGTGTCAGAGGTGTACCTGGGATTGTCAGGGTGTACCTGGGAGTGTCAGAGGTGTACCTGGGAGTGTCAGAGGTGTAGGGTGAGTGTCTGAGGTGTACCTGCAGTGTCAAGAGGTGTACCAGGGAGTGTCAGAGGAAGAGTGTCAGGGTGTACCTGGGAGTGTCAGAGGTGTGCCTAGGAGTATCGGAGGTTTACCTGGGAGTGTCGGAGGTGGCCTGGGAGTGTCAGAGGTGCTTGGGAGTGTCAGAGGTGTACCTGGGAGTGTCAGCGGTGTACCTGGGAGTGCCTGAGGTGTACCTGGGCGTGTCAGAGGTGTGCCTGGGAGTGTCAGGGGTGCACCTGGGAGTGTCAGAGGAGCACCTTGGAGTGTCTGAGGTGTACCTGGGCGTGTCTGAGGTGTACCTGGCAGTGTCCAATTGTGCCTGGCAGTGTCTGAGGTGTACTGGCAGTGTCAGCGTGTACCTGGGAGTGTCAGCGGTGTCACCTGGGAGTGTCAGAGGTAGCCTGGGAGTGTCAGAGATGTACAAGTGTCAGAGGTGTATGGGAGTGTTGGACGTGTACCTGGGAGTGTCAGAGGTGGCAGGGAATGTCAGTGGAGTGCCCAGGAGTGTCAGAGGTGTACCCGGGAGTGTCAGAGGTGTACCTGGGAGTGTCAGAGGTGTACCTGGGAGTGTCAGAGGTGTACCTGGGAGTGTCAGAGGTGTACCTGGGAGTGTCGGAGGTGTACACCTGCGAGTGTGAGTGTACCTGGGAGTGTCAGGGGTGTACCTGGAAGTGTCTGGGGTGTACCTGGCACGTGTCTGAGGTGTACCTGGATGTGTCAGAGGTGTACCTGGGAGTGTCAGAGGTGTACCTGGGAGTGTCAGGGGTGTACCAGGGGAGTGTCTGAGGTGTACCTGGGGTGTCAGAGGTGTACCTGGGAGTGTTGGAGGTGCACCTGGCGTGTCTGAAGTGTACCTGGCAGTGTCAGCGGTGTACCTGGGAGTGTCACCGGTGTACCTGGGAGTGTTAGAAGGTGTATCAGGGAGTGACAGAGGGAGTACCTAGGGTGTCAGAGAGTGAACCTGGGAGTGTGAGAAGTGTACCTGGGAGTGTCTGCGGTGTCACCTGGGGTGTCAGAGTGTGGCTAGGGGTGTCAGGGTGTACCAGGGAGTGTGTGAGTACCGAGTGTCAGAGGTGTACCTGGGAGTGTCAGAGGTTTACCTGGGAGTGTCAGAGGTGTATCTGGGAGTGTCGGACGTGTACCTGGGAGTGTCAGGGTGTACCGGGAATGTCAGTGGAGTACCTGGGAGTGTCAGAGCGTGTACCTGAGAGTGTCAGAGGTGTTCCTGGGAGTGTCAGAGGTGTACCTGGGGTGTCAGGGTGTACCAGAGAGTGTCAGAGGTGTACCTGGGAGTGTCTGGGGGGTGTACCTGGGAGTATCGGGGAGTACCTGGGAGTGTCCAGGAGTGTGCCTGGGAGTGTCAGAGGTGTACCCGGGGTGTCAGAGGTGTACCTGGGAGTGTCAGGGGTGTACCACGGAGTGTCAGTGGAGTACATGGGAGTGTCAGAGGTGTACCTGAGTGTCGGAGGTGTACATGGAGTGTCAAGAGGCCTCAGGGAGTGTCAGAGGTGTGCCTGGGAGTGTCTGAGAGGTGGCACGCGGGAGTGTGGAGTTGTACCCAGGAGTGTCACAGGGTGGCCTGGGAGTGTCAGTACCAGGGAGTGTCACAGGAGTACCTGGGAGTGTGAGTGTACCTGCGAGTGTGAGAGGTGTACTTAGAGTGTCTGAGGTGTACCAGGGGTGTCCAGAGGTGTGCCTGGGAGTGTCTGAGGGTGTACCTGTGAGAGTGTCTGAGGTGTACCTGGGAGTTTCAGGGAGAACAGGGAGTGAAAGAGGTGTACCTGGGAGTGTGCAAGGTGTACCGGGGTGTCTGAGGTGTACCTGGGAGTGTCAGATGTGTACAATCGAGTGTCAGAGGAATACCTGGGAGTGTCAGGCTGTACCTGGGAGTCAGAAGGTGTGCCTAGGAGTATCAGGTTTGCAAGTGTCGAAAGTTGTACAGGAGTGTCACAGGAGTACCTGGGATTGTCAGAGGTGTACCTGGCAGTGTCAGAGGTATACCTGGGAGTGTCATAGGTGTATTTGGGAGTGTCGGACGTGTACCTGGGAGTGTCATAGGTGTACCAGGGTATGTCAGTGGAGTACTTGGGAGTGTCAGAGGTGTACCTGGGAGTGTCAGAGATGTACCTTGGAGTGTCAGAGATGTACCTGGGAGTGTCAGGGGTGTGCAGGGAGTGTCAGGGGTGTGCCTGGGAGTGTCCTGGGGTGTACCTGGGGAGTATCGAGGGAAATATCTGGGAGTGTCTGAGTTGTACCTTGGGTGTCAGAGGTGGCACCTGGGAGTGTGAGAGGTGTACCTGGGAGTGTCGGAGGTGTACCTGGGAGTGTGAGAGGTGTACCTGGGAGTGTCTGAGATGTACCTGGAAGTGTCTGAGGTGTACATGGAGTGTCAGAGGTGTACCTGACAGTGTCAGAGGTGTACCTGGCAGTGTCAGAGGTGTACCTGGGAGTGTCTGAGGTGTACCTGGGAGTGTCCGAGGTGTACTTGGGAGTGTCTGAGGTGTACCTGGGAGTGTCAGAGAAGAACCAGGGAGTGTCACAGGAGTATCTGGGAGTGTGAGAGGTGTAACTGGGGGTGTGAGAGGTGTACCTGGGAGTGCCTGAGGTGTACCTGGGAGTGTCAGAGGTGTACCTGGGAGTGTCTGAGGTGTACCTGGGAGTGTCTGAGGTGTACCTGGGAGTGTCAGGGGAGAACCAGGGAGTGAAAGAGGTGTACCTGGGAGTGTCTGAGGTGTACCAGGGAGTGTCTGAGATGTACCTGGGAGTGTCAGAGGTGTACAAGGGAGTGTCAGAGGAATACCTAGGAGTGTCAGAGGTGTACCTGGGAGTGTCAGAGGTGTGCCTAGGAGTATCGGAGGTTTACCTAGGAGTGTTGGAGTTGTACCTGGGAGTGTCGGAGACGGACCTGGGAGTGTCAGAGGTGTACCTGGGAATATCAGAGGTGTCCTGGGAGTGTCAGAGGTGTACCTGGGAATGTCAGAGGTATACCAGGAAGTGTCAGTGAAGTACCTGGGGGTCTCAAAGGTGTACCTGGGAGTATCGGGGGTGTACCTGGGAATATCGGAGGTGTACCTGGGAATATCGGAGGTGAACCAGGGAGTGTCAGAGGTGTACCTGGGAGTCTCAGAGATGAACCAGGGAGTGTCAGAGGAGTACCTGGGAGTGTCAGAGGTGTACCAGGTAGTGTCAATGGAGTACCTGGGAGTCTCAAAGGTGTACCTGGGAGTATCAGAGGTGTACCTGGGAATATCGGAGGTGTACCTGGGAATATCGATTGTGTACCTGGAAGTGTCAGAGGTGTACCTGGGAGTGTCGGAGGTGTACTTGGGAGTGTCACAGGAGTACCTGGGATTGTCAGAGGTGTACCTGGCAGTGTCAGAGGTGTAATTGGGAGTGTCCGAGATGTACCTGGGAGTGTCAGAGGTGTATCTGGGAGTGTCGGACGTGTAACTGAGAGTGTCAGAGGTGTACCATGGAATGTCAGTGGAGTGCTTGGGAGTGTCAGAGGTGTACCTGGGAGTGTCAGAGGTGTACCTGGGAGTGTCAGAGGTGTACCTTGGAGTTTCATAGGTGTACCTGGGAGTGTCAGAGGTGTACCTGGGAGTCAGAGGTGGCACTGGGGAGTATGAGAAGTGGCACCTGGGAGGCCGGAGGTGTACCTTGGAGTTTCATAGGTGTACCTGGGAGTGTCAGAGGTGTACCTGGGAATGTCAGTGGTGTACCCGGGAGTGTCAGAGGTGTACTTGGGAGTGTCGGAGGTGTACCTGGGAGAGTGAGAAGTGTACTTGGGAGTGTCTGGGGTGTACCTGGGAGTGTCTGAGGTTTACCTGGGAGTGTCAAAGGTGTCCCTGAGAGTGTCAGAGGTGTACCTGGGAGTGTCAGGGGTGTACCAGGGAGTGTCAGTGGAGTACCTCGGAGTGTCAGCGGTGTACCTGGGAGTGTCGGAGGTGTACATGGAGTGTGAGAGGTGTACCTGGCAGTGTCAGCGGTGTACCTGGGAATGTCAGAGGTGTACCTGGGAGTGTCTGAGGTGTACCTGGGAGTGTCTGAGGTGTACCTGGGAGTGTCGAGGAGTACCTGGGAGTGTCAAAGAAATACCAGTTAGTGTCACAGGAGTACCTTGTAGTGTGAGAGGTTTACCTGCGAGTGTGAGAAGTGTACCTAGAAGTGTCTGAGATGTACCAAGGAGTGTCAGAGGGGTTCCAGGGAGTGTCTGAGGTGTACCTAGGAGTGTCAGAGGTGTACCAGGGAGTGTCAGAGGAATACCTAGGAGTGTGAGAGGTGTACCTGGGAGTGTCAGAGGTGTACCTAGGAGTATCGGAAGTTTACCTGGGAGTGTCAGAGTTGTACCTGGGACTGTCGGAGGCGGACCTGGGAGTGTCAGAGGTGTACCTGGGAGTATCAGAATGTGTACCTGGGAGTGTCGGAGAGCGGTACAGGTATAGAGGTGCACGGGAATATCAGAGGTGTACCTGGGAGTGTCTGAGGTGTACCTGGGGTGTCTGAGGTGTCACCTGGGTGTCACAGAAGTACCAGGGAGTGTCACAGGAGTACCTGGGAGTGT
Organism: Homarus americanus; assembly: GCF_018991925.1. NCBI lineage: Eukaryota > Metazoa > Arthropoda > Malacostraca > Decapoda > Nephropidae > Homarus > Homarus americanus. The sequence continues at coordinate 8,935 of NW_024742200.1, forward strand.
GAGAGGTGTACCTGCAGAGTGTGAGAGGTGTACCTAAAAGTGTCTGAGGTGTACAAAGGGAGTGTCAGAGGTGTACGCAAGAAGTGTCTGAGCTGTACCTGGGAGTGTCTGAGGTGTATCTGGGAGTGTCAGAGAACCAGGAGTGAGAAAGAGGTGTACCTGGGAGTGTCAGATACCAGGGGTGTCTGAGGTGTACCTGGGAGTGTCAGAGGTGTACAAGCGAGTGTCAGAGGAATACCTGGGTGTCAGAGGTGTACAGGGAGTGTCAGAGGTGTGCCTAGGAGGCATCGGAGGTTTACCTGGGAGTGTCGGAGTTGTACCTGGGAGTGTCGGAGGCGGACCTGGGAGTGTCAGAGGTGTACACCGGAATATCAGAGGTGTACCTGGGAGTGTCAGAGCCTGGGAATGTCAGAGGTATACCGGGAGTGTCAGTGAAGTACCCAGGAATCTCAAGGTGTACCTGGGAATATCGGAGGTGTACTGGGAATATCGGAGGTAGACAGGGAGTGTCAGAATGTGCTGGGAGTCTCAGAGGTGAACCAGGGAGTGTCAGAGAGTACACCGGGAGTGTCAGAGTGTACAGGAGTTTCAGTGGTACCTGGGAGTCTCAAAGGTGTACCTGGGAGTGTCAGAGGTGTACCTGGGAGTGTCGGAGGTGTACTTGGGAGTGTCACAGGAGTACCTGGGATTGTCAGAGGTGTACCTGGCAGTGTCAGAGGTGTACCAGGGAGTGTCCGAGATGTACCTGGGAGTGTCAGAGGTGTATCTGGGAGTGTCGGACGTGTAACTGGGAGTGTCAGAGGTGTACCACGGAATGTCAGTGGAGCACTTGGGAGTGTCAGAGGTGTACCTGGGAGTGTCAGAGGTGTACCTTGGAGTTTCATAGGTTTACCTGGGACTGTCAGAGGTGTACCTGGGAGTGTCGGAGGTGTACCTGGGAGGGTGAGAAGTGTACCTGGGAGTGTCGGAGGTGTACCTTGGAGTTTCATAGGTGTACCTGGGAGTGTCAGAGGTGTACCCGGGAGTGTCAGAGGTGTACACGGGGGTGTCAGAGGTGTACCTGGGAGTGTCGGAGGTGTACCTGGGAGTGTGGAGAAGTGTACCTGGAAGTGTCTGGGGTGTACCTGGAGTGTCTGAGGTGTACTTGGGAGTGTCAAAGGTGTCCCTCGGGGAGGAAGTCAGGAGGTACCTGGGAGTGTCAGGGTCTACCAGGAGTGTCAGTGGAGTACCTGGGAGTGTCAGAGGTGTACCTGGGAGTGTCGGAGGTACATGGGAGGAGAGGTGTACCTGGCAGTGTCAGCGGTGTACCTGGGAGTGTCAGAGGTGTACCTGCGAGTGTCTCAGATGTACCTGGGAGTGTCTGAGGTGTACCTGGGAGTGTCGAGGAGTACCTGGGATTGTCAGAGAAATACCAGTTAGTGTCACAGGAGTACCTGGGAGTGTGAGAGGTTTACCTGCGAGTGTGAAAAGTGTACCTAGAAGTGTCTGAGATGTACCAAGGAGTGTCAGAGTTGTACCTGGGAGTTTCTGAGGTGTACCTGGGAGTGTCTGAGGTGTACCTGGGAGTGTCAGGGGAGAACCAGGGAGTGAAAGAGGTGTACCTGGGAGTGTCAGTGGTGTTCCAGGGAGTGTCTGAGGTGTACCTAGGAGTGTGAGAGGTGTACCTGGGAGTGTCAGAGGTGTACCTAGGAGTATCGGAAGTTTACCTGGGAGTGTCAGAGTTGTACCTGGGAGTGTCGGAGGCGGACCTGGGAGTGTCAGAGGTGTACCTGGGAGTATCAGAATGTGTACCTGGGAGTGTCAGAGGAGTACCTGGGAATGTCAGAAGTATACCAGGGAATCTCAGTGAAGTACCAGGGAGTCTCAAAGGTGTACCTGGGAATATCGGAAATGTACCTGGGAATATCCGAGGTGTACCTGGGAGTGTCAGAGGTGTACCAGGGAGTGTCAGTGGAATACCTGGGAGTCTCAAAGGTGTACCTGGGAGTATCAGAGGTGTACCTGGGAATATCGGAGGTGTACCTGGGAATATCGAAGGTGTACCTGGGAGTGTCAGAAGTGTACCTGGGAGTGTCGGACGTGTGCGGAGTGTCTGTGGTGTACCTAGGGTGTCTGGGGTGTACCTGGGGTGTCTGAGGTTGCAGGAAGTGTCAGAGGTGTACCTGGGGTGTCAGAGGTGCCTGGGAGTGTCAGGGTGTACCAGGGAGTGTCTGAGGGTGTACCTGGGGTGTCAGAGATGTGCCTGGGAGTGTCGGAGGTGTACCTGGCAGTGTCTGAAGTGTACCTGGCAGTGTACCGTGTACCTGGGAGTGTTGGGGGTGTATCAGGGAGTGACAGATGAGTACCTTGGAGTGTCAGAGGTGTGACCTGGGGTGTGAGAATTGTACCTGGGGAGTGTCTGCGTGTGCGTGGGAATGTCAGAGGTGTACCTGGGAGTGTCAGGGTGTACCAGGGTGTCAGTGAAGTACCTGGGATCAGAGGTGTACCTGGGTGTCAAGTTGTACCTGGGAGGTGTCAGAGGGTGCATCTGCGAGTGTCGGACGTGTACCTGGAAGTGTCTGAGGTGTACCAGGGAATGTCAGTGGAGTACCTGGGAGTGTCAGACGTGTACCTGAGAGTGTCAGAGGTGTACCTGGGGTGTCAGAGGTGTACCTGGGAGTGTCAGAAGTGTACCAGAGTGTTGGGGTGTGCTGGGGTGTCGGGGGTGTACCTGGGAGTGTCTGGGGTGTACCTGGGAGTATCTGGGTGTGCCTGGGAGTGTCAGGGGAGAACAGGGAGTGAAAGAGGTGTACCTGGGAGTGTCAGTGGTGTTCAGGGAGTGTTTGAGGTGTACCTACGAGTGTGAGAGGTGTACCTGGGAGTGTCAGAGGTACCTAGGAGTATCGGGTTACCTGGGAGTGTCAGAGTTGTACCTGGGAGGCCGGAGGCGGACCTGGGATTGTCAGATTTGTACCTGGGAGTATCAGAATGTACCTGGAGTGTCAGAGGTGTACCTGGGAATGTCAGAGGTATACCAGGGAGGTCAGTGAAGTACCAGGGTCTCAAAGGTGTACCTGGGAATATCGGAGGTGTACTGGGGAATATCGGAGGTGTACCTGGGGAGTGTCAGACGTGTACCAGGGAGTGTCAGTGAGTACCTGGGAGTCTCAAAGGTGCCTGGGAGTGTCAGAGGTGTACCTGGGAGTATCAGGGGTGTACCAGGGAGTGTCAGTGAGTACATGGGAGTGTCAGAGGTGTGACCTGGGAGGTCGGAGGTGTACATGGAGTGTCAGAGGTGTACCTGGCAGTATCAGCGGTGTACCTGGGGAGTCAGAGGTGTGCCTGGGAGGTTCTGAGGTGTACCTGGGAGGTCTGAGGTACCTGGGAGTGTCTGGGGTGTACCTGGGGGGTCAGAGAAGTACCAGGTAGTGTCACAGGAGTGCCTGGGAGGTGAGAGGTGTACCTGCAGGGGAGAGGTGTGCCTAGAAGTGTCTGAGGTGTACCAGGGAGTGTCGGAGGTGTGCCTGGGAGTGTCTGAGGTGCCTGGGAGGTCTGAGGTGTACCTGGCAGTGTTTGAGGTGTACCTGGCAGTGTCTGAGGTGTGCCTGGTGGTGGCAGGTGCCTGGGAGGTTGGCCAGGTGTACCTGGGAGGTCAGAGATGTACCTGGGAGTGTCAGAGGTATCTGGGAGTGTTGGACGTGTACCTGGGAGTGTCAGAGGTGCCTGGGAATGTTAGTGGAGTACCTGAGAGTGCAGAGGTGTACCTGGAGGTCAGAGGTGTGCCTGGGATTGTCAGAGGTACCTGGGAGTGTCAGAGTTGTACCTGGGAGTGTCAGAGGTGTAAGGTGAGTGTCTGAGGTGTACCTGCAGTGTCTCAGAGGTGTACCTGGGAGTGTGCAGTGGTGTACTTAAGAGAATGGAGTTTACCTGGGAGTGCGGAGGTGTGCCTGGGAGTGTCAGAGGTGCTGTAGGAAGTGTCTGAGGTGTATGAGGGGAGTGTCAGAGGTGTACCTGGAGAGTGTCTGAGGTGTACCTGGGAGGTCTGACCTGGGAGGTTGAAACCCAGGGAGGAAAGAGGTGTACCTGGGAGTGTCTGAGGTGAACCAGGAGTGCTGAGGTACCTGGGAGTGTCAGAGGTGTACAAGCGAGTGTCAGGAGGAATGCCTAGGAGTGTCAGAGGTGTACCTGGGAGTGTCAGAGGTGTGCCCAGGAGTATCGAGGTTTACCTGGGAGTGTCGAAGTTGTACCTGGGAGTGTCGGAGGCGAACTGGGAGGTCAGAGGTGTACCTGGGAATATCAGAGGTGTACCTGGAGTGTCAGAGGCACGGGAATGTCAGAGGTATACCAGGGATTGTGAGTGAAGTACCTGGGAGTCTCAAAGGTGTACCTGGGAATGGAGGTACCTGGGAATATCGGAGGTGGAACCAGAGTGTCAGAGGTGTACCTGGGAGTCTCAGAGGTGAACCAGGGAGTGTCAGAGGAGTACCTGGAGTGTTCAGAGGTGTACCAGGAGTGTCAGGGAGTACCTGGGTCTCAAGGTGTACTGGGAGTATCAGAGGTGAACTGGGAACATCGGAGGTGTACCTGGGAATACGATTATGTACCTGGGAGTGTCAGAGGTGTACCTGGAGTGTCGGAGGTGTACTTGGGAGTGTCATGAGTACCTGGGATTGTCAGAGGTGTACCTGGCAGTGTCAGAGGTGTACCTGGTAGTGTCTCGAGATGTACCTGGGATCAGATGTATCTGGGAGTGTCAGACGTAACTGATGTCAGGAGAGGTGTACCATGGAATGTGGGGGGAGCACGGATGTGTCAGAGGTACCTGGAGTGTCAGAGGTGTACCTTGGACTTTCATAGGTGTACCTGGGAGTGTCAGGAGGTGTACCTGGGAGGTCAGAGGTGTACCTGGGAGTAGGAGAAGGTACCTGGAGTGTCGGAGGTGTACCTTGGAGTTTCACAGGTGGGAGTGTCAGAGGTGTACCTGAGTGCAGAGGTGTACCCAGGAGTGTCAGAGGTGTACCTGGGAGTGTCGGAGGTGTACCTGGGAGTGTGAGGTGGGTGTGTCTGGGGTGTACCTGGAGTGTCTGAGGTGTACCTGGGAGTGTCAAAGGTGTCCTGGTAGTGTCAGAGGTGTACCTGGGAGTGTCAGGGGTGTACCAGAGTGTCAGTGAGTACCTGTCAGTGTCAGAGGTGTACCTGGGAGCGAGGTGCATGAGAGTGTGAGAGGTGTACCTGGCAGTGTCAGTGGTGTACCTGGAGTGTCAGAGGTGTACCTGGGAGTTCGAGGTACCTGGGAGTGTCGAGAGGAGTACCTGGGAGTGTCAGAGGTAATCTAGGAAACAACAGAGTACCTGGGAGTGTAGAGGTTTACCTGCGAGTGTGAGAAGTGAACCTAGAAGTGTCTGAGATAGCCAAGGACTGTAAGAGGTGTACCTGGGAGCTGGAGGTGTACCTGGGAGTGCGGAGGTGTACATGGAGTGTCAGAGGTGTACCTGGCAGTGTCAGCGGTGTACCTGGGAGTGTCAGAGGTGCCTGGGAGTGTCTGAGGTGTACCTGGGAGTGTCAGAAGTGTACCTGGGAGTGTCTGAGGTGTACCTGGGAGCCTATAGGTGTACCGAGTGCGAGGCAGGGAGTGTACCTGAGTGTTGAGAGGCCTGGGAGTGTCAGAGGTGTACTTAGGGAGTGTCGGAGGCTACCTGGGAGTGTCAGAGGTGTACCTGAGAGTGTCTGAGGTGTACCTGGGAGGTCGGAGGTACCTGGGAGTGTCAGAGGTGTACCTGGAGTGTCGGAGGTGTACCTGAGTGTCATAGGTACCTGGAGGTCAGAGGTGTACCCGGGAGTGCAGAGGTACCTGGGAGTGTCAGAGGTACCTAGAGTGTCAGGTGTCCAGGAGGGAGGTCACCGGGAGGTCGGAGGTGTACCTGGGAGTGTCAGAGGTGTACCTGGGAGTGTCAGAGGTATCTGGGAGGCCAGAGGTGTACCTGGAGTGCCGAGGTGTCCAGGGAGTGTCAGCGTACCTGGGAGTGTCTGGAGGTGTACCGGGAATATCAGAGGTGTACCTGGAGTGTCAGAGGTGTACCTGGGAATGTCAGGGGGATACCAGGAATGTCAGTGAAGTACCTGGGAGTCTCAAAAGTACCTGGGAATATCGGAGGCTCTGGGAATATCGGAGGGAACCAGGGAGTGTCAGAGGTACCTGGGAGTCTCAGAATATCGGAGGTGAACCAGGGAGTGTCAGATGTGTACCAGAGTCTCAGAGGTGAACCAGGGAGTGTCAGAGGAGTACCTTGGAGCAAGCCAGAGGTGCATCAGGGAGTTTCCCCAGTGTGGGAGGCCTGGAGTCTCTAAAGGTGTACCTGGATTGTCAGGAGGTGAAACCTGGGAACACGTGGAGGTGTACCTGGGAATATCGATTGTGTACCTGGGATTGTCAGGAGGTACCTGGCAGTGTCAGAGGTGCACTGGGAGTGTCTGGAGATGTACCTGGAGTGTCAGAGGTGTATCTGGGGAGTAAGTCGGACGTAACTGGGAGGAGCCAGAGGTGCAAATGAATGTCAGTGGAGTACTTGGGAGTGTCAGGAGGTGTTTTTGGGAGTGTCAGAGAGGTGTACCTTGGAGTTTCACAGGCGTGGCCTGGGAGTGTCAGAGTGGGCACCTGGGGAGTGTCGGAGGTGCACTGGGAGTTGGGAGAAGTGTCTGGGAGTGTCGGAGGTGTACCTGAGCTTCATAGGTGCACCTGGGAGTGTCAGAGGTGTACCTGGGAGTGTCAGAGGTGTATCCGGGAGCAAGTCAGAGGTGTACCTGGGAGGTCGGAGGTGTACCTGGGAGTGTGAGAAGTGTACTTGGGAGTGTCACGGAGTACCTGGGAGTGTGAGGTTTGCCTGCAGGAGTGTGAAAAGTGTGCCTAGAAGTGTCTGAGATGTACCAGGGAGTGTCAGGATTGTGCCTGGGGTTTTCTGGGGTGTGCCTGGGAGTGTCTGGGGTGTGCCTGGGGTGTCAGGGAGAACCAGGGAGTGAAGGGTGTGCCTGGGGGAGTGTCAGAGGTGTTCAGGGGTGTCTCAGAGTGTGCCTAGGAGTGTGAGGTGTGCCTGGGGTGTCAGAGGTGTACCTAGGAGTATGAGTTTGCCTGGGAGTGTCAGAGTTGTGCCTGGGGTCAGGCGGACCTGGGGTGTCAGAGGTGTGCCTGGGGTGTCAGAATGTGTGCCTGGGAGTGTCAGAGGTGTACCTGGGAATGTCAGGGGTATGCAGGGTGTCAGTGAAGTGCCAGGGAGTCTCAAGGTGTGCCTGAACAACGGAGGTGTGCAGAGGTATCAGGTGTGCCTAGTGTCAGAGGTGTGCCAGGGGTGTCAGTGGAGTGCCAGTCTCAAGGTGTGCCTGGGGTATCAGAGGTGTGCCTGGGAATATCAGGTGTACCTGGGAATATCAGAGGTGTGCTCAGGGAGTGTCAGGAGGTGTGCCTGGGGTGTCGGAGGTGCCTGGGAGTGTCTGGGGAGTACCTGGGATTGTCAGAGGTGTACCTAGCAGTGTCAGAGGTGTATCTGGGAGTGTCAGAGATGTACCAGGGGTGTGTCAGAGGTGTATCTGGGAGTGTCGGACGTGTACCTGGGAGTGTCAGAGGTGTGCCAGGGTATGTCAGTGGAGTGCTTGGGGAGTGTCAGGGTGTGCCTGGGAGTGTCAGAGATGTGCCTTGGATTGTCAGAGATGTGCCAGTGTCAGGGGTGTGCCTGGGAGTGTCGGAGGTGTGCCTGGGGTGTGAGATGTGCCTGGGGTGTCGGAGGTGTGCCTGGTGTCGGAGGTGTACCAAGCAGTGTCAGCGGTGTGCGGGGTGTCAGGGGTGTACTGGGGATGTCAGTGGAGTACCTGGGAGTGTCAAGGATGTGCCTGGGAGTGTCAGAGGTGCCTGGGGTGTCAGGGTTGCTCAGGGGTGTCAGAGGTGTGCCTGTTGGTGTCGGAGATGTGCCTGAGGTGTGAGTGTGCCTGGGAGTGTCTTGGGTGTGCCTGGGGTGTCAGAGGTGTGCCTGGTGTCAGTGGAGAACCTGGAAGTGTCAGAGGTGTATCAGAGGTGTTCACCAAGTGTCAGGTGCATGGAGTGTCAGAGGTGTGCCTGGCAGTGTCAGCGTGTGCCTGGAGTGTCAGGGGTGTGTGCCAGGGATGTCAGTGGAGTGTGAGTGTCAAAGGATGTGCCTGGGTGTCAGGGTGTACCTGGGGTGTCAGAGGTGTGCCTGGGAGTGTCAAGATGTGCCAGGGAGT
>NW_024742201.1:0-7572 GCF_018991925.1 Homarus americanus
AAACCTCTCCCATATTTATGGGCGTTGGATTAAGGGGTACAGAAACCTCTCCCATATTTATGGGGGGTGGATTATGGGGTACAGAAACCTTTCCCATATTTATGGGGGTGGATTATAGGGTACACAATCCTCTCCCATATTTATGTTGGGGTGGATTATGGGGTACAAAAACCTCTCCCATATTTATGGTGAGTGGATAAAGGGGTACAGAAACCACTCCCATATTTATGGGGGTTGGATTAAGGGGTACAGAAACCTCTCCCATATTTATGTCGGGTGGATTTTGGGTTACAGAAACACCTTCCATATTTATGTGGGGTGGATTATGGGGTACAGAAACCTCTCCCATATTTATGGGGGGTGGATTAAGGGGTACAGAAACCTCTCCCATATTTATGGGGGGTGGATTATGGGGTACAGAGACCTCTCCCATATTTATGGGGGGTGGAATATGGGGTACATAAACTTCTCACATATTTATGTGGGGTGGATTATGGGGTACAGAAACCTCTCCCTTATTTATGTCGGGTGGATTATGGGGTACAGAAACCTCTCCCATATTTATGTTGGGTGGATTATGGGGTACAGAAACCTCTCCCATATTTATGTCGGGTGGATTATGGGGTACAGAAACCTCTCCCATATTTATGGGGGGTGGATTATGGGGTACAGAAACCTCTCCCATATTTATGTTGGGTGGATTATAGGGCACAGAAACTTCTCCCATATTTATGTGGGGTGGATTATGGGGGACAGAAACCTCTCCCATTTTTATGTTGGGTGGATTATGGGGTACAGAAACCTCTCCCATATTTATGTCGGGTGGATTATGGGGTACAGAAACCTCTCCCATACTTATGGAGGGTGGATTATGGGGTACAGAAACCTCTCCCATATTTATGTCGGGAGGATTTTGGGGTAGAGAAACCTCTCCCATATTTATGGGGGGTGCATTATGGTGTACAGAAACCTTTCCCATATTTATGTCGGGTGGATTATAGTGTACAGAAACCTCTCCCATATTTATGTGGGGTGGATTATGGGGTACAGAAACCTCTCCCATATTTATGGGGGGTGGATTATGGGGTACAGAAACCTCTCTCATATTTATGTGGGGTGGATTATGGGGTATAGAAACCTCTCCCATATTTATGTGGGGTGGATTATGTGGTACAGAAACCTCTCCCATATTTATGTTGGGTGGATTATGGGGTACAGAAAACTCTTCCATATTTATGTGGGGTGGATTATGGGGTACAGAAACCTCTCCAATATTTATGGGGCGTGGATTAAGGGGTACAGAAACCCCTCCCATATTTATGGGGGGTGGATATGATTTACGAGAATCCTCTCCCATGTCATGGGGGTGAATTAAAAAGTACAGAAACATCTCCCCATATTTATGTGGAGTGGATTATGGGGTGCCTAAACCTCTCCCATATTTATAGCGGGTGGATAAAGCGGTACAGAAACCTCTCCCATATTTAGGGGGGGTGGATTATTGGGTGCAGAAACCTCTCCCATATTTATGGGGGTGTATTATGGGGTACAGAAACCTCTCCCATATTTATGTCGGGTGGATTATAGGGTACAGAAACCTCCCCCATATTTATGTGGGGTGGATTATGGGGTACAGAAACCTCTACCATATTTATGGGGGGTGGATTATGGGGAACAAAAACCTCTCCCATAATTATGGTGGGTGGATTATGGGGTACAGAAACCTTTCCCATATTTATGGGGTACAGAAACCTCTCCCATATTTATGGGGGTTGGATTAAGGGGTACAGAAACCTCTCCCATATATATGGGGGGTGGATTATGGGGTACAGAAAACTCTCCCATATTTATGTCGGGTGGATTATGGGGTACAGAAACCTCTCCCATATTTATGGGGGTTGGATTAAGGGGTACAGAAACCTCTCCCATATATATGGGGGGTGGATTATGGGGTACAGAAAACTCTCCCATATTTATGTCGGGTGGATTATGGGGTACAGAAACCTCTCCCATATTTATGAAATTGGATTATAAATTGCAAGCCTCTCCCATATTTATGGGGGAGTGGATTATGGGTACAGAAACCTCTCCCGTATTTTATGTGGGGTGGATTATGGGTACAGAAACCTCTCCCATATTTATGTGGTGGATTATGGGGTAGAAACCTCTCCCATATTTATGTAGAATTGGATTATGGGGTGCAAAGCCTCCCCATATTATTTATGGGGGGTAGATTAAGGGGTACAAGGACCTCTCCCTTATTTATGGGGGGTAGGTTATGGGGTACAGAAATCTCTCCCATATTTATGTCGGGTGGATTATGGTGTACGGAAACCTCTCCCATATTTATGGGGGGTGGATTATGGGGTACAGAAACCTCTCCCATATTTATGTGGGGTGGATTATGGGGTACAGAAACCTCTCCCATATTTATGTGGGGTGGATTATGTGGTACAGAAACCTCTCCCATATATATGTTGGGTGGTTTATGGGGTACAGAAACCTCTCCCATATTTATGTCGGGTGGATTATGGGGTATAGAAACCTCTCCCATATTTATGTCGGGTGGATTATGGGGTACAGAATCCTCTCCCATATTTATGTCGGGTGGATTATCGGGTACAGAAACCTCTCCCATATTCATGGGGGGTGGACTAAGGGGTACAGAAACTTCTCCCATATTTATGTGGGTGGATTATGGGGTACTAAAACCTCTCCCATATTTATAGCGGGTGGATAAAGCGGTACAGAAACCTCTCCCATATTTATTGGGGTTGGATTAAGGGGAACAGAAACCTCTCCCATATTTAGGGGGGGTGGATTATGGGGTGCAGAAACCTCTCCCATATTTATGTCGGGTGGGTTATGGGTACAGTAACATCTCCCATATTTATGTGGGGTGGATTATGGGGTACAGAAACCTCTCCCATATTTATGGGGGGTGGATTAAGAGGTACAGAAACCTCTCCCATATTTATGGGGGTGGATTATGGGGTACAGAAACCTTTCTCATATTTATGTCGGGTGGATTATAGGGTACACTAACCTCCCCCATATTTATGTGGGATGGATTATGGGGTATAGAAACCTCTACCATATTTATGGGGGGTGGATTATGGGGTACAAAAACCTTTGCCATATTTATGTGGGGTGGATTATGGGGTACAGAAACCTCTCCCATATTTAGGGGGGGTGGATTATGGGGTACAGAAACCTCTCCCATATTTTATGTCGGGTGGGTTATGGGTACAGAAACATCTCCCATATTTATGTGGGGTGGATTATGGGGTACAGAAACCTCTCCCATATTTATGGGGGGTGGGTTAAGGGGTACAGAAACCTCTCCCATATTTATGGGGGTTGGATTAAGGGGTACAGAAACCTCTCCCAAATTTATGGGGGGTGGATTATGGGGTACAGAAAAAACTCCAATATTTATGTCGGGTGGATTATGGGGTAGAGAAACCTCTCCCATATTTATGTGGGGTGGATTATGTGGTACAGAAACCTCTCCCAGATTTATGTTGGGTGGATTATGGGGTACAGAAACCTCTCCCATATTTATGTCGGGTGGATTATGGGGTATAGAAACCTCTCCCATATTTATGTCGGGTGGATTATGGGGTACAGAAACCTCTCCCATATTTATGTCTGGTGGATTATGGGGTACAGAAACCTCTCCCATATTCATGGGGGTGGATTAAGGGGTACAAAAACTTCTCCCATATTTATGTGGGAGGATTATGGGGTACTAAAACCTCTCCCATATTTATAGCGGGTGGATAAAGCGGTACAGAAACCTCTCCCATATTTATTGGGGTTGGATTAAAGGGAACAGAAACCTCTCCCATATTTAGGGGGGGTGGATTATTGGGTGCAGAAACCTCTCCCATATTTATGGGGGTGGATTATGGGGTACAGAAACCTCTCCCATATTTATGTCGGGTGGATTATAGGGTACAGAAACCTCCCCCATATTTATGTGGGGTGGATTATGGGGTACAGAAACCTCTCCCAATTTATGTGGGGTGGATAATGGGGTACATAAACCTCTCCCATAATTATGGGGGGTGGATTATGGGGTACAGAAACCTTTCCAATATTTATGGGGGATGGATTATGGGGTACAGAAACCTCTCCCATAATTATGTGGGTGGAGTACAGAACCCTCCCATATTTATATCGGGTGGATTATGGGGTACAAAAACCTCTCCCATATTTATGTCGGGTGGATTATGGTGTACGGAAACCACTCCCATATTTATGGGGGGTGGATTATGGGGTACAGAAACCTCTCCCATATTTATGTCGGTTGGATTATAGGGCACAGAAACTTCTCCCATATTTATGTGGGGTGGATTATGTGGTACAGAAACCTCTCCCATATTTATGTTGGGTGGATTATGGGGTACAGAAACCTCTCCCATATTTATGTAGGGTGGATTATGGGGTATAGAAACCTCTCCCATATTTATGTCGGGTGGATTATGGGGAACAGAAACCTCTCCCATATTTATGTCGGGTGGATTATGGGGTACAGAAACCTCTCCCATATTCATGGGGGGTGGATTAAGGGGTACAGAAACCTCTCCCATATTTATGTGGGTGGATTATGGGGTACTAAAACCTCTCCCATATTTATAGCGGGTGGATAAAGCGGTACAGAAACCTCCCCCATATTTATTGGGGTTGGATAAAGGGGAACAGAAACCTCTCCCATATTTAGGGGGGGTGGATTATGGGGTGCAGAAAACTCTCCCATATTTATGTCGGGTGGATTATGGGGTATAGAAACCTCTCCCATGTTAATGTCTGGTGGATTATGGGGTACAGAAACCTCCCCCATATTTATGGGGCGTGGATTATGGGGTAAAGAAACCTCTCCCATATTTATGTCGGGTGGATTATAGGGTACAGAAACCTCTCCCATATTTATGTGGGGTGGATTATGGGGTACAGAAACCCTCCCCATATTTATAGCGGGTGATAAAGCGGTACAGAAACCCTCCCATATTTATTGGAAGGATTAAGGGGAACAGAAACCTTCCCATATTTAGGGGGGGGGTGGATATAAGGTACAGAAACCTCTCCAATATTTATGTCGGGTGGATTATGGGGTACAGAAACCTCTCCCATATTTATGTGGGGTGGATTATGGGGTACAGAAACCTCTCCCATATTTATGGGGGGGTGGATTAAGGGGTACAGCAACCCCTCCTATATTTATGTGGGGTTGATTATGCGGTACAGAAACCTCTCCCATATTTATGTGGGGTGGATTATGGGGTAGAGAAACCTCTCCCATATTTATGTCGGGTGGATTATGGGGTACAGATACCTCTCCCATATTCATGGGGAGTGGATTAAGGGGTACAGAAACCTCTCCCATATTTATGTGGGTGGATTATGGGGTACAGAAACCTCTCCCATATTTATGTGGGGTAGATTATGGGGTACAGAAACCTCTCCCATATTTATGAGGGGTAGATTAAGGGGTACAAGGACCTCTCCCATATTTATGGGGGGTAGTTTATGGGGTACAGAAATCTCTCCCATATTTATGTCGGGTGGATTATGGTGTACGGAAAACTCTCCCATATTTATGGGGGGTGGATTATGGGGCACAGAAACCTCTCCTATATTTATGTCGGGTGGATTATAGGGCACAGAAACTTCTCCCATATTTATGTGGGGTGGAATATGTGGTACAGAAACCTCTCCCATATTTATGTTGGGTGGATTATGGGGTACAGAAACCTCTCCCATATATATGTCGGGTGGATTATGGGGTATAGAAACCTCTCCCATATTTATGTCGGGTGGATTATGGGGTACAGAAACCTCTCCCATATTTATGTCGGGTGGATTATGGGGTACAGAAACCTCTCCCATATTCATGGGGGTGGATTAAGGGGTACAGAAACCTCTCCCATATTTATGTGGGTGGATTATGGGGTACTAAAACCTCTCCCATATTTATAGCGGGTGGATAAAGCGGTACAGAAACCTCTCCCATATTTATTGGGGTTGGATTAAGGGGAACAGAAACCTCTCCCAAATTTAGCGGGGGTGGATTATGGGGTGCAGAAACCTCTCCAGTCGCATGGTGGATTGTAGGGTACAGAAACCTCTATATATATGTAAATTGGATTATGGGGTACAAGAAACCTCTCACATATTTATGTAAAATTTGGATTCCTTGGGAATTTTGCAGAAACCTCTCCCATATTGATGGGGGGGTGGATTAAGGGGCACAGAAACCCCTCCCATATTTATGTGGGGTTGATTATGCGGTACAGAAACCTCTCCCATATTTATGTGGGGTGGATTATGGGGTACAGAAACCTCTCCCATATTTATGTCGGGTGGATTATGGGGTACAGAAACCTCTCCCATATTCATGGGGAGTGGATTAAGGGGTACAGAAACCTCTCCCATATTGATGTGGGTGGATATGGGGTACAGAAACCTCTCCCGCATATTTATGAGTGGATTATGGGGTACAGAAACCTCTCCCATATTTATGGGGGGTGGATTTAGGGGTACAAGGACCTCTCCCATATTTATAGGGGTATGGATTGTGGGGTACAGAAATCTCTCCCATATTTATGTCGGGTGGATTATGGGGTACAGAAACCTCTCCCATATTTATGTCAGGTGGATTATGGTGTACGGAAACCTCTCCCATATTTATGGGGGGTGGATTATGAGGTACAGAAACCTCTCCCATATTTATGTCGGGTGGATTATAGGGCACAGAAACTTCTCCCATATTTATGTGGGGTGGATTATGGGGTACAGAAACCTCTCCCATATTTATGTTGGGTGGATTATGGGGTACAGAAACCTCTCCCATATTTATTTTGGGTGGATTATGGGGTATAGAAACCTCTCCCATATTTATGTCGGGTGGATTATGGGGTACAGAAACCTCTCCCATATATATGTCGGGTGGATTATGGGGTACAGAAACCTCTCCCATATTCATGGGGGGTGGATTAAGGGGTACAGAAACCTCTCCCATATATATGTGGGTGGATTATTGGGTCCAAAATCTCTCCCATATTTATAGCGGGTGGATAAAGCGGTTCAGAAACCTCTCCCATATTTATTGGGGTTGGATTAAGGGGAACAGAAACCTCTCCCATATTTAGGGGGGGTGGATTATGGGGTGCAGAAACCTCTCCCATATTTATGTCGGGTGGGTTATGGGTACAGAAACATCTCCCATATTTATGTGGGGTGGATTATGGGGTACAGAAACCTCTCCCATATTTATGGGGGCTGGATTAAGGGGTACAGAAACCTCTCCCATATTTATGGGGGTGGATTATAGGGTACAGAAACCTCTCCCATATTTATGTCGGGTGGATTATAGGGTACAGAAACCTCCCCCATATTTATGTGGGGTGGATTATGGGGTACAGAAACCTCTACCATATTTATTGGGGGTGGATTATGGGGTACAAAAACCTCTGCCATATTTATGTGGGGTGGATTATAGGGTACAGAAACCTCTCCCAATTTATGTGGGTGGATAATGGGGTGCAGAAACCTCTCCCATAATTATGA
>NW_024742202.1:0-17887 GCF_018991925.1 Homarus americanus
TCCAGAGGAGATTGCTGACTCTGAACATCAAAATTCACTTAAGCTCACGGCAGCCCTCACTGACCACATAATAGCCCAGAATGCAACATGGGAAGTGGACACCAGCGAAGTTAATAAGATCCGTAGGTCCATTACAACAGATCGGCAGCACTGCCAAAATGACATGTTGCAGCAAACATTGCTGCTGGTTCCAGAAAATTTGACAAAAAAGTAGCTATAGCGCAGGAGGTGGGCGCCTCGAACTGGTTAACTACGTTACCGATAAGGGCAAATGGTTTCAGCCTTAACAAACAAGAATTTACAGATGCCATTGCTCTAAGGTACGGTTGGCCAGTAGATGGTTTGCCCTCCCAATGCGTGTGTGGCTATTCCTATGATGGCGATCACGCCATGGTTTGCAAGAAGAGGGGCTTCATATGCATGAGGCATGACGAGGTAAGGGATCTCACAGCAAATATGTTGAAGGAAATCTGCCAGGACGTCATGGTAGAACCGACCCTCCTTCCACTGGATGGCGAGATCTTCCAACACAGGACTTCAAACACATCTAACGAAGCCCGTGTGGACGTCAGTGCTCGAGGATTCTGGGCGCGGGGACAGCGAGCTTTCTTCGACATCAGGATTTTTGATCCCATGGCCGTTTGTCACCGTAACCTAGCTCTCGATGCTGCGCATAGGAGGAACGAGAACGACAAGAGAAGGGCATATGGGGAGAGAATTCAAAATGTTGATCAAGGCAGCTTCACTCCTCTAGTGTTCACAACCTCTGGTGGGATGGGCCCAAGTGCAAGAGGTTTCTACGCCAGACTCGCGGAGTTGATCTCCGAACAGAAGCAGCAGCCCAGAAGTTATGTCACAGCCTGGATGAGATGTCGACTGTCCTTCTCTCTCCTTCGGTCGGCTTTGCTCTGCCTCAGGGGAACGAGAGCTTCTGCCCCTACTCCGTCAACTGCTGCAGATATCGACTATGAGGCTACAGTCACCGAATGCCGCATGGATCTGCGGCTCAACTAATTTAACACAGATAGGATAGTTGCTTATGTATTAGGATATTTAATATTAAGGTAAATAAATGGTGGCGAAGGTGTGGCTATTGGGGGAGGCTGTAGTAGTAGTAGTAGTAGTAGTAGTAGTAGATGCAGGGTCACATTAGGGTATGTCATACGGAGGCGAATTCTTTTTTTTTTTAGTTTGAAAAATCGGCCCATGGTATTAATGATGTAGTTCTATGTGCAGAATCATGTGATATCTTCAGATTTGAAAAGTTTTCATTTTTTGCTAGGGAAATTTTAACTTGAAATCTTATGAAAATTCAGTATTCCCACCCATTTACCAACACCACTAAATAGCTTATTTAAAGTAAAGTAAATGTATCAGGTTAATTTATTAGGATGAAAATGATCCAGAATAGTGAAACGAATGTTCTTGACACATTTATTAAATTTAATATTCCTTTAGAAAACAAAATCATCAAATACAAAAACCGGTTTTACTACTACGACCCGGTGTTGCTGCACACCATAGAGAACATGTCTTTCTTGCTTCTGTTTCTACTCATCACCTCCCTGCTGACCACCTGAGCTCGGATGTAGCCTTCCCTCCTCTCCTGGCTGTACACGTGACTGCTGGCCTCGCTCACTTGCTGTACACAACGCTCTGTACTCTGGGTGTGCGAGGGCCAGGCAGGGACATGCATGGGGTTGTCCAGGAAAGCTCTGACTTGAACATTGGTGAGGCTGCAGGTAAGAGGGGGCTCACTGCCAGCCTGGATGATATCCAGATCTATGAGATCAGTGAGGGTCTTGGCACCTAGATTGACTTCAGGAGTCTTCCTGACCCTGAAGGAATCGTCACCAACTGATTCGTCATGCCCAGATCCTCTCATAAGTCTCATATCAAGATCTTTTGACTGCCACTCTTCTCTCCTCCTCATCCTTGCTGCAGGCATTGTCTTGGAACTGCCTCGAGGATGAGCATACCAGGAAGATCTCCTGCAGTGCTCCACAATCTGAACAAACCCTTGGCTGACTCCTCAGGAGCTCAAGCTGGAAGAGAACATGCCTCGGACCTTCTGAGTGTTGACTTGACGAAATTGTTGAGCCAATTTGGCAAGTAGACACTCACGATGAATTGGACAATAAGTCTCAGGTTGTGAAGCTGGTTCCCTTTCAGTTTATGATGAGCGACCCAAATTCTGCAGAACCTGAGAGCCGTTGTGAGCCACCTAGAATGTGAGACTGGACCTATCTGCAGGTAAGCAAGTCTATCAGGCATGACCCTAGTTTTGATGGCACTGCAAATCATATAACCATAGTACTGGTCAGTACTCAGGTCGTCAATGACAGTATGTGCAAGCTCAACGAGTGGAGGGCCAACTGTGATTTTTTCAAAGCTCGGATTTATTTCTAACTCGGTGGCAGAGTCCAGCATCTTGCCAAGAGGACCAGACCATCTGTTGTTTGAAAGAGTCTTGCCATCCAGCTCCTGGATCAGATGTCTGAGTGGCAACTCGTTGGTGTGGAGGTCACAAACAATCAGACCAGCTTCCTCCCCAATCTTCCGTTCTATCCACTGTGCTTGTGACCCCCTTGCCACCCTGTGTTCGTGTTGGTGCTGTCCCCTCAATGGCCTGCAGGGTCTGGTCTACGTTCCTCTCTGCGAACCCAGTTCACCGTGGTATCTGCCACTATCTCAGCTGGTTCCTGATGTCATCTTTCTATCGGTAGGGAAATGCCACCAAATGCTTCCCTCCTGGTTCACTGCAGCAGGAGTAGTGTTCCTCCTTCACCATGGCAGGGGAACAAACTTGTAAGAATCTCAGCAGCTTTCATGAACACTTTAGTGTCATCCCTTCTCCCATCAAAGAACAAACAATTGATTCCATTTTCTCTTGTCCCCTTATCAAACTCCTCTTCTAGGTTACTGACAAGTTTCTCCTGAGCTCTCCTTACTTTGTTATGATCTATCACCAGGTGAACATCATCAGGTGTTATCAAACCACCGTCAACCCAGGCAGCTGTTGCTATCTCTGCAGTTTCTCTGAGACCAGTGTGGTGTCGCATGCTGGCCAGAGCTATGCTCGGGATATCTTTCCTATTTCGAATCTTATGCCTGGAAGGTTTGGGATCATTATTTTCTGGGTTAGGGACAAAGTCACCATTCTCCTGGTCAGCACTCGGATCAGCCATGGGGGAAGTCATTAAACTCTGAATCAGCTTGACTCCAATCATCGGCCTTTTTTACCTCACCCTGGGCCTTCTCAAGTCTCTTTTCCTCGGCAACTCTTCTCCTTTTCTGTCTCTCTGTGGCAGCCTCCTGTCTCTTGGACTCCGGAATATCTTGGCTAGAAATCATGAGAGCCCCTATACTGCCAGTCTTCTCTCTCTGTGCTTCGACAAATGCCAGTTCGATCACAGGAATCTTCAGTTCACGCTTGCAAATACAGGAGATGTGGGCCTCGGATTTACAGTCACGATCGCATCCAAACTCAGGACAGAGAACAATTGGGTACTTGCAAGTAATTATGTCAAATAACTGGTCCAGTTGCTTGGCAAAGCTGTCCTTAACTGCAAGTTTTCCTCTCCCAAGAGAGATATCTCTTGCCTTTTCCCAACTGGCTAGCAGTCTCTCACTATAATCTTTGCTTATGACTGGGAGGCTTGAACTGAGCGTTAGCCAGAGTGTGTGTGCCAGACAGCTTTGGTCATATCACTGGCAATGTCTTTGTTTGTGTAAGTTCTTTGGTTCTTTCACTGATTTGCCTGATTAAGGCACATGCATCTCAAAGCATCTCTCAATGTGAGCAACTCCCGACTTCAGGGGCTCTCCCAGACCAAGATAGTGGCTGAGAGATGGCTTAGTTTTGGTTCCTCGTCCTGACACAAGCAGCCATCGCAAATATTATCAACTTATAAATGCATCAGAATCTGAAACAGAAAAAAATATTGTTAATTGGGTTGTTAAAGAATGACGTCAGAAAGCAATGTTCACTATTTAATTGTAATGCACTAATGCAGCTGTACGTTAGATTTTCGATAAATTTCACGCTAAAATTTACCTAGCAAAAGGTTGCAAAATATTGAAACTGAAATTATTTTCTGTTTATATACACTAAAATCTACCAAAAAAGTGATGGGCCATTAGTTTTAGCTGATCTTCCCTCCTATGACACACCCTAGGGTCACATGCTCACGCTGGCTGCACTTCTCCAGAAAATTCCATCTTATTTTATAGCGTCCGATCCGGCATATTGCATCGAGGGGAAAACATGACGTTGTACCAAGAACCCCCATACGATTTTATATATAGTATATATGCATAAGTCTACATATATACATACATATATACATACAAACTCTAGGGATTCATTATTCTAAAGGGATTAATAGAATATATACGATTATTTTGCTAATTATAACCCAACTAAAATATTGATATAAAAAATGGCAAGTATCAGACACACAAAAACTCGAATGTTTATCATGCAACAAAATCATCCAGGAAAAAAGGACAAAGATCATACATATAAAAGCCTAGGAAGTGATGACAGATGGACGAGTAGAGGCGATGTGTGGAGCCCAAGACAGGCGATGACTTGGTGGGGGGAGGGGTGAGATGACCTAAATTTCTTCGGCATTGGGGGGAGGGGGGTGGGGGGTGGGGGTGTCACTGTATGGGAAGTGTCGGACTTATTCATACAGACGGATGGACTATTTCATATATGTGTGTGTGTGTGTGTGCTCGTGTACGTGCGTGTTGTGTATGTATGCCATCCTGCACGCGTGTCTGCGAGTCTGTCGGAGTAGGAAGTGCTTGTACCTTGTTGTGCCACTCACCACTAAGGTTGGAGGTTAGGTTAGGTTAGGTTAGGTTAGGTTAGATTAGGTTACAGTGTTTGTCTTTGTCTTTCTTTGTTTCCTTCTTGCTGAGTGTCAAAGAAAATACAGTGTTACTTCATTATATCTCTTTTGATAAATTATTATTTATTATTACTTACTACTTATTTGCCTAGTGTTACTTTAGTGTCAGTTCGGGTAAATTCACCACACACACACACACACACACACACACACACACACACACACACACATACTTGTTGGTTAATCGATTATGTTCTTCGAAATGTTTGTCTGTATAATTAAGGAGTCTCATTTCGAAGCATTTGGAGGGTTCACTTCAGACGTCAAATTTACTAATTTGGTTTTATATCGTAAATCGAGGCCAACTTGTTGTAATATCTCCAAGAACTGAGGAATAAACTGAAAATTTTTGTAATATTCATTCTTTTAACAATGCATTGGCTATTAAATGAAGAATATTCCCTTGCTGAGTTGATGTTTTGCTGTTCAGAACAAAAAAAGATTACTTAGGTGTCGGTGAAGCACTAGAATATAATTATATATCAGTATTATATCTAAAAAAAATGTAGAATTAGGCCCAGCATCAACAAAGAGATTACCTTTGTGTTAAAAATACCCGGAGGCTCTAAATTAATGTTTACAAATACGAGAAACTGGTTTGAGCATTTGTCAGTAAGCTCAGCAGTGAACAGGATTGGTAGTAAGTCCTCACTGTTCTTCTTGACCAAGTAGTGTATTACAAAAACCGAGGGTGTTGTAGTGAGCTGAGTGGGAACTGTGGTGGCGTGAATGTAGTTGCAAGCTGTAGATGTATCCCAGTTTGGACTTTGTTTACTGAGTGAAAAGTAAAATTAGAGCTCATAATATATTAAGAGCAACCCAGACACTGTATACTAAACCTCTGTAAGTACACGATGAGGCACACCATACGCGGGGCTGGACACGAATACCATCACTTCGTAGTTGTAAGGTTAGTTACTCCTTCACAGCTGGGTAGACTGTGAGTGCCCCCGCCCCCTCAGTACAAAGTAGCAACCCTAACGACAGAAGGCGAGCGCAATATCCACCCGGTCACCGCACCCCATGCTTACAGAGTAGAACATTAGATTATTTAACGCAGTACTCAGTCCAGTATATATGTGGTTCACGAAGACACGGTAACCTCGACCGTATGAAGTGTGTGAGGCAGGGAACAAGGACTGAACGTCGTCATCTGCTATTTGGTGTATTAGTCTTTGTCCCATCTAGAGAGTACAATGTTAAGACGGACGGCCCCGGTTCCAGGAAGTGGGTTAATAACATTTATCACACCAGGTTGTGCGGTATTATGTCTGCAATGAGCCAGACACGACACAAGGTATGAATTTGTCCGTCAGAAGTTGATGTGTTCCTTGAGGGAGCGAATCATACAAGTGACTGACCCAATATTCAGACCAACAAGTGCGTACATTAAAGGTAACGCCCTCAGTACGGTAATGCAGTGGACCGGCTAACAGAGAACAAGGTATAAATTAAGTTGTCAGAGGGAGTAGGAGTGTGATGTTGGGGAAGAGGGGGGGGGGGGGGCTGGCGGACACCACACTAGCACCACACCAACATCACACCAACACCACACCAACACCATCATACCAAACCAAGGACGGCGGGGAAGGGACGAGAGGAACCAATATCACCGCCATTGTTTTACACCCTCAGTATACTTGTGACACACCTGATCAGGTAAGAAAGCTTCAGGAAACTAATTATACCGAAACTGGTCTCCTTGCAATATGTGTGTGAAGATATTATTGGTGTAATTTATTGGGTCAGTTCGCTTAATGGTGCGCAGATATTATTGGTGTAGTTATTAGGTAAGTTCATTTAATGGTGCGCTCTCTGGTTGTAAACAGCTTGTATGGCGGCAGGTTTTAATAGCGGTGTTTGCCAGCGAGGTGAAATAAAAGTTACTGTTACAACATGACAAATGAACTCGACTGTATAATAGTGAGCCAACGGTGAAATGTGGTATTATTGTTATAGAAATGTAATATACACAAACGCACACACACACGCATACACACACGCGCACACACACACAAAGCTATTGACCTCGGGGTTCGGAGAAGTCTTATACCATGGCTTACAGACTTCCTCAGTGACCGACGCCAAGCTGTACGCTTCCGAGGGGCTGTCTCCACCTTTCAGTCACTCACCTGTGGCGTCCCCCAAGGCACCAAGATGGGACCACTCAACACTTATGCTCATCAATGATGCCTAAGAGGAAACCCCTGCTCGCTGCTGGAAATATGGGCGACTCCACCATTGGGATCAGCGTCAACAATTCTGCTCCCAACTATACCGCCCTTCAGGATTTATTAGACAGTCTCCAAACTGGGCCACCAACAACCATGTCACCATCAGCCATACCAAGACCATGGTTATGCACATCAACCTCTCCTCCGACATTGTCCACACCTCCTTCCATTACTTTAGGCCCCAACACACTCCTGGTTGTGGACTCCACTGAGCTATTTGACGTCACTATAGATTACAAACTAATTGGAAAACACACGTCAGTAAAGTTGTCAAATCCTCAAGTTTTCGTCTCCACCTCCTCCGCCGACTCAAGTCCCTCGGAGTTCCTGCCCCCGAGCTCCTCAGTGTTTACTCAACATTCATACTTCCCAAGCTCACCTATGCCTCTCCTGCCTGGTCTTCCTCCCTAAATGCCACACAACGTAAACACCTAGAAAAAGTGCAAAAGAGGGCATGCAAGATTATTCTCTCCCCTTCCTACTCCACATATCAAGAAGCGCTCAACACACTGACCCTTTCGACTCTCACTGACCATCACCACGACCTCATCCGCAAATTTGGTAAGAAGCTTCTACACCATCCCCGACACCGGCTCCTACTACCACCTGAGATCCCTTGTCCGAGAATTGCTGTTCGACACCACAACCACATCCAGCCCATACGTGCACGAACTGATCGCTATAAGAACAGCCCAGTCCCAACCATTGTAAAAATTATCAATAACTTGTAATAAATCAGTGTATTCACTCCCAGTAAACACTGCTCCTTACACTGTCACTATGTTGAAATGAACTGTAGTATGAGCTTTTCCCCATCTAGTTATTATATGTTATTTGTGTCACTTATGTTACTTGTATATTAATTGTAACTAGTAACCCATTCCCCAAATATGTAACTGTATATTTTCAGCCTTCTGGCTGCCAAGCTCTTTCAATAAACCGTTAATTATTATTATTATTATTATTATTATTACACATCCACTACAGAGAACATTCCCAATAAGCATACACACTAGGGTGTGTCATACGGAGGCGAATTTTTTTTTAAGTTTACGAAAAAATCGGCCATAGTATTAATGATGTAGTTCTATGTGCAGAATCATGTGATATCTTCAGATTTGAAAGGGTTTTTCATTTTGCTAGGTAAATTTTAACTTGAAATCTTATGAAATTCAGTATTTCCCACCCTTTTACCAACACCACTAAATAAGCTTATTTAAGTAGAAATAAATGTATCAGGTTAATTTATTAGGATGAAAACTGATCCAGAATAATTGAAACGAATGATCTTGACACATTTATTAAATTTAATATTCCTTTAGAAAACAAAATCATCCGTCAGTTCTGTTCGATCTTTCTTGTTCTGTTTCTGCTCATCACCTCCTGCTGACCACCTGGGCTCGGATGTAGCCTTCCCTCCTCTCCTGGCTGTACACGTGACTGCTGGCCTCGCTCACTTGCTGTACACAACACTCTATACTCTGGGTGTGCTTGCCTGGGGTTGTCCAGGCAAGCTCTGACTTGAACATTGGTGAGGCTGCAGGTAAGAGGGGGCTCACTGCCAACCTGGATGTTATCCAGATCTATGAGATCAGTGAGGGTTTTGGCACCTAGATTGACTTCAGGAGTCTTCCTGACCCTGAAGGAATCCGTCACCAACTGATTCGTCATGCCCAGATCCTCTCATAAGTCTCATATCCAAGATCTTTTTGACTGCCACTCTTCTCTCCTCCTCATCCTTGCTGCAGGCATTGTCACCAGAACTGCCTCGGGATGAGCATACCAGGAAGATCTCCTCACGGTCTGCTCACCAATCTGAACAACCTTCCTTGGCTGACTCCTCAGGGCTCAAGCTGGAAGAAGAACATGCCTCGGACCTTCGGAGGTGATGACAGAGCAGCGAGGGTGTTGAACCAATTTGGCAGTAGACACTCGCGATGAATTGGACAATAAGTCTCAGGTTGTGAAGCTGCTTGGTTCCTTTCGGTTTATGATAGACGGCAAATTCTGCAGAACCTGAGAGCCGTTGTGAGCCACATAGAATGTGAGACTGGACCTATCTGCAGGTAAGCAAGTCTATCAGGCATGACCCCAGTTTTGATGGCACTGCAAATCATGTAACCATAGTACTGGTCAGTACTCAGGTCGTCAATGACAGTATGTGCAAGCTCAACGAGTGGAGGGCCAACTGTGATTTTTTCAAAGCTCGGATTTATTTCTAACTCAGTGGCTGTAAGGGCGGAAACGATCCTCCGGCTAGTTACCGCTGCTAACTCGCTCGTTTGCTGGTGCAGACGACCCTTGGGGTGGTTGGACGGAGGTGAGAACGGCAGCGACTATCACCGCCGCCGGCAGATTCAACCCAGCCGCCATACCGCCAGTATCTAGCTACCCTGCTGTCCGTCAAATACTGGCTGTGATCTCATCATAGGTCCTGGACTCGTGGGCTGTGTTCCCAGACCTTCACCTATCAACTGCCAACTCTCTGGTCATCTACCACTACCGCATACCACGACCATCAGTTCATCACATTCCGTCGGTGCCCCGGTGTTCTCCTGCCTTTTCAAGACGTCGCTGAATGTGGAGTCGAAGTGGACGTTTCGTTACCCTGAGTGTGCATCACCGTGTTCCAGAACCTTCCCCCAGGGCCACTGCCGTAGGAAATATTTGTTCATGGTTTGATTCTATAATTGTTTGTTTCCATTAATTGCTGACTCCCCTTTATTGTTCGATTCTATCAATTGTTGACTCCATTTAATTGTTTGAATCCATTAATTGCTGACTCCCATTATCTGTTTGATTCCTTTAATTGTTGCTTCCATTAATTGTTTGACTCCCGTAATTATTTGATGTTTGTTGAGTGGTGTCAGAGTTTTGTGTTATATTTTTATAGTAAAGAGATGCCAATCTCTAACGGTTGTTTGTTATCCCTCGGAAAACCATGGTCCTTGACTTTCCTTTATTAAGATCCTGATTAGCCTGGTAAGGGATTTCTATCCCTAAGACCGAGGCCCTTTACAGTGGCAGAGTCCAGCATCTTGCCAAGAGGACCAGACCATCTATTGTTTGAAAGAGTCTTGCCATCCAGCTCCTGGATCAGATGTCTGAGTGGCAACTCGTTGGTGTGGAGGTCACAAACAATCCAGACCAGCTTCCTCCCAATCTTCCGTTCTATCCACTGTATGACCCCCCCTTGCCACCCTGTGTTCGTGTTGGTGCTGTCCCCTCCAATGGCCTGCAGGGTCTGGTCTACGTTCCTCTCTCTGAGCCAGTTCACAATGTTATCTGCCACTATCTCAACTGGTTTCCTGATGTCATCTTTCTCTGGAGTGAAATGCCACAAATACTTCCCTCCTGGTTCACTGCAGCAGGAGTAGTGTTCCTCCTTCACCATGGCAGGGAACAACTTGTCAGAATCTCCAACTTTCATGAACAATTTAGTGTCATCCCTTCTCCCATCAAAGAACAAACAATTGATTCCATTTTCTCTTATCCCCTTATCAAACTCCTCTTCTAGGTTACTGACAAGATTCTCCTGAGCTCTCCTTACTTTGTTATGATCTATCACCAGGTGAACATCATCAGGTGTTATCAAACCACCGTCAAATCAGGCAGCTGTTGCTATCTCTGCAGTTTCTCTGAGACCAGTGTGGTGTCGCATGCTGGCCAGAGCTATGCTCGGGATATCTTTCCTATTTCGAATCTTATGCCTGGAAGGTTTGGGATCATTATTTTCTGGGTTAGGGACAAAGTCACTATTCTCCTGGTCAGCACTCGGATCAGCCATGGGGAAGTCATTAAACTCTGAATCAGCTTGACTCCAATCATCGGCCTTTTTTACCTCACCCTGGGCCTTCTCAAGTCTCTTTTCCTCGGCAACTCTTCTCCTCTTCTGTCTCTCTGTGGCAGCCTCCTGTCCCTTGGACTCCGGAATATCTTGGCTAGAAATCATGAGAGCCCCTATACTGCCAGTCTTCTCGCTCTGTGCTTTGACAAATGCCAGTTCGATCACAGGAATCTTCAGTTCACGCTTGCAAATACAGGAGATGTGGGCCTCGGATTTACAGTCACGATCGCATCCAAACTCAGGACAGAGAACAATTGGGCACTTGCAAGTAATTATGTCAAATAACTGGTTCAGTTGCTTGGCAAAGCTGTCCTTAACTGCAAGTTTTCCTCTCCCAAGAGAGATATCTCTTGCCTTTTCCCAACTGGCTAGCAGTCTCTCACTAATCTTCTTCTGACTTGTTATGACTGGAGGCTTGAACTGAGCGTTAGCCAGAGTGTACTGTGCCAAGACATCTTTGGTCATATCACTGGCAATGTCTTTGTTTGTGTAAGTTCTTTGGTTCTTTTCACTGATTTGCCTGATTAAAACACCGTATCTCAAAGCATCTCTCAATGTAGGCAACTCCGACTTCAGGAGCTCTCTCCCAGACCCAAGATAGTGACTGAGATGGCTGGATTTTTGGTTCCTCGTCCTGACACAAGCAGCCATCGCAAATATTATCAACTTATAAATGCATCAGAATCTGAAACAGAAAACAATATTGTTAATTGGGTTGTTAAAGAATGAAGTAAAAAAGCAATGTTCACTATTTAATTGTAATGCACTAATGCAGCTGTACGTTAGATTTTCGATAAATTTCACGCTAAAATTTACCTAGCAAAAGGTTGCAAAATATTGAAACTTAAATTATTTTCTGTTTATATACACTAAAATCTACCAAAAAAGTGATGGGCCATTAGTTTTAGCTGATCTTCCCTCCTATGACACACCCTAATACACACTCTACCTCTCAGTTCTGTGTGCGTTGTACGGAAAACAAACCACCAAACAGACAACACATAAATGACTACGTTATTGCCTCCTGTGGAAGATAATGACGCCAGAGGCCACACTGTCGAGGCCCACAACCCCGCTATCATGACCCCGTGACCTTTGACCCCCCCCCAGAGTAATAATGTAGATGATTAAATTACAAATGAAAACCATATGATGATGACTCGTTTACTTAATCTGTATCACCTGTTTAGTCATCCTAGCTTATTTCACCTGATGATAAAACACCTTAACGTTACCTGAGGAGGTTAGGTTAGGTTAGGTTAGGTTAGATTAGATTGTTTAATCTTAAGGTCATATAAGCTTGGGGCTAATCTTTAGGTTACCTGTCATACTATATCACCAAGCAGACACACACACAGACAGACAGACAGACAGACATCCAACCATACAAACCGTCTCGGAAGATCAATTTCCTTGCCAAGTCCGGCCTCTCGTTCACGTGAGTGAGAAAAGGAAAGATCACAAAGGAACTAAGTGCCGAATATTGATTATCATTACACTGGGCGTCCGAGTGTGTGTGTGTGTGTGTGTGTGTGTGTGTCACCAAAACTACACTCACGACAAAGCATTTATCTCTTCTCCATTTAATGCCACAAGAACAATACAAAAGGTGTGTCTCTTAGTATCATGATGGGATTGATTTTTATTCCAAATTTATACGCGTCAGGATATTAATTCATTTATATCGTCTATCTTAATGTCAAGAAGATAATAATGTTCATGTCTGTTGCTGCTGTTCTTGTTCTCGTGGTCAGAAGTTAAAAGTGGTGAATATGTAGCATTGGTTGGTGTCGTTTATATGAGGGAGCATATAAAAGGGAGCATATTGAAGGGAGCATATTGAAGGGAGAATGTGTTTACTGGGTTGAGAGGGAGGGAGGGAGGAAGGGTGAAGGATGGCGAGAGTCAGATGGAGATAATGACAGACAGGACGTAAAGTTGGAGGTAGGTGGCGAGAGAGGGAGAGAGAGAGAGGGGGGTGTTGGGGTGAGAATCAGGAGGTAGTGGCAGGGTGAGGTGGTAGGTAGTGGCAGCTGGTTGAGAGACTCCACCTGTCCCCCGCGGCACACCAGCTGTCCCTCACCGTCACCACCTCACTCAATATCATAACAAACAACACCAAATTAGGAAAACCATTAAGGATGGCCTAACAGGAGACTATGTATATGTGTGCATTAGAAGGATTTTTTTTTCATCCTCACTTGAGCATTTTTTTCGTTTTTTGTTATTTTAGATTAGACGCATTTTTTATGGGTTAATGGTCAGTGAGATGTGAAGTGAACTAGTCTGCTCTCTTGACTTACCTCTAAGAGATCTAAATTATACGTATATAAAGAAACATCAATCTATTATGAAAGGGCCAGGTAAATAAAGATCGTTTCCTGTGATTTGATTTTTGATTTTGCCGCTTGCAGCGGCTACTTTATTGTGCACCCCACACTCATCCTGTGAGCGGTAGCGCAAAAGGATTACAGAGTAGGGTTTACAAAGGGTCATAATAATTAACCCCGGTTGTCAGGATATTATGGCACCGAAAGTTACACAGTATTTCATTTACATTATTTGTTTAGTTCTATACATAGGGGGTAACTTATTCACAAATGCGTGAGAACAGGCGTGTGAGGCAGTATGTCTGGCCTCACACTTTATTATTCACATTTACGTGGGAGGTATTCAAGCACATTGCGTATTTGGTTCTGTACATGAGAACTGATATAGTTACTGAGTGCAAAAAAGTGGATACAATCTTAATATGTCGGCTATCTTGCCATTAGAGATGAAGTGTTGTGCCATTTCACACACAGTGTGCTTGGACCTGTCCCTAAAGGTTCTATCTTCACACAGTCGAGGACGTAGTGTTCAAGTGTGTGGCCATATGTATGGCCACACACTTTACATTTAGTTTTGTTTACATCTGCTTGAGGAACATACTGCCAGAGGTACTTATATCCTAACCTTAATCTAGCGGTTACAACATCTTGTAATCTAGTGATCTTGTTACTTGCTCCATATACATGTTTCACTTGATACATCTCATCATGGTAAACTATGGATCGACTAGTGCCTGTTTGCACTTGTCTACTTGCGTCAAACTCATCAATAAGTTCTTTCCTAATTACAGTTTTAAGGGTTCTTTTTGACAGACCCAAATTGTATTCAACGGTGTCTTTGTTAGACGCGAGTTTGGCGAGGGCATCAACTCTGTCATGTTTTATGAGGCCTATGTGAGAGGGGATCCACAACAGTTTGACCCTGACACCCCGGTCAACAAGGCACGCATATTTGTGTCTGGCTTCAGAGACAAGATCGTGACAACCTGAGTCGAGGGTACCAAGGGCAAGTAGTGAGGATAGAGAGTCAGTGATGATGAGACTGCCAGTAACAGTGGTTTCAATGAATTTAATAGCTGTGAGTATGGCAACTAATTCAGTTTGTAGAGTGGATGCCCAGTTGTTAATTCTAACTCCTTTCTCAATTATATTACCGTCAGGTTGAGTCACAACAATAGCACTTCCAGCCCTCCCACAGGCGGTGTTTAGAGATCCATCAGTGTAGATGGTCTGTGTGATATTATCATCAGTCTGTAGAGTGTGTATGTGTTCAAGAGCTCTCAATTTGGCAGTGTGTTGGAGATAAATGCTTTGTATAATTAATTTTTAGGCGGATACGTCGGTATTGTGATATCGAAGGGAACTGTCCGCCAGGGTGGCAGGAAGCGCTGTTGTGTCTCAACTTTGTACAGGTGGTCTAGTCCAAATATCTTCATATGTGTAGCTGTAGTTTGGATCCATTTAGACTCAGTAGTCCCATGGTTCATACATTCTAGCAATTTTAAGGAAACAATGTTATCAGGATCACCACGCAGAAGCCTCAGGGCTATCATGAGGTTGACTTCAATTATTCTATCTTTAACACTGGGTATACCTAGTTCTTTCCTCATATTAAGTACTTTAGTGCTCATGGGACATCCTAGGATAATTCTGAGGGCTTTATTTTGCATTTTCTCGAGCTTGTCAACGCCTTTCCCGTCACGAATGACCAGGGCTGGTGCGTGGTAATCTATCAGAGATCTTATATAGCCTAGGTACATTGTTTTAACAATTCTAATATTAGCACCATAGTGCGGGCTGTACCCCGCTACACTTCTAAGAGGTCTCAGTCTGTCAGTACATTGGCGGGTTAGCTGTTGTATGGCAGGTAGGGTACAAGGGACGGAAACACCAAGATATTTAAAAGAAGAAACATAGTCAATAGTGTTGTTACCTATCTTGAACTTGGCGGGGCCGCGTTTGCGGTTCCCAGCTTGTTTGTTGAACACCTTAGTTTTGTCAGTGGAGATAATAAGACCGAGGTGTTCACAGGCTGCGTATACATGGTTCAGGGTGGTTTGCATTTCACGATGAGTTTTAGTATGTATAAGAATATCATCAGCATAGCTGATTGAGATATTGCTGGGGTTGTCTGGTATTAAATTTAATAATGCATTCATAAGAACATTGAACAAAGTGGGGCTAAGTACTCCACCTTGAGGGGTACCAAGTTGCATATCTTTAACTTCACTTTTGTAACCCTGAAACAGTGCAGCAGCCCTTCTGTTGGTTAGGTAACCACTTATCCAGTGTAACAGCCTACCTCCTATATCCATTTTGGCTAGTTCGTACAATATCAGTTGCCTATTGGCAATATCAAATGCAGCTTTTAGGTCAAGAAATGTGGTGTATCTGTGCCTTTCATCACCATGCACAGTTAGGAATGTGGTGATGCAATTATGTACACCTTTACCATGGGTGAAGCCATTTATGTTAGGAGACATGTGTTCTCTGATTCTATATAAGAGTCTGCCAAGAACCATCCTCTCAAAGGTTTTACACAGGCAGCTGGTTAGTGATATGGGACGAAAGGCATCAGGCTGTCCTGGTTTCGGTATTGGTACAACAATACTGCTGGTCCATGATGTGGGTAGTTGGCCCTCGGCATGACTCATATTGTACAATACCAACAATGGATTGCCTGGCACGCGCCTTAGTAGTCTAATGATGTTGTAGGTGACTCCGTCCTCTCCAGGGGAAGTAGACCTACCCCTGGCGAGGGCGGCGTCAAGCTCCCACTCAGTATATGGAACATCACACTCATCGTGCTGTTTGCCCAGCATAAAGCTAATAAGATTACTTCTCTCTACAGACTTCGCATCAAGGAGTCCCCGAGTCCCAGCTGGTAACATGTCATAGCTCGACACATGAGCCCACTTTGTTATTAGCTCATTCGACTTTTGCAGAGGGTTTGGATGGGAGACGTGTCTTCTGTTTTTACCTCTGATTATGTTTATGTCTTTCCAGGCTTTGCTGAGGGATGTGTGTTGGTTCAGGCTGTTGACATATGTCTCCCATGCATTTTGTCTGAGTTCGTTTACACGTTCCCTGACAGCAGCAAGGGAAGCTTGATACAATTGTAACATTTGAGGTGTTCTACATTGTCTGTAACCCTTACCCACCCTCCTGACCCTAGCCCTGAGTTTTTTCAGCTCAGGGTCATTATAGCACTGCTGTTGCCTGTTCCCATTATGCTGACCACGTTTTCTCCTTTTTTGGTGGAGGCATTGTTGGTGAAGTATACATAAGTCCTATCTATCAGATCGTCATGGAAACTTTGGTAATTGTCAGGCTTGTAGTCCTTGTACCAGTCATGGATGAAGTCTATGAACTGGCTTTCATGTTCTTGCTTGACTGTGATTCTACGTCTGTTGAGTTTACCACCAGTGGGGGTGTCATTGGCTACATGTATACTAGCTTGGATTGGGCTGTGGTCAGACATAAGATCAGTGACAACATCAGAGCTATGAGTTGTGTATGATAGATTAAAGCCAATACATTTGTCTAGACCCCCGCCATAGATGTGTGTTGGTTCATTATTACCTATAATTTGAACATCTTCATATGCGCTGAGAAGTGAGATAAGTCTCCTACCATTGGTGTTAGTGGTGGAGTCACCTAATTTCTTGTGTCTAGTATTCAGGTCACCCATTAGGACAGTGGGCTCAGTGTGTAAAAAGTCTGGGAGATCTGTGTATTGAAGCTGATCTGAGGGAGCATAGGCGTTTAGCACGTTGAGTGTGGAGTTGCCCAGGTGGATAGTGATCCCATGGTACTGAAGGTTGGTAGTCTTTTTGGATACAAGAGGTACATGCAGGAGTGACTTCTTAACATACATCAAACATGTGTGAGTAGAACTAGGATCATAATACACATAATTGGGCAGACTGGGTGGGGGCTTACCATTAGGTGTGAGACACTCCTGCAGACACACAATATCGATGTCCTCAGTCACAACTTTGTGGTGTAGGTCAGAGTATCGTTTTCTAAGGGATGAGATGTTCCAACTCATCACCTTCACCGCTCTGTATCTTTGTCTGGTATTAACACTGGCCATTATGAAATGTATTTGGAATTTTGTCTGGTATTAACACTGGCCATTATGAAATGTATTTGGAAAGAAGCAAAAGGCACTGTATGATACTGTTCTTTTCTGCGCTGCCTGTCCCTTCGGCAGGCAGTAGGCCAGTTAACCTTTTGGAAACATTTCTGGAGCACGTACGGCTCAACAATTGTTGTATTTCATTGGCAGACAACAACACACTTTGGTTACACTCGACATCACCACCATTTTCTGTTTGTGCTTGTTCATCTTCACTGACCATGTCCACAGAGGCATCAGTAGAACTGTTACCAGTATCACTATTTTCCTCTGCGTGGACACTAGTTCCTGGTGGGTCTTGAGTTTCCACATCTGGTACTGACATCTGAATGTCTTCAGTTTGACTGTAATTTTTCGGAAGTTGCTGCACTGTGTTGGTGGTGTTTTTTTTTCCTTTAGTGTATCACAGAGGCTCC
>NW_024742203.1:0-10072 GCF_018991925.1 Homarus americanus
GCACACAGGTACAGGTATAGACGTACAGGTACAGGTTTAAGTACACAGGTACAGGTATAGACGTACAGGTATAGGCACACAGGTACAGGTATAGGCACACAGGTACAGGTTTAAGTACTCAGGTACAGGTATAGACGTACAGGTATAGGCACACAGGTACAGGTATAGACGTACAGGTATAGGCACACAGGTACAGGTATAGGTACACAGGTACAGGTATAGACGTACAGGTATAGGCACACAGGTACAGGTTTAAGTACTCAGGTACAGGTATAGGCACACAGGTACAGGGACACTCAACAGCAGAAACATAGGAAGAGCTACAAGTACACTTAACAAGACATACAAGTACACTTAACATGGCAGATACAGGTACACTTAACAGGACAGATACAAGTACACTTAACAGGACAGATGCAAGTACACTTAACAAGACAGATACAAGTACACTTAACATGGCAGATACAGGTACACTTAACAAGACAGATACAAGTACACTTAACAAGACATACAAGTACACTTAACATGGCAGATACTGGTACACTTAACAGGACAGATACCAGTACACTTAACAGGACAGATACAAGTACACTTAACAAGACAGATACAAGTACACTTAACAGGACATACAAGTACACTTAACATGGCAGATACAGGTACACTTAACAGGACAGATACAAGTACACTTAACAGGACAGATGCAAGTACACTTAACATGGCAGATACAGGTACACTTAACAGGACCGATACAAGTACACAACAGGACATACAAGTACACTTAACATGGCAGATACAGGTACACTTAACAGGACAGATACAAGTACACAACAGGACATACAAGTACACTTAACATTGCAGATACAGGTACACTTAACAAGACAGATACAAGTACACAACAGGACATACAAGTACACTTAACATGGCAGATACAGGTACACTTAACAGGACAGATACAAGTACACTTAACAGGACAGATACAGGTACACTTAACAGGACAGATACAAGTACACTTAACAGGACAGATGCAAGTACACTTAACAAGACAGATACAAGTACACTTAACATGACAGATACAGGTACACTTAACAAGACAGATACAAGTACACTTAACAGGACAGATACAGGTACACTTAACAGGACAGATACAGGTACACTTAACAAGACAGATACAAGTACACTTAACAGGACAGATACAGGTACACTTAACAAGACAGACACAGGTACACTTAACAAGACAGATACAAGTACACTTAACAAGACAGATACAAGTACACTTAACAGGACAGATACAGGTACACTTAACAAGACAGATACAAGTACACTTAACAGGACAGATACAGGTACACTTAACAGGACAGACACAGGTACACTTAAGAGGACAGTTACAGGTACACTTAACAGGACAGATACAAGTACACTTAACAGGGCAGATACAGGTACACTTAACAGGACAGATGCAAGTACACTTAACAGGGCAGATACAGGTACACTTAACATAGCGGCAAGATACAGGTACCTTAACAAGACGAATGCAAGTACCTTAACATAGCGAATACAGAGTACATAACAGGACGAATAGAGTACACTTAACAGGACAGATACAGGTACATAACAAGACAGATACAAGTACCTTAACATGGCAGATACAGGTACACTTAACAAGACGAATACAAGTACATAACAGGACGAATGCAGGTACGCCAACAAGACCAGATACAAGTACACTTAATATGGCAGATACAGGTACATAACTCAGAACAGATACAAGTACACTTAGGTGGACAGGAATCGCGCTTTAAGTACCACTTAACAGGACAGATACAGGTACACTTAACAAGACAGATACAAGTACACTTAACAGGACAGATGCAAGTACACTTAACAGGACAGATACAAGTACACTTAACAGGGCAGTTATAGGTACACTTAACAGGACAGATGCAGGTACACTTAAGAGGACAGATACGAGTACACTTAAGAGGACAGATACAAGTACACTTAACAGGACAGATACAAGTACACTTAATAGGACAGATACAAGTGCACTTAACAGGACAGATACAAGTACACTTAACAGGACAGATACAAGTACACTTAACAGGACAGATACAAGTACACTTTGAATCCTGAGCATGTTTATACTTTAAGAGACTACTGGACAACCACTGGTCAGACTGGGAAATAAATCAAATGAATTGCCGTATAAGTCCGGGTGAAGGAGCGGCCACCAATGTTTATATGAATGGATAATTACCTATGTTGATCTACTGTATAGGCGGCGGGAACATGTAATGGTCTAGTGAGTTTTGTTTGGTACCTGTTGTTAATGATTTCTCTCTTCTCTTCTCTTCTCAATGGTATTACACGTATTCAGTTATACAGTAATAACAGTCGACGTCAGCTGTTCTCCGCCACTGTCCGCGTGACGTCACTGCGTCGTGTGAGAATAATTATTGTAATCACAGTTCCGGAAGAGTCCATGACACGGCACGTCACTTAACTGGTTCTGTAGTTAGGGTTTTTTATATGATATCTCCGGCAAACGGTTTAGTTCATATATCCGGCAAATGTTTTAGTTCATATATCCGGCAGACGGTTTAGTTTATATATCCGGCAAACGTGTTAGTTCATATATCCGGCAAATGTTTTCGTTCATATATCCGGCAAATATTTTAGTTCATATATCCGGCAAATGTTTTAGTTCATATATCCTAAACAGCGGAGTTTGGATTTATATATCGTAGGCAATTTTTAATTCATATATCCGGCAAATGTTTGAATTTCTTCATATTCAGCAAATGTTTGATTCATATGTCGGCAGACAGTTTAGTTCACTCGCCAAATGGCTTTTGGGTTCGTATGTCAACCGTCTTTAGTTCATATATCCGGCAAATGTTTTAGTTCATATATCTGGCAAATGTTTTAGTTCATATATCCGGCAAATGTTTTAGTTCAGAAATCTGGCAAATGTTTTAGTTCATATATCCGGCAAATGTTTTAGTTCATATATCCGGCAGACGGTTTAGTTTATATATCCGGCAAACGTTTTAGTTCATATATCCGGCAAATGTTTTTGTTCATATATCCGGCAAATATTTTAGTTCATATATCCGGCAAATGTTTTAGTTCATATATCCGGCAAACTTTTTAGTTCTGGTATACGTTACGTATTTTTTCATTTTTATTAATACCTTTACATGATGATGATGATGAATGGTGATAATGACGATGATGATGATGACCTTTAAATATGATAACGACTTAACTTTAACTGTAATAATAACATATATAAATACTGGTTTAAAATAATATAATTAGTCAGCAGTAAATTTAACACTACTGACCCAAGCTTACATAAACACACCTGATTTACCAATTTGTTAAGTTCACAATAAATGGGTATTTTACACTCCAAAGTTTATAGCCAATTACGTTTTAATGAATGATTGCATTTTTGTGTGTCAAAGGCGACCGTGCGTCTGGCGAAGGAGTTTTATGACTGTGAGGAGAAGGCCAGACGCTGCTCATTACCAGTACTGGCAGTGTGTTTTATGGTAGACCCCTGACTGTGCCTTGGGTGCACCGACGACACCAGCCGATCACACACACATTTACTTACTTACTCCACCGACAGACTATTACTACGTCGATAGATTCTCACATATATTCTTCACGTAATTAGTGAAGGTCGGCTGGTCTCCACACTCCCTCCCCTTCCCCTTGTCCACGGCGGCCACCACACACGTAGCCAAAGATCCATTTACAAGCTCCTTACACGTGTCTGTGCGCCCCGCCCACCATTCTCCGGACACACACACATTTCATCCTGTCCTCGGATGGGCGTGTGACTTGTGACTGGTGTCGTCGCCCTTACCTTACGACCCAAGACAATGTTTCTTACCTACCACTGTGTCGGACATTACTGCTGTCTTCCCTGCTGGCGGGGCACGTAGGTCGACCATCACACATAATGTTTACTTACAAAATACACAATAGTTTCCACCATTAAGGATGATGCAATAACTAACCTCTTGAGGATTCTTATCTTTAATTATCGTCCTTCGAATGTTATTGTTTAAACCAACGTCCTTAAAGATTTATATCTTAAACCATCGTTAAAGGTTATAACAGCTGGGTTAAGTTCCCTGTCATCATCTTTTAGGATTTGGTTTGACATTAGAAATAACCATTATTCCCGTCTTTATATACAGCATTAACCCTAGGCCACATTATTCACCGTCTTGGTCACTAGTCTTGTTCATCATAGTTTAATACCGTCTCTTCACTATCCCGAGTTCAGACCAGTATCATCTGCATATCGAATATTTGATACTACGTTACCATTAACTTTTAGTCCTTCATCGTTTCTTATAACTTTTCTCATTATAAATTTTTGAAGGGTGATTATGCAGTCCTGGAGATAGCACGCAGCCCTTACTAACTCCTTCCGAGGGTTAGGTTAGTTAAGGTTAAGTTAGGTTTTATTAATTAAGTAGATGATGATGATGTTAGGTTGTGTTAGGGATCTCTTGAAGACTAGGTTAGGTTAGGTTAGGTTAAATTGGGTTAGATTGGGTTAGATTAGGTTTTAATTAGGTTAGGTTTGGTTAGGTTGAAACAAGGGATGGCTCCTTAACTTTATGATATCTGGTTAATGTTAGGATAAGTGTTATAAAGATAGGGCAGGTTAATGTTTGGTTTGGTTTGGTTAGGTTAGGTTTGCGTTATGTTAGGTTACATTAGTTTAATGTTAGGTTAACTTAATGGACTAGGTGGCGAAACTGCGAATCATCCCCCCCCCTCCCTCCCTCCCCACTCCACCTGCTGTTTGATAATTTTGATAAACGACCAAACAGGCAGACAGACAGAGATAAATACACGAATAAATATATAATGAAATGGACATACACTTAGACAAATGAATATATCAAATAGACAGATAGATAAATAGGCAGACAGACACAAGACCCCCCAGGTTGGTATGTCATGGTCCTTCAGTGTGTGGTGATAAATGGCTCGGGTCTTGTGTGTTCGTGGGTCTGCGGGTCTCTGAATTTTCTAAAAGTTATTATTACTTTTTCTTCGTCAGTAATGTATAGGAGTGATGCTCAAGGTTCCTTTATTAACGGTGGGTCTCTCTCTCTCTCTCTCTCTCTCTCTCTCATATGATAAAAAACTGATCGACTTGTACCTGTGGTTCTTGTTTGTGTTTTAATTGTTAATTAAATACAACTTTTTATCTTATTTCTAATTTCTACTGTTGTTCCAGCCACATGTTGTATTGTTAATAATAATAATAATAATAATAATAATAATAATAATACGGTAATAATAATAATAAAAATAATGATGATAATAATAATAATTGAGACGATAATTATTAAAATATAGAGGCAGGAGGAGGAAGAGGGAAGGAATGATGATAGTTGAGAAGATGACAATAGTAGTGATAATGCTGGTTATGGTAGTGATGGTAATATTATACACGTAACAATAATGGTTGCCCTTCGTGTACGAGGATGGCCGGCTCTAGAGCAACCTAGGCGTGAATTTGTTTAAGGTGTTAGAATCTGTCGCTAACACCACAACCACACCCTAAGTTAACGAGTTGTATGACCCAGTTTCAATGAATAGTCCGAGAAGACCGGACAACTCGGCAACTGCACTGGCTAACCATTATTCCAGAATAAGATCTGCAAATCGATTAACATCTAGGTTCCCATTTACTGGTAAATAGAAAGCCAAATGTCGTAAAAAAATAAATGCTCATAGTTTGACTTCGTCCGGGAATCGAACAGGGGTCCACTCTCATGCAAGGCGAGCATGCTGACTATTACACCACAGGTTGCCAAAATCACGTTTAGTAAATTTTTTTTTTTTTTTCGTGCTGGTCAAGCCCCGACCAGAGGTTAGCTAGACCCCCGGACAACTCTTTCGGAGCTTGACCAGCACGTGGTATTGGTAATATCATCTCGACTTGATTATATGTTACAAATTCACTTGTGAGTTTTTCAATGTTTTGTTTTGTATAATATTTACTTATTCTAAGCTAAATGTTAACAAATAAATGACTTAAATAATACGAAAACAAATAAATAAAAGCGGAACTCCACCTAATATATACTGTATGTTACACCAAATAGGGATAATTGGCCATTAGTGATAACTTCTATGTATTTTTCTTTTCTAGAAGCCTTTGACTGGCCATAAACGATCCTGTAGATCATAGATATACATATAAATGAATACCTTCATGTATAATGTAACCTGACCAGACCTAACCTAACTTAACCTAATGTAGCCTAACCTAACCTAACCTAACCTAACGTAATCTAGCCTTCTTCTTGTTCTTGTTCTTCTTGTTCTTTTTCTCCTCCTCCTCCTCCTCCTCTGCATTATACCATCATCAACTAAATTAAAATTCAAACGCCTTAACCTTACACACTGTGACCCTGGGTTGGAGAGGGGGGATGGGGGAAGACTCACCTAAATCACCCAGCAGGCGCTTTGTGACACCCAACAAGTGACCTTTGGGTGGGGGCAGTTTTCTCGCCAGATCTAGACCAGTGGGCAGTGTTAACCCCCAAAGGTCACCGAGGCAGGAGTGACCTTTGGGAAGTTTTGGGATTATAAATAATGTTGTAGGAGGTGGTGGTGGAGGTGGTAGGTTAGTGAAGTCCTTCGTGGTGGTGGTTTGTTGAAGAGGGTCTGTTTTTTTATTGCTTTTATGTTTGTTTGATTGTTTTTATGTATGTTTGTTTGTTTTATTGTTTGTTTGTATATTTTATTGTTTGTTTGTTTTGTTTTATTCTTCGTTTGTTCGTTTTATTGTTTGTTTGATTGTTTGTTTGTTTTATTGTTTGTTGGTATGTTTGTTTGTTTTATTGTTTTTGTTTGTTTTATTGTTTGTTTTTTAGAATGATGTTTTTTGTGGTGTCATTATTGTTTGTGTTGTGTTGTTGCTTGCTTGTTTGTTTGTTTGTGATGTGTTGTTTGTTTGTGGTTGGTGTGTGTGTGTGAGAGAGAGAGAGAGAGAGAGAGAGAGAGAGAGAGAGAGAGAGTATCAACACAATTTCCATACCATATATTTACCAACAACTTTCTCATAACGTAACAGTGAGCCAGGGACTCTCTCTCTCTCTCTCTCTCTCTCTCTCTCATGATAAAAAACTGATCGACTTGTACCTGTGGTTCTTGTTTGTGTTTTAATTGTTAATTTAATACAACTTTTTATCTTATTTCTCATTTCTACTGTTGTTCCAGCCACATGATTTATTGTTAATAATAATAATAATAATATACGGTAATAATAATAATAAAAATAATGATGATAATAATAATAATTGAGACGATAATTATCAAAATATAGAGGCAGGAGGAGGAAGAGGGAAGGAATGATGATAGTTGAGAAGATGACAATAGTAGTGATAATGCTGGTTGTGGTAGTGATGGTAATATTATACACGTAACAATAATGGTTTCCCTTCGTGTACGAGGATGGCCGGCTCTAGAGCAACCTAGGCGTGAATTTGTTTAAGGTGTTAGAATCTGTCGCTAACACCACAACCACACCCTAAGTTAACGAGTTGTATGACCCAGTTTCAATGAAT
Organism: Homarus americanus; assembly: GCF_018991925.1. Taxonomy (NCBI): domain Eukaryota; kingdom Metazoa; phylum Arthropoda; class Malacostraca; order Decapoda; family Nephropidae; genus Homarus; species Homarus americanus. The sequence goes on from NW_024742203.1 coordinate 7,611, forward strand.
AATCCGAGAAGACCGGACAACTCGCCAACTGCACTGGCTAAACATTATTCCAGAATAAGATCCGCAAATCAATTAACATTCAGGTTCCCATTTACTGGTAAATAGAAAGCCAAATGACGTAAAAAAAAAATGCTCATAGTTTCACTCTGTCCGGGAATCGAACAGGGGTCCACTCGCTTGCAAGGCGAGCATGCTGACTATAACACCACAGGTTGCCAAAATCACGTTTACTAAAAAATTATTATTTTTTTTTTCGTGCTGGTCAAGCCCCAACCAGAGGTTAGCTAGACCCCCGGACAACTCTTTCGGAGCTTGACCAGCACGTGGTATTGGTATTATTATCTGGACTTGATTATATGTTACAAATTCACTTGTGAGTTTTTCAATGTTTTGTTTTGTATAATATTTACTTATTCTAAGCTAAATGTTAACAAATAAATGACTTAAATAATACGAAAACAATCAAATAAAGGCGGAACTCCACCTAATATATACTGTATGTTACACTAAATAGGGATAATTGGCCATTAGCGATAACTTCAATGTATTTGTCTTTTCTAGAAGCCTTTGGCTGGCCATAAACGATCCTGTAGATCATAAATATACATATAAATGAATACCTTCATGCATAATGTAACCTGACCAGACCTAACCTAACTTAACTTAGTCTAGCCTAACCTAACCTAACGTAACCTAACGTAATCTAGCCTTGTTGTTGTTGTTGTTGTTCTTCTTCTTCTTCTTTTTCTCCTCCTCCTCCTCCTCCTCCTCCTCCTGCTATTCCTCCTCCTCCTCCTCTTCCTCCTTCTCCTCCTCCTCCTCCTCCTCCTCCCTCTTCCTCCTTCTCCCCTCCTTCTCCTTCCTCCTCCTCCTCCTCAAATTAAAATTCAACACCTAGGTTTAGGAGGGGATGGGGAGGGAATGAAGCCCTAAAATCACCCAGCAGGCGCTTTGTGACACCCATCAAGTGACCTTTGGGTGGGGGCAGTTTAATCTCCAGATCTAGACCAGTGGGCAGTGTTAACCCCCAAAGGTCCCCGAGGCAGGAGTGACCTTTGGGAAGTTTTGGGATTATAAATAGAGTTGTAGGAGGTGGTGGTGGAGGTGGTAGGTTAGTGAAGGCCTTGGTGGTGGTGGTTTGTTGAGGAGGGTATGTTTTTTTTATTGTTTTTATGTTTGTTTGATTGTTTTTATGTATGTTTGTTTGTTTTATTGTTTGTTTGTTTGTTTTTTTGTTTTATTGTTTGTTGGTATGTGTCGCGATCCCACTACCCTTCATACTTGGGGAGTGAATCCTACCCCAAGTTATTAACAAATAAAGGAACAAATAGGGAACACGGGAATAATTATCCTCACCAAAAACCTGCTCAACTAAATGTACTTGAATATGTAAGAACAGTTGAAATAAGTGAATCATAAAAGGGAAGATAATTAATTAATTCAATTTATGTTCTAAAGGGAGTAATGACTAGCAAACATGAATTTAAGGGTATAAGTAATTGTATAATAAAATAAGAGTGATGCCGGAAGAGCGAAAATATACCGTAAGGAGTTAGACCAAACAAATATTACTTAACATTACTATATTACACAGACATACGAAATATATATATACAACAATCACTACAAAATGATTATTTCCTACCAAACATGATATTACTTACCCCCAGGATCCCTTCCTAGGCCTAACTAAACGTGTCACTAATACCTGATACCCCTAGGGCATTGCAGAAGACTGGATAAAGCACTAGACAAGGGTCAAGGCTAGAGAACGAATGGACACGTCTACCCTATGCCACGGTTTTTCGCTACTGGGGAAGCGTGCCCACGCGGGGAGGAGAGCGTCTCATATCAATTTGCTGGATATTTTATATAATTAATTAATATTACTCTTGAGTTGACTTAACAGAGTAAGACAATGATGCATATAAATAACATACATAAATATACAATTAACCTAAGTAACTAAGAACAATAATAATATAATAAGTACAATTAACAATTTATTAATAGCTTGTATGAAATGTAGGCGTGAACATATGCCTCACGCTATGCGTGTTCCCGAGCGCCACAGGCACGTGACACCTCCCCCAAAAAAGTGAGCTTACAACTAACTGGAAGCGAAAATGGATATACAGCTACACAGTGAAAGTAATAACTAACACAATTGGTTTAAATCAATATGAAGCAAAATAATTCATAATATAAACACAAGGTACTCAATGACAATATAACAAAAAAATAATTTGCATATAGACATAGTTTCTAAATAATCAGACTCGAGAAAGTGCATCAGCCAACACGTTCTCTTTTCCGCGGATATGGGAAATGTTCAAGTTATAGGGCTGAAGTGATAGAGCCCACCTCAAAAGTCTTTGGTTGGTATGTTTCATCTTGTCAACAAAAGTAAGTGGGTTATGATCAGTGAACACTTGAACGGGATAAGCAGTGCTGCTAATATA
>NW_024742204.1:0-30986 GCF_018991925.1 Homarus americanus
AAAGCACGCGGACTTCTACATATAATCAACACCTAACCCCACGAGGATTCAAACCCACGATCTTAGAATTGTGACCGGGGTATGCTACCTCTGGGCCACCAGGACAATAAAAGCAGTTCTAGACTCAACTGTATTTCACACAAAGCCTGTTCAACGACCTTATGGAGCCATGAACCTCTAATGGGGACCACCTGTGCCGCTTAGGTGATCAGAGCAACGGTTTACCAAATCCGGCTTCGAAACACGTGGATCCATATATATTTCATTAGCCCAATAAAGCACTCGGACTTCTACATATAATCAACACCTCACCCCACTAGGATATGAACCCACGATCTTATAATTGTGACCGGGGTATGCTACCGCTGGGCCACCAGGACAATAAAAGAAGTCCTAGACTCTACTATATTTCACACAAAGCCTGTTCAACGACCTTATGGCGCCATGAACCTCTAATGGGGACCACCCGTGGCGCTTAGGTGATTAGAGTAACGTTTAACCAAATGCGGCTTCGAAACCCGAGGATCCATATATATTTCATTAGCCCAATAAAGCACGCAGACTTTTGCATATAATCAATGCCTCACCCCATCAGGATTTAAACCCACGATCTTATAATTGTGAAAGGGGAACTCTACCTCTGGGCCACCAGGAAAATAAAAGCAGTCCTAGACTCTACTATATTTCACACAAAGCCTGTTCAACGACCTTATGGCGCCATGAACCTTTAATGGGGACCACCCGTGCCGCTTAGGTGATCAGAGCAACGTTTTACCAAATCCGGCTTCGAAACACGTGGATCCATATATATTTCATTAGCCCAATAAAGCACGCGGACTTCTACATATATTCAACGCCTCACGCCACCAGAATTTGAAGCCGATCTTCTAATTGTGACCGGGGAACGCTACCTTTGGGCCACCAGGACAATAAAAGCAGTCCTAGACTCTGCTATATTTCACACAAAGCTTGTTCAACGAGCTTATGGCTCCGTGAACCTCTAATGGGGACCACGCCTGCCGCTTAGGTGATGAGAGCAACGTTTTACCAAATGCGGCTTCAAAACACGAGGGTCCATATATATTTCATTAGCCCAATATAGCACGCGGACTTCTACATATAATCAACACCTCACCCCACCAGGATTCAAACCCACGATCTTATAATTGTGACCGGGGTATGCTACCTTTGCGCCACCAGGACAATAAAAGCAGTCCTAGACTCTACTATATTTCACACAAAGCCTGTTCAACGACCTTATGGCGCCGTGAGCCTCTAATGGGTACCACCCGTGCAGCTTAGGTGATCAGAGCAACGTTTTACCAAATCCGGCTTGGAAACACGAGGATCCATATATATTTCATTAGCCCAATAAAGCACTCGGACTTCTACATATAATCAACACCTCACCCCACCAGGATTCAAACCCACGATCTTATAATTGTGACCGGGGAACGCTACCTCTGGGCCACCAGGACAATAAAAGCAGTCCTAGACTCTGCTATATTTCACACAAAGCATGTTCAACGAGCTTATGGCGACGTGAACCTCTAATGGGGACGACCCATGCCTCTTAGGTGATCACAGCAACGTTTTACTAAATGCGGCTTCGAAACTCGAGGATCCATATATATTTCATTAGCCCAATAAAGCACACGGACTTCTACATATAATCAACACCTCCCCCCACCAGGATTTGAACCCACTATCTTATATTTGTGACCGGGGGACGCTACCTCTGGGCCACCAGGACAATAAAAGCATTCCAAGACTCTGCTATATTTCACACAAAGCCTGTTCAACGACCTTATGGCGCCATGAACCTCTAATGGGGACCACCCGTGCCGCTTAGGTGATCTGAGTAACGTTTAACCAAATGCGGCTTTGAAACCCGAGGATGCATATATATTTCATTAGCCCAATAAAGCACTCGGACTTCTACATATAATCAACACCTCCCTCCACCAGGATTCAAACCCACGATCTTATAATTGTGACCGGGGAACGCTACCTCTGGGCCACCAGGACAATAAAAGCAGTCCTAGACTCTGCTATATTTCACACAAAGCCTGTTCAACGAGCTTATGGCGCTGTGAACCACTAGAGGTGACCACCCGTGCCAGATAGGTGATCAGAGCAACGTTTTACCAAATGCGGCTTCGAAACACGAGGATCCATATATATTTCCTAAGCCCAATAAAGCACGAGGACTTCTACATATATTCAGCGCCTCACGCCACCAGGATTCAAACCCACGATCTTATAATTGTGACCGGGGTATGCTACCTCTGCGCCACCAGGACAATAAAAGCAGTCCTAGACTCTACTATATTTCACACAAAGCCTGTTCAACGACCTTATGGCGCCGTGAGCCTCTAATGGGGACCACCGGTGCCGCTTAGGTGATCAGAGCAACGTTTTACCAAATCCGGCTTGGAAACACGAGGATCCACATATATTTCATTAGCCCAATAAAGCACTCGGACTTCTACATATAATCAACACCTCACCCCACCAGGATTCAAACCCACGATCTTATAATTGTGACCGGGGAACGTTACCTCTGAGCCTCCAGGAAAATAAAAGCAGTCCTAGACTCTGCTATATTTCACACAAAGCCTGTTCAACGAGCTTATGACGCCGTGAACCTCTAATGGGGACCACCCGTGCCGCTTAGGTGATCAGAGCAACGTTTTACCAAATGCGGCTTCAAAACACGAGGGTCCATATATATTTCATTAAGACCAATAAAGCCGCGGACTTCTACATATAATCAACGCCTCACCCCACCAGGATTTGAAGCCACGATCTTATAATTGTGACCGGGGAACACTACCTCTGGGCCACCAGGACAATAAAAGCAGTCTTAGACTCTGCTATATTTCACACAAAGCCTGTTCAACGAGCTTATGGCGCCGTAGACCTCTAATGGGGACCATCCGTGCCGCTTAGGTGATCAGAGCAACGTTTTACCAAATCCGACTTCGAAACACAAGGATCCATATATATTTCATTATCCCAATAGAGCACGTGGACTTCTACATACAATCAACACCTCACTCCACCAGGATTCGAACCCACGATCTTATAATTGTGACCGAGGAACGCTACCTATGGGCCACCAGGACACTATAAGCAGTCCTAGACTCTGTTATATTTCACATAAAGCCTGTTCAACGAGCTTATGGCACCGTGAACCACTATAGGGGACCACCCGTGCCGCTTAGGTGATAAGAGCAACGTTTTACCAAATCCGGCTTGGAAACACGAGGATCCATATATATTTCATTAGCCCAATAATGCATGCGGACTTCTATATATAATCAACACCTCACCCCACGAGGATTGGAACCCACGATCTTATAATTGTGACCGGGGAACGCTACCTCTGGGCAACCAGGACAATAAATGCAGTCCTAGACTCTACTATATTTCACACAAAGGCTGTTCAACGACCTTATAGTGCCATGAACCTCTAATGGGGACCACCCGTGCCGCTTAGGTGATAACAGCAACATTTTACCAAATCCGGCTTGGAAACACGAGGATCCATATATATTTCATTAGACCAATAGAGTAGGCGGACTTCTACATATAATCAGCACCTCACCCCACCAGGATTTGAACCCACGATCTTATAAATGTGACCGGGGAACGCTACCTCTGGGCAGCCAGGACAATAAAAGCAGTCCTAGACTCTACCATATTTCACACAAAGCCTGTTCAACGAGCTTATGGCGGTGTGAACCTCTAATGGGGACCACATGTGCCGCTTAGGAGATCAGAGCAACGTTTTACCAAATCCGGCTTGGAAACGCGAGGATCCATATATATTTCATTAGCCCAATAAAGCACGCGGACTTCTACATAAAATCAACACCTCACCCCACCAGGATTTAAACCCACGATCATATAATTGTGACCGGGGAACGCTATCTCTGGGCCTCCAGGAAAATAAAAGCAGTCCTAGACTCTGCTATATTTCACACAAAGCCTGTTCAGCGAGCTTATGTCGCCGTGAACCTCTAATGGGGACCACCCGTGCCGCTTAGGTGATCAGAGCAACGTTTTACCAAATGCGGTTTCAAAACACGAGGGTCCATATATATTTCATTAGCCCAATAAAGCACGCGGACTTCTACATATAATCAACACCTAAACCCACCAGGATTCAAACCCACGATCTTACAATTGTGAAAAAGGAACGATACCTATGGGCCACCAGGACACTATAAGCAGTTCTAGACTCATCTATATTTCACACAAAGTCTGTTCAACGACCTTATGGCGCCATGAACCTCTAATGGGGACCACCTGTGCCGCTTAGGTGATCAGAGCAACGTTTTACCAAATCCGGCTTCGAAACACGTGGATCCATATATATTTCATTAGCCCAATAAAGCACTCGGACTTCTACATATAATCAACACCTCACCCCACCAGTATTTGAACCCACGATCTTATAATTGTGACCGCGGTATGCTACCGCTGGGCCACCAGGACAATAAAAGCAGTCCTAGACTCTACTATATTTCACACAAAGCCTGTTCAACGACCTTATGGCGCAATGAACCTCTAATGCGGACCACCCGTGCCGCTTAGGTGATTAGAGTAACGTTTAACCAAATGCGGCTTCGAAACCCGAGGATCCATATACATTTCATTAGCCCAATAAAGCACGCAGACTTCTGCATATAATCAACGCCTCACCCCACCAGGATTTAAACCCACCATCTTATAATTGTGAAAGGGGAACGCTACCTCTGGGCCACCAGGAAAATAAAAGCAGTCCTAGACTCTGCTATATTTCACACAAAGCCTGTTCAACGAGCTTATGGCTCCGTGAACCTCTAATGGGGACCACGCGTGCCGCTTAGGTGATGAGAGCAACGTTTTACCAAATGCAGCTTCAAAACACGAGGGTCCATATATATTTCATTAGCCCAATAAGAGCACGCGGACTTCTACATATAATCAACACATCACCCCACCAGGATTCAAACCCACGATCTTATAATTGTGACCGGGGCATGCTACCTTTGGGCCACCAAAACAATAAAAGCAGTCCTAGACTTTACTATATTTCACACAAAGCCTGTTCAACGACCTTATGGCGCCATGAACCTCTAATGGGGACACCCGTGCCGCTTAGGTGATCAGAGCAACGTTTTACCAAATCCGGCTTCGAAACACGTGGATCCATATATATTTCATTAGCCCAATAAAGCACGCGGACTTCTACATATAATCAACACCTCACCCCACCAGGATTCAAACCCACGATCTTATAAGTGTGACCGGGGTATGCTACCTCTGGGCCACCAGGACAATAGAAGCAGTCCTAGACTCTACTATATTTCACACAAAGCCTGTTCAACGCCCTTATGGCGCCATGAACCTCTAATGGGGACAACCCGTGCCACTTAGGTTGATCAGAGTAACGTTTTTCCAAATCCGGCTTCGAAACACGTGGATCCATATATATTTCATTAGCCCAATAAAGCACGCGGACTTCTACATATAATCAACATCTCACCCCACCAGGATTTGAACCCACGATCTTATAATTGTGACCGTGGAACGCTACCTCTGGGACACTAGGACAATAAAAGCAGTCCTAGACTCTGCTATATTTCACACAAAGCCTGTTCAACGAGCTTATGGCGACGTGAACCTCTAATGGGGACGACCCATGCCTCTTAGGTGATCAGAGAAACGTTTTACTAAATGCGGCTTCGAAACTCGAGGATCCATATATATTTTATTAGCCCAATAAAGCACACGGACTTCTACATATAATCAACACCTCACCCCACCAGGATTTGAACCCACTATCTTATATTTGTGACCGGGGGACGCTACCTCTGGGCCACCAGGACAATAAAAGCATTCCTAGACTCTGCTATATTTCACACAAAGCTTGTTCAACAGGCTTATGGCACCGTGAACCTCTAATGGGGACCACCCGTGCCGCTTAGGTGATCAGAGCAACGTTTTAACAAATGAAGCGTCGAAACAAGGAGGATCCATATATATTTCATTAGCCCAATAAAGCACGCGGACTTCTACATATAATCAACACCTCACCCCACCAGGATTCAAACCCACGATCTTATAAGTGTGACCGGGGTATGCTACCTCTGGGCCACCAGGACAATAGAAGCAGTCCTAGACTCTACTATATTTCACACAAAGCCTGTTCAACGACCTTATGGCGCCATGAACCTCTAATGGGGACAACCCGTGCCACTTAGGTTGATCAGAGTAACGTTTTTCCAAATCCGGCTTCGAAACACGTGGATCCATATATATTTCATTAGCCCAATAAAGCACGCGGACTTCTACATATAATCAACATCTCACCCCACCAGGATTTGAACCCACGATCTTATAATTGTGACCGTGGAACGCTACCTCTGGGACACAAGGACAATAAAAGCAGTCCTAGACTCTGCTATATTTCACACAAAGCCTGTTCAACGAGCTTATGGCGACGTGAACCTCTAATGGGGACGACCCATGCCTCTTAGGTGATCAGAGCAACGTTTTACTAAATGCGGCTTCGAAACTCGAGGATCCATATATATTTTATTAGCCCAATAAAGCACACGGACTTCTACATATAATCAACACCTCACCCCACCAGGATTTGAACCCACTATCTTATATTTGTGACCGGGGGACGCTACCTCTGGGCCACCAGGACAATAAAAGCATTCCTAGACTCTGCTATATTTCACACAAAGCCTGTTCAACGGGCTTATGGCACCGTGAACCTCTAATGGGGACCACCCGTGCCGCTTAGGTGATCAGAGCAACGTTTTAACAAATGAGGCGTCGAAACAAGGAGGATCCATATATATTTCATTAGCCCAATAAAGCACGCGGACTTCTACATATAATCAACACCTCACCCCACCAGGATTTGAACCCACGATCTTATAATTGTGACCGGGGAAAGCTACCTCTGGGCCACCAGGACAATAAAAGCAGTCCTAGTCTCTGGTATATTTCACACAAAGCCTGTTCAACGAGCTTATGGCGCCGTGAACCTCTAATGCGGACCACCCGTGCCGCTTAGGTGATCAGAGTAACGTTTTACCAAATCCGGCTTCGAAACACGAGGATCAATATATATTTCATTAGCCCAATAAAGCACTCGGAATTCTACATATAATCAACACCTCACCCCACCAGGATTCAAACCCACGATCTTATATTGTGACCGGGGAACGCTACCTCTGGGCCACCATGACAATAAAAGCAGTCCTAGACTCTGCTATATTTCACACAAAGCCTGTTCAACGAGCTTATGGCGCTGTGAACCACTATAGGAGACCACCCGTGCCGCTTAGGTGATCAGAGCAATATTTTTTACCAAATGCGGCTTCGAAACACGAGGATCCATATATATTTCATTAGCCCAATAAAGCACACGGACTTCTACATATAATCAACACCTCACCCCACCAGATTTGAACCCACGATCTTATAATTGTGACCGGGGAACGCTACCTCTGGGCAACCAGGACAATAAAAGCAGTCCTAGACTCTACCATATTTCACACAAAGCCTGTTCAACGACCTTATGGCGCCATGAACCTCTAATGGGGACCACGCGTGCCGCTTAGGTGATGAGAGCAACGTTTTACCAAATGCTGCTTCAAAACACGAGGATCAATATATATTTCATAAGCCCAATAAAGCACTCGGACTTCTACATATAATCAACACCTCACCCAACCAGGATTCAAACCCACGATCTTGTAATTGTGACCGGGGAATGCTACCTCTGGGCCACCAGGACAATAAAAGCAGTCCTAAACTCTGCTATATTTCACACAAAGCCTGTTCAACGAGCTTATGGCGCTGTGAACCACTATAGGAGACCACCCGTGCCGCGTAGGTGATCAGAGCAATGTTTTACCAAATGCGGCTTCGAAACACGAGGATCCATATATATTTCATTAGCCCAATAAAGCACACGGACTTCTACATATAATCAACACCTCACCCCACCAGGATTTGAACCTACGATCTTATAATTGTGACCGGGGAAAGCTACCTCTGGGCCACCAGGACAATAAAAGCAGTCCTAGACTCTGGTATATTTCACACAAAGCCTTTTCAACGAGCTTATGGCGCCGTGAACCTCTAATGCGGACCACCCGTGCCGCTTAGGTGATCAGAGCAACGTTTTACCAAATCCGGCTTCAAAACACGAGGATCAATATATATTTCATAAGCCCAATAAAGCACTCGGACTTCTACATATAATCAACACCTCACCCAACCAGGATTCAAACCCACGATCTTATAATTGTGACCGGGGAACGCTACCTCTGGGCCACCAGGACAATAAAAGCAGTCCTAAACTCTGCTATATTTCACACAAAGCCTGTTCAACGAGCTTATGGCGCTGTGAACCACTATAGGAGACCACCCGTGCCGCGTAGGTGATCAGAGCAACGTTTTACCAAATGCGGCTTCGAAACACGAGGATCCATATATATTTCATTAGCCCAATAAAGCACACGGACTTCTACATATAATCAACACCTCACCCCACCAGGATTTGAACCCACGATCTTATAATTGTGACCGGGGAACGCTACCTCTTGGCAACCAGGACAATAAAAGCAGTCCTAGACTCTACTATATTTCACACAAAGCCTGTTCAACGATCTTATAGCGCCATGAACCTCTGATGGGGACCACCCGTGCCGCTTAGGTGATAAGAGCAACGTTTTCCAAATTCCGGTTTGGAAACACGAGGATCCATATATATTTCATTAGCCCAATAAAGTACCCTGACTTCTACATATAATCAACACCTCACCCCACCAGGATTTGAAACCACGATCTTATAATTGTGACCGGGGAACGCTACCTCTTGGCAACCAGGACAATAAAAGCAGTCCTAGACTCAACTATATTTCATACAAAGCCTGTTCAACGATCTTATAGCGCCATGAACCTCTGATGAGGACCACCCATGCCGCTTAGGTGATCAGAGCAACGTTTTACCAAATGTGGCTTCGCAACCCGAGGATCCATATATATTTCATTTGACCATTAAATCACGCGGACTTCTACATATAATCAACACCTCACCCCACCAGGATTCAGACCCACGATCTTATAATTGTGACCGAGGTATGCTACCTCTGGGCCACCAGGACAATAAAAGCAGTCCTAGACTCTGCTATATTTCACACAAAGCCTGTTCAACGAGCTTATGGCGCCGTGAACCTCTAATGGGGACCACCCGTGCCGCTTAGGTGATCAGAGCAACGTTTTACCAAATGCGGCTTCAAAACACGAGGGTCCATATATATTTCATTAGCCCAATAAAGCACGCGGACTTCTATATTTAATCTACACCTCACCCCACCAGGATTCAAACCCACGATCTTATAATTGTTTCCGGGGTATGCTACCTCTGGGCCACCAGGACAATAAAAGCAGTCCTAGACTCTACTATATTTCACACAAACCCTGTTCAACGACCTTATGGCGCCATGAAACTCTAATGGGGACCACCCTTGCCGCTTAGGTGATCAGAGCAACGTTTTACCAATTCCGGCTCGAAACACGTGGATCCATATATATTTCATTAGCCCAATACAGCACGCGGACTTCTACATATAATCAACACCTCACCCCACCAGGATTTGAACCCACGATCTTATAATTGTGACAGGGGAACGCTACCTCTAGAACACTAGGACAATAAAAGCAGTCCTAGACTCTGCTATATTTCACACAAAGACTGTTCAACGAGCTTATGGCGACGTGAACCTCTAATGGGGACCACCCGTGCCGCTTAGGTGATCAAACCAACGTTTTACTAAATGCGGCTTCGAAACTCGATGATCCATATATATTTCATTAGCCCAATAAAGCACGCGGACTTCTACATATAATCAACACCTCACCCCACCAGGATTCAAACCCACGATCTTATAATTGTGACCGGGGAACGCTACCCCTGGGCAACAAGGACAATAAAAGCAGTCCTAGACTCTACCATATTTCACACAAAGCCTGTTCAACGATCTTATGGCGCCATGAACCTCTAATGGGGACCACCCGTGGCGCTTAGGTGATCAGAGCAACGTTTAACCAAATGTGGCTTTGAAACCCGAGGATCCATATATATTTCATTAGCCCAATAAAGCACGCAGACTTCTGCATATAATCCGCCTCACCAGGATTTAAACCCACGATCTTATAATTGTGAAAGGGGAACGCTACCTCTGGGCCACCAGGACAATAAAAGCAGTCCTAGACTCTGCTATATTTCACACAAAGCCTGTTCAACGAGCTTATGGCTCCGTGAACCTCTAATGGGGACCACGCGTGCCGCTTAGGTGATCAGAGCAACGTTTTACCAAATGCGGCTTCAAAACACGAGGGTTCATATATATTTCATTAGCCCAATAAAGCACGCGGACTTCTACATATAATCAACACCTCACCCCACCAGGATTTGAAACCACGATCTTATAATTGTCACCGGGGAACGCTACCTCTTGGCAACCAGGCCAATAAAAGCAGTCCTAGACTCTACTATATTTCACACAAAGCCTGTTCAACGACCTTATGGCGCCATGAACCTCTAATAGGGACCACCCGTCCCGCTTAGGTGATCAGAGCAACGTTTCACCAAATCCGGCTCGAAACACGAGGATCCATATATATTTCCTTAGCCCAATAAAGTACCCAGACTTCTACATATAATCAACACCTCACCCCACCAGGATTTGAAACCACGATCTTATAATTGTCACCGGGGAACGCTACCTCTTGGCAACCAGGACAATAAAAGCAGTCCTAGACTCTACTATATTTCACACAAAGCCTGTTCAACGGCCTTATGGCGCCATTAACCTCTAATGGGGACCACCCGTGCCGCTTAGGTGATCAGAGTAACGTTTAACCAAATGCGGCTTTGAAACCCGAGGATCCATATATATTTCATTAGCCCAATAAAGCACGCAGACTTCTGCATATAAACAACGCCTCACCCCACCAGGATTTAAACCCACGATCTTATAATTGTGAAAAGGGAACGCTACCTCTGGGCCACCAGGACAATAAAAGCAGTCCAAGACTCTACTATATTTCACACAAAGCCTGTTCAACGACCTTATGGCGCCATGAACCTCTAATGGGGACAACCCGTGCCGCTTAGGTGATCAGAGTAACGTTTTTCCAAATCCGGCTTCGACACACGTGGATCCATATATATTTCATTAGCCCAATAAAGCATGCGGACTTCTACATATAATCAACACCTCACCCCACCAGGATTTGAACCCACGATCTTATAATTGTGACCGTGGAACGCTACCTCTGGGCCAAGAGGACAATAAAAGCAATCCTAGACTCTGCTATATTTCACACAAAGCCTGTTTCACGAGCTTATGGCGACGTGAACCTCTAATGGGGACGACCCATGCCTCTTAGGTGATCAGAGCAACGTTTTACTAAATGCGGCTTCGAAACTCGAGGATCCATATATATTTTATTAGCCCAATAAAGCACACGGACTCCTACATATAATCAACACCTCACCCCACCAGGATTTGAACCCACTATCTTATATTTGTGACCGGGGGACGCTACCTCTGGGCCACCAGGACATTAAAAGCATTCCTAGACTCTGCTATATTTCACACAAAGCCTGTTCAACGGGCTTATGGCACCGTGAACCTCTAATGGGGACCACCCGTGCCGCTTAGGTGATCAGAGCAACGTTTTAACAAAAATGAGGCGTCAAACAAGGAGGATCCATAAGGGTGGATTTATTAGCCCCAATAAAGCACGGATTCTGGCTATTATAATCAACACCTCACCCCACCAGGATTTGGAACCTTAATGCATCTTGGTAATTGTGACCGGGGAACGCTACCTCTGGGCAACCAGGACAATAAAAGCAGTCCTAAACTCTACCATATTTCACACAAAGCCTGTTCAACGACCTTATGGCGCCATGAACCTCTAATGGGGACCACGCGTGCCGCTTAAGTGATGAGAGCAACGTTTTACCAAATGCGGCTTCAAAACACGAGGATCAATATATATTTCATAAGCCCAATAAAGCACTCGGACTTCTACATATAATCAAGACCTCACCCAACCAGGATTCAAACCCACGATCTTATAATTGTGACCGGGGAACGCTACCTCTGGGCCACCTGGACAATAAAAGCAGTCCTAAACTCTGCTATATTTCACACAAAGCCTGTTCAACGAGCTTATGGCGCTGTGAACCACTATAGGAGACCACCCGTGCCGCGTAGGTGATCAGAGCAACGTTTTACCAAATGCGGCTTCGAAACACGAGGATCCATATATATTTCATTAGCCCAATAAAGCACACGGACTTCTACATATAATCAACACCTCACCCCACCAGGATTTGAACCCACGATCTTATAATTGTGACCGGGGAAAGCTACCTCTGGGCCACCAGGACAATAAAAGCAGTCCTAGACTCTGGTATATTTCACACAAAGCCTGTTCAACGAGCTTATGGCGCCGTGAACCTCTAATGCGGACCACCCGTGCCGCTTAGGTGATCAGAGCAACGTTTTACCAAATCCGGCTTCGAAACACGAGGATCAATATATATTTCATAAGCCCAATAAAGCACTCGGACTTCTACATATAATCAACACCTCACCCAACCAGGATTCAAACCCACGATCTTATAATTGTGACCGGGGAACGCTACCTCTGGGCCAACAGGACAATAAAAGCAGTCCTAAACTCTGCTATATTTCACACAAAGCCTGTTCAACGAGCTTATGGCGCTGTGAGCCACTATAGGAGACCACCCGTGCCGCGTAGGTGATCAGAGCAACGTTTTACCAAATCCGGCTTCGAAACACGAGGATCCATATATATTTCATAAGCCCAATAAAGCACTCAGACTTCTACATATAATCAACACCTCACCCAACCAGGATTCAAACCCACGATCTTATAATTGTGACCGGGGAACGCTACCTCTGGGCCACCAGGACAATAAAAGCAGTCCTAAACTCTGCTATATTTCAAACAAAGCCTGTTCAACGACCTTATGGCGCCATGAACCTCTAATAGGGACCACCCGTCCCGCTTAGGTGATCAGAGCAACGATTCACCAAATCCGGCTCGAAACACGAGGATCCATATATATTTCCTTAGCCCAATAAAGTACCCAGACTTCTACATATAATCAACACCTCACCCCACCAGGATTTGAAACCACGATCTTATAATTGTCACCGGGGAACGCTACCTCTTGGCAACCAGGACAATAAAAGCAGTCCTAGACTCTACTATATTTCACACAAAGCCTGTTCAACGACCTTATGGCGCCATTAACCTCTAATGGGGACCACCCGTGCCGCTTAGGTGATCAGAGTAACGTTTAACCAAATGCGGCTTTGAAACCCGAGGATCCATATATATTTCATTAGCCCAATAAAGCACGCAGACTTCTGCATATAAACAACGCCTCACCCCACCAGGATTTAAACCCACGATCTTATAATTGTGAAAGGGGAACGCTACCTCTGGGCCACCAGGACAATAAAAGCAGTCCTAGACTCTACTATATTTCACACAAAGCCTGTTCAACGACCTTATGGCGCCATGAACCTCTAATGGGGACAACCCGTGCCGCTTAGGTGATCAGAGTAACGTTTTTCCAAATCCGGCTTCGACACACGTGGATCCATATATATTTCATTAGCCCAATAAAGCACGCGACTTCTACATATAATCAACATCTCACCCCACCAGGATTTGAACCCACGATCTTATAATTGTGACCGTGGAACGCTACCTCTGGGACACAAGGACAATAAAAGCAGTCCTAGACTCTGCTATATTTCACACAAAGCCTGTTCAACGAGCTTATGGCGACGTGAACCTCTAATGGGGACGACCCATGCCTCTTAGGTGATCAGAGCAACGTTTTACTAAATGCAGCTTCGAAACTCGAGGATCCATATATATTTTATTAGCCCAATAAAGCACACGGACTTCTACATATAATCAACACCTCACCCCACCAGGATTTGAACCCACGATCTTATAATTGTGACCGGGGAAAGCTACCTCTGGGCCACCAGGACAATAAAAGCAGTCCTAGACTCTGATATATTTCACACAAAGCCTGTTCAACGAGCTTATGGCGCCGTGAACCTCTAATGCGGACCACCCGTGCCGCTTAGGTGATCAGAGCAACGTTTTACCAAATCCGGCTTCGAAACACGAGGATCAAAATATATTTCATTAGCCCAATAAAGCACTCGGAATTCTACATATCATCAACACCTCACCCCACCAGGATTCAAACCCACGATCTTATATTGTGACCGGGGAACGCTACCTCTGGGCCACCAGGACAATAAAAGCAGTCCTAGACTCTGCTATATTTCACACAAAGCCTGTTCAACGAGCTTATGGCGCTGTGAACCACTATAGGAGACCACCCGTGCCGCTTAGGTGATCAGAGCAACGTTTTACCAAATGCGGCTTCGAAACACGAGGATCCATATATATTTCATTAGCCCAATAAAGTACCCGGACTTCTACATATAATCAACACCTCACCCCACCAGGATTTGAAACCACGATCTTATAATTGTGACCGGGGAACGCTACCTCTTGGCAACCAGGACAATAAAAGCAGTCCTAGACACTACTATATTTCACACAAAGCCTGTTCAACGATCTTATAGCGCCATGAACCTCTGATGGGGACCACCCGTGCCGCTTAGGTGATAAGAGCAACGTTTTCCAAAATCCGGTTTGGAAACACGAGGATCCATATATATTTCATTAGCCCAATAAAGTACCCGGACTTCTACATATAATCAACACCTCACCCCACCAGGATTCAGACCCACGATCTTATAATTGTGACCGAGGTATCCTACCTCTGGGCCACCAGGACAATAAAAGCAGTCCTAGACTCTACTATATTTCACACAAACCCTGTTCAACGACCTTATGGCGCCATGAAACTCTAATGGGGACCACCCGTGCCGCTTAGGTGATCAGAGCAACGTTTTACCAATTCCGGCTCGAAACACGTGGATCCATATATATTTCATTAGCCCAATACAGCACGCGGACTTCTACATATAATCAACACCTCACCCCACCAGGATTTGAACCCACGATCTTATAATTGTGACCGGGGAACGCTACCTCTGGGCCACCAGGACAATAAAAGCAGTCCTAGACTCTGCTATATTTCACACAAAGCCTGTTCAGCGAGTTTATGGCGCCGTGAACCTCTAATGGGGACCACCCGTGCCGCTGAGGTGATCAGAGCAACGTTTTACCAAATCCGGTTTCGAAACACGAGGATCCATATATCTTTCATTAGCCCAATAAAGCATGCGGACTTCTACATATAATCAACACCTCACCCCACCAGGATTCAAACCCACGATCTTATAATTGAGACCGGGATACGCTACCTCTGGGCCACCAGGACAATAAAAGCAGTCCTAGACTCTACTATATTTCACACAAAGCCTGTTCAACGACCTTATGGCGCCATGAACCTCTAATGGGGACCACCCGTGCCGCTTAGGTGATCAGAGCAACGTTTTACCAAATCCGGCTTGGAAACACGAGGATCCATATATATTTTATTAGCCCAATAAAGCACTCGGACTTCTACATATAATCAACACCTCACCCCACCAGGATTCAAACCCACGATCTTATAATTGTGACCAGGGTATGCTACCTCTGGGCCACCAGGACAATAAAAGCAGTCCTAGACTCTACTATATTTCACACAAAGCCTGTTCAACGAGCTTATGGCGCTGTGTACAACTATAGGGGACCACCCGTGCTGCTTAGGTGATCAGAGCAACGTTTTACCAAATGGTGCTTCGAAACATGAGGATCCATATATATTTCATTAGCCCAATAAAGCACGCGGACTTCTTCATATAATCAACACCTCACCCCACCAGGGTTCGAACCCACGATCTTCTAATTGTGACCGGGGAACGCTACCTCTGGGCCACTAGGACAATAAAAGCAGTCCTAGACTCTGCTATATTTCACACAAAGCCTGTTCAACGAGCTTATGGCGCCGTGAACCACTATAGAGGACCACCCGTGCCGCTTAAGTGATCAGAGCAACGTTTTACCAAATCTGGCTTGGAAACTCGAGGATCCATATATATATCATTAGCCCAATAAAGCACGCGGACTTCTACATAAAATCAACACCTCACCCCACCAGGATTCAAACCCAAAATCTTATAATTGTGACCAGGGAATGCTACATGTGGACCACCAGGACACTAAAAGCAGTCCTAGACTCTGTTTTATTTCACAATGCCTGTTCAACGAGCTTATTGCGCCGTGAACCTCTAATGGGGACAACACGTGCCGCTTGGGGACCAGAGCAACGTTTTACCAAATCCGGCTACGAAACACGAGGATCCAAATATATTTCTTTAGCCCAATAAAGCATGCGGACTTCTACATATAATCAACACCTCACCCCACCAGGATTCAGACTCACGATCTTATAATTGTGACCGGGGTATGCTACCTCTGGGCCACCAGGACAATAAAAGCAGTCCTACACTCTACTATATTTCACAAAAAGCCTGTTCAACGACCTTATGGCGCTATGAACCTCTAATGGGGACCACCCGTGCCGCTTAGGTGATCAGAGTAACGTTTAACCAAATGCGGCTACGAAACACGAGAATCCAAATATATTTCTTTAGCCCAATACCGTACGCAGACTTCTACATAAAATCAACGCCTCACCCCACCAGGATTCAAACCCAAAATCTTATAATTGTGACCAGGGAATGCTACCTGTGGACCACCAGGACACTAAAAGCAGTCCTAGACTCAGTTATATTTCACGCAAAGCCTGTTCAACGAGCTTATGGCGCCGTGAACCTCTTCTGGGGACCACCAGTGCCGCTTAGGTGTTCAGAGCAGCGTTTTACCAAATCCGGCTTCGAAACACGAGTATCCATATATATATCATTAGCCCAATAAAGCACGCAAACTTCTACATATAATCAACACCGCACCCCACCAGGATTCAAACCCACGATCTTATAATTGTGACCGGGGAACGCTACCTCTGGGCCACCAGGAGACTAAAAGCAGTCCTAAACTCTGTTATATTTCACACAAAGCCTGTTCAACGAGCTTATGGCGCCGTGAACCTCTACTGGGGACCACCAGTGCCATTTAGGTGATAAGAGCAAGGTTATACCAAATCAAGCTTGGAAACACGAGGATCCATATATATTTCATTAGCCCAATAAAGCACGCGGACTTCTACATAAAATCAACACCTCACCCCACCAGGATTCAATCCCAAATTCTTATAATTGTGACTAGGGAATGCTACCTGTGGACCACCAGGACACTAAAAGCAGTCCTAGACTCTGTTATATTTCACACAAAGCCTGTTCAACGAGCTTATGGCGCCGTGAACCTCTAATGAGGACCACCAGTGCCGCTTAGGTGTTCAGAGTAACGTTTTACTAAATCCGGCTTCGAAACACGAGGATCCATATCTATTTCATTAGCCCAATAGAGCACGCACATTTCTACATATAATCAACACCTCACCCCACCAGGATTCGAACCAACGATCTTATAATTGTGACCGGGGAACGCTACCTCTGGGCCACCAGGACACTAAAAGCAGTCCTGAACTCTGTTATATTTCACAAAAAGCCTGTTCAATGAGCTTATGGCGCCGTGAACCTCTCATGGGGACCACCCGTGCCGCTTAGGTGATCAGAGCAACGTTTTACCAAATTCGGCTTCGAAAAACGAGTATCCATATATATTTCATTAGCCCAATAAAGCATGCAGATTTCTACATATAATCAACACCTCACCTCACCAGGAGTCAAACCCAAAATCTTATAATTGTGACCAGGGAATGCTACCTGTGGACCACCAGGACACTAAAAGCAGTCCTAGACTCTGTTATATTTCACGCAAAGCCTGTTCAACTAGCTTATGGCGCCGTGAACCTCTACTGGGGACCACCAGTGCCGGTTAGGTGATAAGAGCAACGTTTTACCAAATCCGTCTTCGAAACACGAGGATCCATATATATTTCATTAGCCCAATAAAGCACGCGGATTTCTACATATAATCAACACCTCACCCCACCAGGATTCGAACCCACGATCTTATAATTGTGACCGGGGTATGCTACCTCTGGGCCACCAGGACAATAAAAGCAGTCCTAGACTCTGCTATATTTCACACAAAGCCTGTTCAACGAGCTTATGATGCTGTGAACCTCTAATGGGGACCATCTGTGCCGCTTAGGTGATTAGAGCAACGTTTTACCAAATCCGGCTTGGAAACACGAGGATCCATATATATTTCATTAGCCCAATAAAGCACTCGGGCTTCTACATATAATCAATACCTCACCCCACCAGGATTCAAACCCACGATCTTATAATTGTAACCGGGGTATGCTACCTCTGGGCCACCAGGACAATAAAAGCAGTCCTAAACTCTACTATATTTGACAAAGCATGTTCAACGACCTTATGGCGCCATGAACCTCTAATGGGGACCATCCGTGCCGCTTAGGTGATCGGAGCAACGTTTTCCCAAATCCGGCTTCGAAACACGAGGATCCATATATATTTCATTAGCCCAATAAATCACGCGGACTTCTACATATAATCAACACTTCACCCCACCAGGATTCGAACCCACGATCTTCTAATTGTGACCGGGGAACGCAACCTCTGGGCCACCAGGACAATAAAAGCAGTCCTAGACTCTGCTATATTTCACACAAAGCCTGTTCAACGAGCTTATGACGCTGTGAACCTCTAATGGGGACCATCTGTGCCGCTTAGGTGATCAGAGCAACGTTTTACCAAATCCGGCTTCGAAACACGAGGATCCATATATATTTAATGAGCCCAATAAAGCATGTGTACTTCTACATATAATCAACACCTCACCCCACCAGGATTCGAACCCACGATTTTATAATTGTGACCGAGGAACGCTACCTATGGGCTACCAGGACACTATAAGCAGTCCTAGACTCTGTTATAATTCACACAAAGCCTGTCCAATTAGCTTATGGCACCGTGAACCACTATAGGGGACCACCCGTGCCGCTTAGGTGATAAGAGCAACGTTTTACCAAATCCGGCTTGGAAACGCCAGGATCCATATATATTTCATTAGCTCAATAAAGCACGCGGACTTCTACATATAATCAACACCTCACCCCACCAGGATTTGAACCCACGACCTTATAATTGTGACCGGGGAACACTACCTCTGGGCAACCAGGACAATAAAAGCAGTCCTAGACTCTACTATATTTCACACAAAGCCTGTTCAACGACCTTATGGCGCCATGAACCTCTAATGGGGACCACCCGTGCCACTTAGGTGATCAGAGCAACGTTTTACCAAATCCGGCTTGGAAACACGAGGATCCATATATATTTCATTAGCCCAATAAAGCACTCGGACTTCTACATATAATCAACACCTCACCCCACCAGGATTCAGACTCACGATCTTATAACTGTGACCGGGGAACACTACCTCTGGGCAACCAGGACAATAAATGCAGTGCTAGACTCTACTATATTTCACACAAAGCCTGTTCAACGACCTTATGGTGCCATGAACCTCTTATGGGGACAAACCGTGCCGCTTAGGTGATAAGAGCAACGTTTTACCAAATCCGGCTTCGAAACACGAGGATCCATATATGTTTCATTAGCCAAATAAAGCACGCGGATTCCACATATAATCAACACCTCACCCCACCAGGATTCGAACCCACGATCTTATAATTGTGACGGAGGAACGCTACCTATGGACCACCAGGACACTATAAGCAGTCCTAGACTCTGATATATATCACATAAAGCCTATTCAACGAGCTTATGGCCCCGTGAACCACTATAGGGAACCACCCGTGCCGCTTAGGTGATAAGAGCAACGTTGTACCAAATACGGCTTGGAAACACGAGGATCCATATATATTTCATTAACCCAATAAAGCACTCGGACTTCTACATATAATCAACACCTCACCCCACCAGGATTCAAACCCACGATCTTATAATTGTGACCGGGGTATGCTACCTCTCGGCCACCAGGACAATAAAAGCAGTCCTAGACTCTACTATATTTCACACAAAGCCTGTTCAACGAGCTAATGGCGCCGTGAACCTCTAATGGGGACCACACGTGCCGCTTGGTGACCAGAGCAACGTTTTACCAAATCCGGCTACGAAACACTAGGATCCAAATATATTTCTTTAGCCCACTAAAGCAAGCGGACTTCTACATAAAATTACCACCTCACCCCACCAGGATTCAAACCCAAAATCGTATAATTGTGACCGGGGAACGCTAACTCTGGGCCACCAGGACAAAAAAAGCAGTCCTAGACTCTGCTATATTTCACACAAAGCCTGTTCAACGAGCTTATGGCGCTGTGAACCACTATAGGGGACCACCCGTGCCGCTTAGGTGATCAGAGCAACGTTTTACCAAATGCGGCTTCGAAACACGAGGATCCATATATATTTCATTAGCCTAATAAAGCACGCGGACTTCTTCATATAATCAACACCTCACCCCACCAGGGTTCGAACCCACGATCTTCTAATTGTGACCGGGGAACGCTACCTCTGGGTCACCAGGACACTAAAAGCAGTTCTAGACTCTGCTATATTTCACACAAAGCCTGTTCAATGAGCTTATGACGCTGTGAACCTCTAATGGCGACCATCCGTGCCGCTTAGGTGATCAGAGCAACTTTTTACCAAATCCGGCTTCGAAACACGAGGATCCATATATGTTTCATTAGCCAAATAAAGCACGCGGATTCTACATATTATCAACACCTCACCCCACCAGGATTCAAACCCACGATCTTATAATTGTGACCGAGGAACGCTACCTATGGACCACCAGGACACTATAAGCAGGCCTAGACTCTGATATATATCACATAAAGCCTGTTCAACGACCTTATGGCCCCGTGAACCACTATAGGGGACCACCCGTGCCGCTTAGGTGATAAGAGCAACGTTTTACCAAATACGGCTTGGAAACACGAGGATCCATATATATTTCATTAACCCAATAAAGCACGCGGACTTCTACATAAAATCAACACCTTACCTCACCAGGAT
The DNA here is from genome assembly GCF_018991925.1 of Homarus americanus. Classification (NCBI taxonomy): domain Eukaryota; kingdom Metazoa; phylum Arthropoda; class Malacostraca; order Decapoda; family Nephropidae; genus Homarus; species Homarus americanus. The sequence goes on from NW_024742204.1 coordinate 21,216, forward strand.
TCAAACCCAAAATCTTATAATTGTGACCAAGGAATGCTACCTGTGGACCACCAGGACACTAAAAGCAGTCCTAGACTCTGTTTTATTTCACACAAAGCCTGTTCAACGAGCTTATTGCGCCGTGAACCTCTAATGGGGACCACACGTGCCGCTTGGGGACCAGAGCAACGTTTTACCAAATCCGGCTACGAAACACGAGGATCCAAATATATTTCTTTAGCCCAATAAAGCATGCGGACTTCTACATAAAATCAACACCTCACCCCACCAGGATTCAAACCCAAAATCTTATAATTGTGACCAGGAATGCTACCTGTGGACCACCAGGACACTAAAAGCAGTCCTAGACTCTGTTTTATTTCACACAAAGCCTGTTCAACGAGCTTATGAGGCTGTGAACCACTATAGGGGACCACCCGTGCCCCTTAGGTGATCAGAGCAACGTTTTACCAAATGGGGCTTCAAAACACGAGGATCCATATATATTTCATTACCCCAATAAAGCACGCGGACTTCTACATATAATCAACACCTCACCCCACCAGGATTTGAACCCACGATCTTATAATTGTGACGGTCGAACGCTACCTCTGGGCAACCAGGACAATAAAAGCAGTCCTAGACTCTACTATATTTCACACAAAACCTGTTCAACGACCTTATGGCGCCATGAACCTCTAATGGGGACCACCCGTGCCGCTTAGGTGATCAGAGCAACGTTTTACCAAATCCGGCTTGGAAACACGAGGATCCATATATATTTCATTAGCCCAATAAAGCACTCGGACTTCTACATATAATCAACACCTCAACCCACCAGGATTCAAACCCACGATCTTATAAGTGTGACCGGGGTATGCTACCTCTGGTCCACCAGGACAATAAAAGCAGTCCTAGACTCTCCTATATTTCACACAAAGCCTGTTCAACGAGCTTATGACGCTGTCAACCTCTAATGGGGACCATCTGTGCCGCTTAGGTGATCAGAGCAACGTTTTACCAAATCCGGCTTCGAAACACGAGGATCCATATATATTTCATTAGCCCAATAAAGCATGAGGACTTCTACATATAATCAACACCTCACCCCACCAGGATTTGAACCCACGATCTTATAATTGTGACCGGGAAACGCTACCTCTGGACCACCAGGACACTAAAAGCAGTCCTAGACTCTGCCATATTTCACACAAAGCCTGTTGAATGAGCTTATGGCGCCGTGAACCTCTAATGGGGACCACCCGTGCCGCTTAGGTGTTCAGAGTAACGTTTTACCAAATCCGGCTTCGAAACACGAGGATCCATATCTATTTTATTAGCCCAATAAAGCACGCACACTTCTACATATAATCAACACCTCACCCCACCAGGATTCGAACCCACGATCTTATAATTGTGACCGGGGAACGCTACCTCTGGGCCACCAGGACACTAAAAGCAGCGCTAGACTCTGTTATATTTCACACAAAGCCTGTTCAATGAGCTTATGGCGCCGTGAACCTCTAATGGGGACCACCCGTGCCGCTTAGGTGATCAGAGCAACGTTTTACCAAATTCGGCTTCGAAACACGAGGATCGATATATTTTTCATTAGCCTAATAAAGCACGCAGATTTCTACATATAATTAACACCTCACCCCACCAGGATTCGAACCCACGATATTATAATTGTGGCCGAGGAACGCTACCTCTAGGCCACCAGGACACTAAAAGCAGTCGTAGACGCTGTGATATTTCACACAAAGCCTGTTGAACGACGTTATGGCGCCGTGAACCTCTATTGGGGACTACCCCTGCTGCTTAGGTGATCAGAGAAACGTTTAACCAAATGCGGCTTCGAAACCCGAGGATCCATATATATTTCATTAGCCCAATAAAGCACGCAGACATCTACATATAATCAACGCCTCACCCCACCAGGATTTGAAGCCACGATCTTATAATTGTGACTAGGGAATGCTACCTGTGGACCACCAGGACACTAAAAGCAGTCCTAAACTCTGTTATATTTCACACAAAGCCTGTTCAACGAGCTTATGGCGCCGTGAACCATTATAGGGGACCACCCTTTCCGCTTACGTGATCAGAGCAACGTTTTACCAAATCCAGCTTGGAAACTCGAGGATCCATATATATTTCATTAGCCCAATAAAGCACACGGACTTCTACATAAATTCAACACCTCACCCCACCAGGATTCAATCCCAAAATCTCACACCGCTCCTGAACTAAGAAGACCTCTCAACAAGACCTCCTGCTGGACCCGGAACTGTGAAGACCGCCCTCTCCCTTGTGCCATTGTTGGCCATCTTCTCGGACCGGACCACCCACGACTGTCATCGTCCACAACAACTCACGAGCGTTCTCGGTTTATCGAGCATTAGCTTGCCCTCCCCACTGGTGGTGTGAGTGACCCACACTCCAGCTGGAGAGCAGTTATAGCACGATATTCCAGGCGTGGTTTGAGCTCTTTTCCTTCTACTACCATTTTTCCTTTTTCGCTCTGGCCTAGGGACCTGCACCCTCAAAAGTGTATTCGTCCTGCGGTCCCTCCTGTAACTGTTCACCTCCCTCCCAGGAGATTGTGAACACGAAAGGGGGTTGGAGCAAAACCCATCCCAGCCGAGTCTTTCCAGGAAAACCGTGATCGTGCGGGTCCACCTGGAAAGAGGGTAGCAATCCTTATCCTTCCCAAATAGGCACACTTAGCTCACGTCTATAAGTGAGCAGTCACATACACTAGGAAGTAGGCTTCCCCAACGGGGCTCCGGGAGAGAAGCTCAGGAACCACTCTACGACCACCAGCCAGTGGGGAGTGCTGTAATTCCTCTGCATTTTACTCAACCGGAATAGGTAGGATCTAAAAAAAAAAAAATAAAAAAAAAAAAATAAATAACCCAGGTTATGGAGCGCGTACGCCCTCCTAACCGCGACCCCCGCCTGAACCGCCAACCTGACGACCCGAACTACGACAGGCTTCGCACAGAGAAAGCAGACCAGTTACGCGCCTTCAATGAAGCCCTGAAAAGTAGGAACACTGCCACCACCTCCAACAACTCCACCACCACTGCTACCGCCACTGAGGACAACTGGACGAAGGTAGAAAACAAGAAACGCCGACGTGCTTTTTCGGGAAACGAATGCCGTCAAGCAGCCCCAAAGGCACCCATCACCACCACCAGCTCACCTCCAACGACACTGCCAAAATTCCGGATCACGAAAACGGACGCAAAAACAACATATGCCGTCACAGATAAAAACACCACCACCGTTGCATCAACAAAGCTGGACCCCGCCCAGAAACTGATGAAGTCGGTAGTCCTCCTGTACCCAAAGGAACTACCTCTCGAACCCCTGGAGAACCACCCGAAGATCTTAAAAGCCGAGAGATGCTCTCCCCTGTCCGACAAGACGGCCACCACGAAACAAGTGCTCATAACGCACTACGGCTCACCCCCAGCACCATAGACCTCAAAACCTGGGGGATCTACGAAGTGAGGCCCTTCGTCCCAGAGCCCCTGCGGTGCTTCAGATGCCAGAAATACGGGCACCATCAGACAAGGTGCACGTACAAGGAAATCTGAGCAGTCTGCGCACAGAAGCACGGCACACACTCCTGCCTCACCAAGTTGAAAAATGGGGAAAAAATTGCCCCCAAGTGTGCCAACTGCGGGGGCAAACACTACGCCTGGAATCCTGGATGCTCCGAGAGAACAAAGAGGGTCCAGGCAAACCGACCAGCAGCAAGACCGGCCCCCACCGCCTACACACCAGCCCCACCAAGTACCTTCGTGTGGGGAACCCAAAGGCCAAAACAACAAAGACAACCTCCTCAGCCAGTCAACACCCAAAGTGCAGCCCAGTTTCCTGGCCTCACTACGGCCACACCTCAGCCACCCAAGCAGCAGACAACGACAACCACGAGAAAGGCAAAAGAAGCACACACCAAGGCACCAGAAGGAATGATACACGTATCAGACCTAGCCAAGGTACTGACAACCTTCGCGGAGGGCTTAGCCGGACTACTGGGCCACACGATCCAACCCACACAGCTCCAAATACTCATGGGGAGCGTCCTCGGGCAAGTCGCCACAGCTCCAGCCAACTCAGTGGAGGAAGCCACGCCGGTCCGCATCCGAGTGACAGCCGAGGTACACTCTACACCGAAGAAGGCCACCAGAGAACCCAAGATACCGACAGCTCCCAGAAAGAAACTGGACGTTTCAACTCCCCTGAACCGAACCACGGCCCAGAAGGCAAAAACTACAGAACACGAAGACATGAACCTGATCCAGTTGGAATCGAACTTGGACATCTCCATCGAGGACCACCAGAAGTCCCCGATGAAACAGTGGTGGAAAGCATCAGCACCCTGAACATCCTAACATGGAATGCTCAGGGCATCAAAAACAAGAAACACCTCCTACAAGAAGCAGCAGCCAAGGACAAGCTTGACATCATACTGCTACAAGAAACACTTCTACAAGAACACCACTGTTTCAAATTCAGCGGTTACAAAACATACAGGAGGCATTTCACGCAGGCGTCAACAAGAGGATGTATGATCTTGGTCAAGTCAAGCATACCCTCCGCCGATGTCACGCAGCAATTTCCATGTGGGGAAAACATCGAGACACAGGCCGTCAAAGTAACCCTCCAAGAACGGGAATTAACTGTTCACAACATCTACAAGAACCCAAGGGGCTCACTGGAGGTTACTCAATTATTTGCTTCGGCCGCTGACCACGCCACACTCATAGGAGGGGATTTCAACGCACATCATCCCTTCCTAAGCTCGGCAAGCCCCACAAATGAAGACGGCCTACACCTATACACCACCTTTCAAGATACACCCGAGATCTGCCTCCTGAACACCGGAGAGCCCACCCACACTAGGGGAGGAAGGCTAGATCTAACCTTCGTCTCCAGTGCACTACAGCCTTCGGCCTCCTGGCAGATACACCCCACGCTGACCAGCGACCACTTCGCCACCCTAACAACGCTGAAGGTGAACAAACTCCCCACTCCACCCCCCCGAGATGGAGATACAATACCCAAAAGGCAGACTGGGGACTCTTTAAGAAACACCTGGCCAAGTGGCGCGAAAAATCACAGCCGGCCGGCGCAGCACCCGTGGATGAGACAACCCTCCACCACCAATTGGTCGAGGCGTTTCACCAATCGGCAGAAGAGGCTATCCCAAAAACAAAACCCACATCAAGACAGTACAATGATTACTGGTACTACTGTCCCAGGGTGAAAGAACTCAACCACAGAGTGAACATGGCCCGAAGAAACTACAGGAGACATCCCACGGCAACAAACAGACATCTCCTGCAAGTCATAGTTAAGGATACCAGGGAAGAGAAGGAAGAAATAAAAAACGTAAGCTGGCTCAAGTGGTGCTCCGAACTGAACGAGCACACCTCCCTTGGCAAGATGTGGGCCCAGATCCGAAGGGCATCTGGGAAGGCAACACCACCACCACCAACCCATCCCAACCCAGAAGAGGAAGCCGAGAGACTTGCAAAACTGTTCTCTGACCGAGCAGCAACGAAAAACCTCCCGAGACAGGCGGAGGAGACACAACGGCGTCTGCGACAGGTCAGGCTCCAGATGATCGAAGAGGCCTGCAACAGTGAAGATGACACTGACAGACCATTCAACCAGCAAGAACTCCAGAAGTCGCTAAAACGAAGCAAGGACACAGCACCAGGGGCCGACAGGATAACCTACTCCATGCTTTCTCATGCCGGTACAGCCGGACACGAGGCTCTGCTACAAGCCATCAATGCTTCGTGGACAGTACAAAGACTCCCACCGGAATGGAAGAAGGCAGATATACAGCCCATTCCGAAGCCCAGAGAACCAGACAAACCGAGGCCAATCTCCCTTCTCAGCTGCATAGCGAAGACGGGAGAAAGAATGGCTCTCAACCGACTCAAGTGGAAAGTAGGCAGCCCACACCCTCTCATCTTTGCTTACACCGAGAACACCGGCACAGGCAACAACATCGCCGAGATACTCAGCACAGTGGACAACAAACCAGCTCTGGTGGTCTTCCTCGACCTGGAGAAAGCCTTCGAACTAGCAAATCCATTGGCCATTACAACTACGCTCGCTAAAAAAGGCGTCAAAGGAAGGTTGCTGGGGTGGATCCAGAACTACCTCACACAGAGAGAAGCACGAGTACGCTTTCAGGGAGCAACCTCAAGCTACAGGGTCCACGAAAACGGAACCCCACAAGGAGGCATCCTCAGTCCAATGCTGTTCAATGTCCTGATGGAAAATCTAGTCAAACTTCCTTTCAGACAAACAGCCAAGCTCCTATGCTATGCAGACGACTTACAGCTTATAGTAAGAGGATCGAACAGACTAGCCAACACGCAACACGCACTCCAACTTATAGAAGAGGAGTGCAACAGACTTGGACTCAAGATAAATCCAGCCAAGTCGAAAGCGATGGCCATCTGCACACACACACCAGACAAGATGCTCTCCATACAAAACACGCCGGTAGTCTGGACCAACGCCCACCAGTGTCTTGGAATCTGGTTTGACCAGAAACTCACCTTCAAGCCGCAACTCGAGTATCTCAGGCACAGTACGAAGAGCAGACACAATATAATGAGGTCGCTCACCAGCAAATCCGCAGGAGCAAACCTTCATGTGCTCAAAGCCTACTACACAGCCGCCATCAGATCGCTGGTAGATTACAGTGCTCCAGCACTCATTGGACTGAGAGAAGACCAAATAGCTAAGCTAGAAGTCATTCAAAACAATGCTCTCAGGACCATGCTCGGAGCACCCATGTGGACCAGAATTTGCAATCTGCAAATGGAAACCGAACTACCACCCCTGGCAGTACGAGTCAAGCAGGTGACAGCCGGTCTCCTCGCCAAAATCTGTAGAGCAGACAAGCCCACAGTTGCCAAGATTCGAATCAGTGCCTCCCTCCACCTCGACCACAGAGTGCGAGGGGCCACCTGGTCGCACGAGGCAAGCGAGGTCATCCGACACCTGCAAGCAGAAACACTCGTCAAGAACAACCAAGACACACGAGACAATGGTTACGCTGTTCCTCCACCATGGAGCCCTCCACCAGCCACACTCAAATTTACCGACCTAGGCGATAGTAAAGCCAACCTCCAGAAGGAGGACCTCAAAAAAATAACTCTCGAAGCCATAGCCACCGAGACACCGGCTGATGCAGCATCATACTTCACAGACGGCTCGGTGGACCCAAAACATCATAGATCCGGAGCGGCCTTCTACACCCAAGGTCAGACCCTCCAATGGAGACTTTCCAATGACTGCTCCACCCTACAAACAGAACTGGTAGCAATCTCAAAGGCCCTACAACACGCTGCAACACAACACAACAAGTCCGTCATAATTCACACGGACTCGAAATCGGCCATGCAGGCGCTGCAACACAGTCAACCAAGAGACAACGTCCACATCATCACCTCGATCCTCGCACAGCTACAGGAATTCCAAAGCCAAAACAGACCAGTCGTCTTACACTGGATTCCCAGTCATGTAGGGATCGGAGGAAACGACGTGGCAGACGAAGCAGCCAAGGCAGCTACACGTTCTAGTAGCGTACACATCCAAGTTCCAGCAAGTGTGCAACAGATCAAGAATCACCTCAGAAAGACTACCAAGCTCCACATCAAAAAGAGCTTCCTTCATGCACTCAACGCTGGTTCCCAATCAGCCAAATGGTACCTGGCGGCCACAAAAGGGGAACCACCTTTCGCTGACAAGAAAACTCCAAGACAAACCCAAGTCAGCCTTCATCGACTACGACTAGGGTACAAGTGCTCCTGGCAGATGATCGGAAATGACGTCATGGAATGCACCGACTGTCAGGAGCCAGCAGCCAACCCACTTGAACACTATCTCCTCGATTGCGAGGTCACACAAAGCCTCCGAAACAGAACTCAAATCTCCCAAGAAACACACACAACACCAGCGGCCACTCTAACCCGAAAGGCCCATACAGACCACATTCACCACCTACTCCGGGTCATCACACGATACCCACCACCCAGATAGCTTAGAAAGCATCCTCTCCCAGCAAGTGCGGACCCCAGTTCGGGGGGCGCGCCACTCCGAAACTGACCACGTCCAAGAGTGGGGGCTGGTGGTAAGCGTCCACTGATCGGGGGTCCGCTCACACTTGCAACCTGCAGTATCCTTCCAATCTGCAGGTGGGACCACCTCTAATCCCAATCTGGTCTGGCTGCTCCTGGAGCTCCAGCCGGAACCACCAAACGGGCTGCCTATAGGCAAAGGCCCGTGTCGGACTGCGGTCCAACAATCTCAACAACAACAACAACGAGACTAGGGAATACTACCTGTGGACCACCAGGACACTAAAAGCAGTCCTAGACTCTGTTATATTTCACACAAAGCCTGTTCAACGAGCTTATGGCGCCGTGAACCTCTAATGGGGACCACACGTGCCGCTTGGTGACCAGAGCAACGTTTTACCAAATCCGGCTACAAAACACGAGGATCCAAATATATTTCTTTAGCTCAATAAAGCACGCGGACTTCTACATAAAATCACACCTCACCCCACCAGGATTCAAACCCAAAATCATATAATTGTGACCAGGGAATGCTACCTGTGGACCACCAGGACACTAAAAGCAGTCATAGACTTTGTTCTATTTCACACAAAGCCTGTTCAATGAGCTTATGGCGCCGTGAACCTCTAATGAGGACCACCAATGCTGCTTAGGTGTTCAGAGTAACGCTTTACTAAATCCGGCTTCGAAACACGAGGATCCATATCTATTTCATTAGCCCAATAGAGCACGCACATTTCTACATATAATCAACACCTCACACCACCAGGATTCGAACCAACGATCTTATAATTGTGACCGGGGAACGCTACCTCTGGGCCACCAGGACACTAAAAGCAGTCCTAGACTCTGTTATATTTCACAAAAAGCCTGTTCAATGAGCTTATGGCGCCGTGAACCTCTAATGGGGACCACCCGTGCCGCTTAGGTGATCAGAGCAACGTTTTACTGAATCCGGCTTCGAAAGAGAAGGATCCATATCTATTTCATTAGCCCAATAGAGCACGCACATTTCTACATATAATCAACACCTCACCCCACCAGGATTCGAACCCACGATCTTATAATTGTGACCGGGGAAGGCTGCCTCTTGGCTACCAGGACAATAAAAGCAGTTCTTGACTCTACTATATTTCACACAAAGCCTGTTCAACGAGCTTATGACTGTGTGAACCTCTAATGGGGACCACCCGTGCCGCTTAGGTGATCAGAGCAACGTTTTACCAAATCCGGCTTCGAAACACGAGGATCCATATATATTTCATTAGCCCAATAATGCACGCGGACTTCTACATATAATCAACACCTCACCCCACCAGGATTCAAACCAAAAATCTTATAATTGTGACCAGGAAACGCTACCTGTGGACCACCAGGACACTAAAAGCAGTCCTAGACTCTGTTATATTTCACACAAAGCCTGTTCAACGAGCTTATGGCACTGTGAACCTCTACTGGGGACCACCAGTGCCGCTTAGGTGTTCAGAGCAACGTTTTACCAAATCCAGCTTCGAAACACGAGGATCCATATATATTTCATTAGCCCAATAAAGCACACGAACTTCTACATATAATCAACACCTCACCCCACCAGGATTCGAACCCACGATCTTATAATTGTGACCGGGGAACACTACCTCTAGACAACCAGGACACTAAAAGCAGTCCTAGA
>NW_024742205.1:0-1556 GCF_018991925.1 Homarus americanus
CCCAGGTACACTGACACTCACTAGGTACACCCCTGACCCTCTAGGTACACCTCTGACTCCCAGATACACCTCACATCAGGTACACCTCCGACCTCCAAGGTACACCTCCGGCACTCCAGGTACACCTCAGACACTCCAGGTACACCTCAGACACTCTAGGTACACCTCAGACACTCCCAGGTGCACCTCTGACACCGCCAGGTACACCTCAGACACTGGGAACACTTCAGACACTGCCAAGTACACCTCAGACACTCTCAGGTCACACCTCAGACTCTCCTACCTCCCAGGTGCACCCCTAACTCTCAGGTACACCTCTGACAGTCCCAGGCACACCTCAGACACTCCCAGGTGCACCTCTAACACACCCAGGTACACCTCAGCCACTGCCAGGAACACCTCAGACACTGCCAGGTACACCTCAGACACTCAGGTACACCTCAGACACTCCCAGGTACACCTTGACCTCCAGGTACACCTCTGACACTCCCAGGTACACAGCCTCCCAGGTACCTCAGACACTCCAGGTACACCTCAGACCTCCAGGTGCCTCTGACACTGCCAGGTGCACACCACTGACCTCCCAGGTACACCTCTGGCACTCCCAGGTACACCTCTGGCACTCCCAGGTACAACTCTGACACTCCAGGTACACCTCAGACACTCAGGTACCTCAGACACTCCACGTACACCTCAGATCCCAGGTACACCACTGACACACTTAGGTATCCGCTGACCCCAGGTACACCCCTGACACTCCAGGTACACCTCACACCTCCCAGGTACTTCAGACACTCCAGGTACACCTCTGACACTTCAGGTACACCTCGACACTTCCAGGTACACCTCTGACACTCCCAGGTACATCAATGACACCCTCAGGTACACCTTTGACACTCCCAGGTACCTCTGACACTCCAGGTACACCTCTGACACTCCAGGTACACCTCAGACACTCCCAGGTGCACCCTGACTCCCAGGTACACCTCTGACACTCAGGCACACCTCTGACCTCCCTGGTACACCTCAGACACTCTCAGGTACACCTCTGACACTCCCAGGTGACACCTCTCACACACTCCAGGTACCTCTGGACACTCCCAGGTACACCTCAGACACTCCCAGGTACACCACTGACACTCCATGCACCTCAGACACTCCCTAGGTACTCCCCAGACACTCCCAGGTCCTCTGACACTCCCTGGTACACCTGACCTCCAGGTACACCTCAGACACTTCCACTTACACCTTAGACACTTCCAGGTACACTGACACTCCCAGGTACACCTCTGACCTCCTGGTACCTCAGACACTCCATGTACACCTCTGACACTTCAGGTCCACCTTTGACACTCCCAGGTACAACTCATACACTCCAGGTACACCTCAGACCTCCCAGGTACACCTCTGACACTCCCAGGTACACCACTGACACTCCCAGGTACACCTCTGGCACTCCCAGGTGCACACTCCTGACACTCCCAGAACAACTCTGACCCCCCAGAGCACCTCAGACACTCAGGTGCACCTCAGACACTCCCAGGTACACCTCAGAC
>NW_024742206.1:0-9576 GCF_018991925.1 Homarus americanus
GTTCCCTGATCGAGTATAACAAAGTCCCCTAATTGAGTATAACAAAGTCCCCCTTATCGAGAATAACAATGTCCCCTGATCGAGTATAACAAAGCCTCCTGATCAAGTATAACAAAGGCCCCTCATCGAGTATAACAAAGTCCCCTGGTCGAGTATAACAAAGTCCCCTAATCGAGTTTAACAAAGGTCCATGATCGAGAATAACAAAATTTCCATGATCGAGTATAACAAAGCCCCCTCATCGAGTATAACAAAGTCTCCCTTATCGAGAATAACTAAGTCCCCTGATCGAGTTTAACGAAGCCCCCTGATCAAGTATATCAAAGGCTCCAGATCGAGTATAACAAAGTCCCCTGGTCGAGTATAACAAAGCCCCCTGATCGAGTATAACAAAGTCCCCTGATCGAGTATGACAAAGTCCCCTGGTCGATTATAACAAAGTCTCCTGATCAATTATAACAAAGGCCCTAGATCGAGTATAACAAAGTCCCCTTTTCGAGTATAACAAAGTCCCCTGAATGAGTATAACAAAGGCCCCTGCTCTAGTATAACAAAGGACCCTAAAAGTCTATAACAATGTCCCCTGATCGAGTATAACAAAGCCCGCTCATCGAGTAAAACAAAGTCCCCTGATCGAGGATAACAAAGTCCTCTGGTCGAGTATAACAAAGACACCTGAACGAGTATAACAAAGGCCCCTGATCGAGTATAACAAAGTTCCCTGATCGAGTATAACAAAGTCCTGGTCGAGTATAACAGATATCTGAACGAGTATAACAAAGGCTCCCTGGAGAATCGCGAACAGGCGTCTCGGATTAGAGTGGAATGTGGCCCTCGGCTTCCGAGTGGCGGAATTAAAGTCCCCTGAACGATTATAACAAAGGCCCCTGATCGAATATAACAAAGTCCCCTGGTCGAGTATAACAAAGGCCCCTTATCGAGTTTAACAAAGGCCCCTCATCGAGTATAACAAAGTCCCCTGGTAGAATTATAAGAAACTCCCCTGATCGAGTATAACAGAGTCCCCTGATCGAGTATAACAAAGTCCCCTGATGAGTATAACAAAGTCCCATGAACGATTATAATAAAGGCCCCTGATCAAGTATAACAAAGGCCCCAGATCGAGTATAACAAAGTCTCCTGGTCGAGTATAACAAAGTCCCTTGATCGAGTATAACAAAGTCTCCTGATCGAGTATAACAAAGGCCTCTAATCGAGTATAACAAAGGCCCCTCAATAAGTATAACAAAGTCCCCTGATCGAGTATAACAAAGTCCCCTGATCGAGTATAACAAAGTCCCCTGATCGAGTTTAACAGCGCCCCTGATCGAGTATAACAGTCCCCTGGTCGAGCAGTATAACAAACTCCCAGTCATATAACAAAGTCCCTGATCGAGTATAACAAAGTCCCTGGAACGATTATAACAAAGGCCCTGATCGGCAAAGTTTTGTGATCTAGTATAACAAAGCCCCCTGATCGAGTATATAACAAAGTCGCCTGATCGATTATAACAAAGTCCCCTGATCGATTATAACAAAGGGCCCTGATCGAGTTTAACAAAGGCCCCTGATCGAGTATAAGAAAGTCCCCTGGTCGAGTATAACAAAGACGCCTGAACGAGTATAACAAAGGCCCCTGATAGAGTATAACAAAGTTCCCTGATCGAGTATAAGAAAGCCCCCTGATCGAGTATAACAAAGCCCCCCTTATCTTGAATAACAAAGTCCCCTGATCGAGTATAACAAAGCCCCCTGATCAAGTATAACAAAGGCCCCTGATCGAGTATAACAAAGTCCCCAGATCGAGTATAACAAAGGCCCTTGATCGAGTATAACAAAATTTCCCTGATAGACTATAACAAAGCCCCCTCATCGAGTATAACAAAGTCCCACTTATCGAGAATAACTAAGTCCCCTGTTCGAGTATAACAAAGCCCCCTGATCAAGTATAACAAAGGCTCCAGATCGAGTATAACAAAGTCCCCTGATATTGTATAACAAAGGCCCCTGATCGACTATAACAAAGTCCCATTATCGAGTATAAAAAAGTCCCCTCATCGAATATAACAAAGTCCCCTGATCGAGTATAACAAAGCCCCCTGATCGAGTATAACAAAGCTCCCCTTATCTTGATTAACAAAGTCCCCTGATCGAGTATAACAAAGCCCCCTGATCGAGTATAACAAAGCCCCCTGATCAAGTATAACAAAGGCCCCTGATCGAGTATAACAAAGTCCCCTGGTCGAGTATAACAAAGTCCCCTGATCGAGTATAACAAAGGCCCTAGATCGAGTTTAACAAAGTTCCTGATCGAGTATAACAAAGCCCCTCATCGAGTATAACAGAAGTCCCCTTATTGAGAGTAACAAAGTCCTGATCGACTATAACAAAGCCCCTGATCACGTATAACAAAGGCTCCAAATCGAGTATAACAGTCCCAGGTCGAGTATAACAAAGTCCCTGATCGAGTATAACAAAAGGCCCCTGATGGAGTATAACAAAGGCCCTGATGGAGGAACAAAGGCCCCTGATCGAGTATAACAAAGTCCCCTGATCGAGCATACAAAGCCCCCTCATCGAGTAAAACAAAGTCCCCTGATCCAGTATAACAAAGTCCCCTCACCGAGAATAATAAAGTTCCCTGATCGAGGATAACAAAGCCCCCTCATAGAGTATAACAAAGTCCTCTGATCGATAATAACAAAGTACCCCTGATCGGGTATAACAAAGTCCCCTGATCGAGTAAAGGCCCCTCATCGAGTATAACAAAGTCCCATGATCGAGTATAAAAAAGTCCCCTCATCGAAAATAACAAAGTCCCCTGATCGAGTATAACAAATTCCCCTGATCGAGCATAACAAAGTCTCCTCATCGAGTATAACAAAGGCCTCTCATCGAGTAGAACAAAGTCCCATGATCGAGAATAACAAAGTCCCTCATCGAATATAACAAAGTCCCCTGATCGAGTATAACAAAGTCCCCTGATCGAGTATAACAAGGTCCCCTGTTCGAGTATAACATAGTCCCCTGAACGATTATAACAAAGGCCCCTGATCGAGTATAACAAAGCCCCCTAATTGAGCATAACAAAGTCCCCCTTATCGAGAATAACAATGTCCCCTGATTGAGTATAACAAAGCCCCCTGATCAAGTATAATAAAGGCCCCTGATCGAGTATAACAAAGTTCCCTGGTCGGGTATAACTAAGTCCCCTAATCGAGTATAACAAAGTCCCCTGATCGAGTATAACAAAGTCCCCTGATCGAGTATAACAAAGTCCCCTGATCGAGTATAACAAAAGTCCCCTGATCGAGTATAACAAAGTCCCCTTGATCGAGTATAACAAAGTCCCTGATCGAGTATAATAAAGCCCCCTGATCGAGTATATAACAAAGTCCCTGATGGAGTATAACAGTCCCCTGATTGAGTATAACAGCTGCTCCCCTATCGAGCTTTAACAAAGGCCCCTGATCGAGTATAACAAGTCCTGGTTGAGTATAACAAACTCCCTGGTCGAGTATAACAAAGTCTCCTGATCGAGTATACCAAGTCCCCTGAACGATTATAACAAAGGCCTCGATCGAGAAAAGTTCCCTGATCGAGCTTTAACAAAGCCCCTGATCTATAACAAAGGGCCCTGATCGAGCTTAACAAAGGCCCCTGATCGAGTATAACAAAGTCCCCTGGTCGAGTATAACAAAGACGCCTGAACGAGTATAACAAAGGCCCCTGATCGAGTATAACAAAGTTCCCTGATCGAGTCTAACAAAGCCCCCTGATCGAGTATAACAAAGCCCCTCTTATCTTGAATAACAAAGTCCCCTGATCGACTATAACAAAGCCCCTTGATCAAATATACCAAAGGCCCCTGATCGAGTATAACAAAACCCCTGATCGAGTATAACAAAGGCCCATGATCGAGTATAACAAAATTTCCCTGATCGAGTATAAGAAAGCCCCCTCATCGAGTATAACAAAGCTCCCTGATCGAGTATAACAAAGCCCCCCTTATCTTGAATAACAAAGTCTCCTGATCGAGTATAACAAAGCCCCCTAATCAAGTATAACAAAGGCCCCTGATCGAGTATAACAAAGTCACCTGATCGAGTATAACAAAGGCCCATGATCGAGTATAACAAAATTTCCCTGATCGAGTATAACAAAGCCCCCTCATCGAGTATAACAAAGTGCCCCTTATCGAGAATAACTAAGTCCCCTGATCAAGTATAACAAAGTCCCCTGATCGAGTATAACAAAGTCCCCTGATCGAGTATAACAAGGTCCCCTGTTCGAGTATAACATAGTCCCCTGAACGATTATAACAAAGGCCCCTGATCGAGTATAACAAAGCCCCCTGATTGAATATAACAAAAGCGTCAAAACGAGTATAACAAAGGCCCCTGATCGAGTATAACAAAGTCCCCATATGCAACAAAGGCCCTGATCGAGTATAACAAAGTCCCATTATCGAGTATAAAAAGTCCCCTCATCGAATAGTAACAAAGTCCCCTGATCGAGTATAACAAAGCCCCTGATCGAGTATAACAAAGCTCCTTTATCTTGATTAAGAAAGTCCCCTGATCGAGTATAACAAAAGCCCCTTGATCAAGTATAACAAAGTCTCTGATTGAGCATACGAAGACCCCTTATCGAGAATAACAAAGTCCTGATCGAAAGTATAACAAAGCCCTGATCAAGTATAACAGTCTCCTGATCGAGTATAACAAAGTCCCCTGGTCGAGTATAACAAAGTTCCCTTGATCGAGTATAACAGCCCCCCATCGAGTGTAACAAAAGTCCTTTCTACGAGAATAACAAAGTCCCCTGATCGAGTATAACAAAGCACCCCTGATCAAATATAACAAAGGCTCCAAATCGAGTATAACAAAGTCCCAGGTCGAGTATAACAAAGTCCCATGATCGTGTATAACAAAGGCCCCTGATCGAGTATAACAAAGGCCCCTGATCGAGTGTAACAAAGTCCCCTGATTGAGTATAACAAAGCCCCCTCATCGAGTAAAACAAAGTCCCCTGATCCAGTATAACAATGTCCCCTCACCGAGTATAATAAAGTTCCCTGATCGAGGATAACAAAGCCCCCTCATAGAGTTTAACAAAGTCCTCTGATCAATTATGACAAAGTCCCCTGATCGGGTATAAGAAAGGCCCCTGATCGAGTATAACAAAGTCCCATGATCGAGTATAAAAAAGTCCCCTCATCGAATATAACAAAGTCCCCTGATCGAGTATAACAAATTCCCCTGATCTAGTAGAACAAAGTCCCCTCATCAAGTATAACAAAGGCCCCTCATCGTGTATAACAAAGTCCCATGATCGAGAATAACAAAGTCCCTGATCGAGTATAACAAAGTCCCCTGATCGCGTATAACAAAGGCCTCTAATCGAGTATAACAAAGGCCCTCAATAAGTATAACAAAGTCCCCTGATCGAGTATAACAAAGTCCCCTGATCGAGTATATAACAAAGTCCCCTGATCGAGTATAATGAAAGTCCCCTGATCGAGTATAACAAAGTTCCCTGATCGAGTATAACAAAGCCCCCTGATCGAGTAGAACAAAGTCCCCTGATCGAGTATAACAAAGACCCCTGATCGAGTATAACAAAGGCCCCTCATCGAGTTTAACAAAGGCCCCTGATCGAGTATAACAAAGTCCCCTGGTCGAGTATAACAAACTCCCCTAGTCAAGTATAACAAAGTCCCTGATCGAGTATAACAAAGTCCCCTGAACGCTTATAACAAAGGCCCCTGATCGAGTATAACAAAGTTTTGTGATCGAGTATAACAAAGCCCCTTGATCGAGTATAACAAAGTCGCCTGATCGAGTATAACAAAGTCCCCTGATCGAGTAAAACAAAGGGCCCTGATCGAGTTTAACAAAGGCCCTGATCGAGTATAACAAAGTCCCCTGGTCGAGTATAACAAAGATGCCTGAACGAGTATAACAAAGGCCCCTCGATCGAGTATAACAAAGTTCCCTGATCGAGTATATAACAAAGCCCCTGATCGAGTATAACAAAGCCCCCTGATCAAGTATAACAAAGGCCCCTGATCGAGTATAACAAAGTCCCCTGATCGAGTATAACAAAGGCCCTTGATCGAGTATAACAAAATTTCCCTGATCGACTATAACAAAGCCCCCTCATCGAGTATAACAAAGTCCCACTTATCGAGAATAACTAAGTCCCCTGATCGAGTATAACAAAGCCCCCTGATCAAGTATAACAAAGGCTCCAGATCGAGTATAACAAAGTCCCCTGATATTGTATAACAAAGGCCCCTAATCGAGTATAACAAAGTCCCATTATCGAGTATAAAAAAGTCCCCTCATCGAATATAACAAAGTCCCCTGATCGAGTATAACAAAGCCCCCTGATCGAGTATAACAAAGCTCCCCTTATCTTGATTAACAAAGTCCCCTGATCGAGTATAACAAAGCCCCCTGATCAAGTATAACAAAGCCCCCTGATTGAGCATAAGAAAGACCCCCTGATCAAGTATAACAAAGGCCCCTGATCGAGTATAACAAAGTCCCCTGGTCGAGTATAACAAAGTCCCCTGATCGAGTATAACAAAGGCCCCAGATCGAGTTTAACAAAGTTCCCTGATCGAGTATAACAAAGCCCCCTCATCGAGTATAACAAAGTCCCCCTTATTGAGAGTAACAAAGTCCCCTGATCGAGTATAACAAAGCCCCCTGATCACGTATAACAAAGGCTCCAAATCGAGTATAACAAAGTCCCAGGTCGAGTATAACAAAGTCCCTGATCGAGTATAACAAAGGCCCCTGATGGAGTATAACAAAGGCCCCTGATGGAGTATAACAAAGGCCCCTGCTCGAGTATAACAAAGTCCCCTGATCGAGTATAACAAAGCCCCCTCATCGAGTAAAACAAAGTCCCCTGATCCAGTATAACAAAGTCCCCTCACCGAGTATAATAACGTTCCCTGATCGAGGATAACAAAGCCCCCTCATAGAGTATAACAAAGTCCTCTGATCGATTATAACAAAGTCCCCTGATCGGGTATAAGAAAAACCCCTGATCGAGTATAACAAAAGCCCCTCATCGAAAATAACAAAGTCTAATGATCGAGTATAAAATAGTCCCATCATCGAATAAATACAAAGTCCCCTGATCGAGTATAACAAATTCCCTTGATCGAGTAGAACAAAGTCCCCTCATCGAGTATAACAAAGGCCCCTCATCGAGTATAACAAAGTCCCATGATCGAGAATAACAAAGTCCCTCATCGAATATAACAAAGTCCCCTGATCGAGTATAACAAAGTCCCCTGATCGAGTATAACAAGGTCCCCTGTTCGAGTATAACATAGTCCCCTGAACGATTATAACAAAGGCCCCTGATCGAGTATAACAAAGCCCCCTAATTGAGCATAACAAAGTCCCCCTTATCGAGAATAACAATGTCCCCTGATTGAGTATAACAAAGCCCCCTGATCAAGTATAATAAAGGCCCCTGATCGAGTATAACAAAGTTCCCTGGTCGGGTATAACTAAGTCCCCTAATCGAGTATAACAAAGTCCCCTGATCGAGTATAACAAAGTCCCCTGATCGAGTATAACAAAGTCCCCTGATCGAGTATAACAAAGTCCCTGAACGATTATAACAAGGCCTCTAATCGAGGTATAACAAAGTTCCTGATCGAGTTTAACAAAGCCCCCTGATCGAGTATAACAAAGGGCCCTGATCGAGTTTAACAAAGGCCCCTGATCGAGTATAACAAAGTCCCCTGGTCGAGTATAACAAAGACGCCTGAACGAGTATAACAAAGGCCGCTGATCGAGTATAACAAAGTTCCCTGATCGAGTATAACAAAGCCCCCTGATCGAGTATAACAAAGCCCCTCTTATCTTGAATAACAAAGTCCCCTGATCGAGTATAACAAAGCCCCCTGATCAAATATAACAAAGGCCCCTGATCGAGAATAACAAAACCCCTGATCGAGTATAACAAAGGCCCATGATCGAGTATAACAAAATTTCCCTGATCGAGTATAAGAAAGCCCCCTCATCGAGAATAACAAAGCTCCCTGATCGAGTATAACAAAGCCCCCCTTATCTTGAATAACAAAGTCTCCTGATCGAGTATAACAAAGCCCCCTGATCAAGTATAACAAAGGCCCCTGATCGAGTATAACAAAGTCCCCTGGTCCGAGTATAACAAGGCCGCTGATCGAGTATAACAAATTTCCCTGATCGAGTATAACAAAGCCCCCTCATCGAGAGGTATAACAAAAGTGCCCCTTATCGAGAATAACTAAGTCCCCTGATCAGAGTATAACAAAGTCCCCTGATCGAGTATAACAAAGGCCCCTGATCGAGTATAACAAAGTCCCCTGATAAAGTATAACAAAGTCCCCTGATAAAGTATAACAAAGGCCCCTGATCGAGTATAACAAAGGCCCCTGATCGAGTATAACAAAGTCCCCTGGTAAAGTATAACAAAGTCCCCTGATAAAGTATAACAAAGGCCCCTGATCGAGTAAACAAAGGCCCCTCATCAGGTATAACAAATTCCCCTTATCGAGTATAACTAAGCCCCTTGATCGAGTATAGCAAAAGCCCCCTGATCCAGTATAACAAAGGCCCTCATCAGGTATAACAAAAGATCTCCTGGTCAGGTATATAACAAAGGCCCCTGATCGAGTATACCAAAGTTCCCTGATCGAGTATAACAAAGCCCCCTGATCAAGTATAACAAAGTCCCCTGATCGAGAATAACAAAGTCCCCTGATCGAGTATAAAAAAGGCCCCTGATCGAGTTTAACCGAGGCCCATGATCGAGTATAACAAAGTCCCCTGGTCGAGTATAACAAAGGCCCCTCATCGAGTATAACAAAGGCCCCTGATCAGGTATAACAAAAGGTTCCCTGATCCAGGTTTAACCGAAGCCCTGATCGAGTATAACAAAGTTGCCTGATCGAGTATAACAAAGTCCCCTGATCGAGTAAAACAAAGGGCCCTGATCGACTTTAACAAAGGCCCCTGATCGAGTATAACAAAGTCCCCTTGTCGAGTATAACAAAGACGCCTGAACGAGTATAACAAACGCCCCTGATCGAGTATAACAAAGTTCCCTCATCGAGGATAACAAAGCCCCCTGATTGAGTATAACAAAGCCCCCCTTATCTTGAATAACAAAGTCCCCTGATCGAGTTTAACAAAGCCCCCTGATCAAGTATAACAAAGGCCCCTGATCGAGTATAACAAAACCCCTGGTCGAGTATAACAAAGGCCCATGATCGCGTATAACAAAATTACCCTGATCGAGTATAACAACGCCCCTCATCGACTATAGCAAAGCCCCGTGATCGAGTATAATAAAGCCCCCCTTATCTTGAATAACAAAGTCCCCTGATCGAGTATAACAAAACCCTCTGATCAAGTATAACAAAGGCCCCTGATCGAGTATAACAAAGTCCCCTGATCGAGTATAACAAAGGCCCATGATCGAGTATAACAAAATTTCCCTGATCGAGTATAACAAAGCCCCCTCATCGAGTGTAACAAAGTCCCCCTTATCGAGAATAACTAA